>NC_089655.1:15481250-15781375 GCF_037042795.1 Molothrus aeneus
GCTCTGAATAGAAACTCATGACAGAAGACAAGTGCTTGAAATTCGATTTTCAATTCTACTTTGAAACTCATAAAAGCACTAAGCACCAGCCCAAGAAACTGCTGCTCTTCCCTTTTAACTCAGTGTCCATTCATTCAAGAACAGTGATATGCAAAGCTCTGGGAGATAATTCCCCAGCTGGTTCAAACCATACTACCAGCAATGAAGTCAACCCAGCCAGGCATCCACACCAGCCTTGTGAGTTTGCTAAACAAGCTCATCCTGCTAAAAAGCCCACCCCAGTTGCTCCACCACTATTGCTTTGCTGCCTTCTGTTTTTGACCATCCAAATTAATCATTTGTTCCCCTTTCCAAAAATCAGTAGGAAGTTCTGTTGTGACTAAAGAGTTTTCATACTAGACTGGTCACATCAGTTCCCTAGATGTGGAACAGCTCAAATCTGACAGTCTCCAGGAAAATATTCTGATTCTCTTTTACCTTCATTGCACTTTCTCCCAAAAGACTGGCAGGGAGTGATGGAAGAGAAGAAATTAATCATGAGCAGAGGGTACTTTTAGAGGGAAGAACAAAACTTCTAATATCCCCAAAGATTTTTATATGCTGCTGCATTTTAACCACTGCTGGCAAACTTGGGAGCTGTGCTAGGGCAGGCAGCTGGGTCCTGCAGCTGGTAAGAGCACACACAGCTCCATTTATCAAATGCCCTTCAATAGTTGCTACCACTGTCTCTCAGGTCTGAGGCAAAGCATGTTCCCACACACAACCAAGCATCTGAAAGGCATTTCAGCATGCCTCTGCTGTGTAATGCACGTATTTCTCTTTCCAAGTAACACAGCTGCCAACACCTTAATCATTCCTTGGGGACCTTCAACACATCAGCCCTTAAGTGCTTCATTACCTCCAGCAGCTCCTGCAGCGCTCACATCCCAGGTGAGCTGTACACAGCTCCCTGTCAGCTACAGAGAGCAGCCTGAGCTGCAGGAGAGCAGGATCTGAGCAAATCAGGTCTAACAGCCTATCTTCCACCACTCTTTGTTTCTGCAAGTTTGGCCTCGTTTGCTGCAAAATATCTAGGACAAAAGGCAAGGCAGCATCAAGAAACCACAATTGAGACTAAAATCACTGTGCGTTTCTTTTCATGAGATCCTGAGGGACAGAAGATGCTTGCTTCTCTGCATGGGCACTAAGGGGCTATGGAGACCAGTCAAATAACCTTCACTAAAGCACCTGAGCTGTGTGTACCTCCCCAAAGCCTTCTTGTTTTTAAGTTAGAAATTGCTGCCTCAAGTCACAAAATATAGCGTTTTGAAATTGTATTGATATGTTCTTGGCACAAAAGAAAAATAAACTGCAAATGCAACCAATAAAGAAACCTGAGCTGCCCTTTGTTTCTGCAGGGCTTAAAACACTAAGGGGAAAATCTAAGCAACAAAGTCCATTGATCCATGGAAAGATGCAGTCTGTTAGGACTGGTACACAGATACCTATTTTGAAATTAGCTTGAGCATGTGAAGGCATAACTTACCCTTTGAAGCTTCTAGATTGCTCCATCAGGTTCCTTAAGATGACACTGATGGAGACATCATCACAAGGAATCACTTCCAAGTCAAGCTCCTTTTTAAAACAAGATACCCCAGGGCAATTTTTTTGTGAAGCACCTCCACTAGGAAACAGCTTCACCTGCTCTCTTCATGGCAGCCCCACTGTCCCTCCTCGGCAGCTTCCCCATCACCCAGAGCCCTTCCAATTGAAGTCATGATCAAATAATGTAGGAAGGTTAATTAATCATTGGATGAATACAAACTTACACACATAAGTATGCACAGACATGTGCACATCCCTGAGTTTTTTATTCTGCATCATTAGCTCAGGAAACTGGTAGAGGCAAAGAATAAGGAGAGAAACCAACAGTTGCTCACATGGATCAACACTTCCAGGCTCTCTCTTTTGCAGCTCATCTCACTCATACTTGTGGTTTCAACATGTGATTCACATTAGGCCCCCTCTGCTCGCCATTTGATGGTTCTGCTAAACAGATGTGAATTTATTTAGTCACAGAGCCTGCTCTTTACACTGCCTCTTTGTAGAACAGATGGGCTTTTTTTTTCCCTGTTCAACAGTGTTCAGACAACGATCATACCCAGTGCACAGGTTTGCTTGGCAATTTCAAAGGAAAAGGAACAACAGATGAACATAGGCACAATCTCACAGGAGTTCTTTTCAGCAGCCTGGACACACCACAGGGGGTGATGGCCCTGATGGAGAATGCCAAACTGCAACACCAGGAACGCCCAGACAAGACCAAGGTCCTCAGGGATCAGCCCCAAAAATTCAAGTAAATGAGTGATGCACACTGCACCTGGCAGGGTCCAGAAGACACCCATCACAAGGCTCTCCTGTGAAAGCTTGAGTGGAGAGGGAGCTGAATGAAGGGTAGGCTCCTGCAACATTCATGGGGACATGAAAACATGGCATCTCCTGGGACTCTTCAGCTTGGTGAAATAGCCTGGAAAAGCTATCCACTCCCTGTGTGGGCATTCTTCTTTCTGCACTCAGAGAGCCTTTGGCACTGGATGAAGCAGAACTGCACAAAGGCCCTCTCAGAGCAGAATAAGACTGCCCACATGAGAAGCATGCCTGGAACAGCTATTGCACTTTAAATTCACACCCTGGCTTTGTTTTGCAATGGTTTCCCTGTGCAGAAGGGCCCTGGGCTTCAGATTCAATTCCTCCTCATGTTATCAACAGCTGAGCACTGCTCCCATCTGAGCATAGGATGTGGCCTATACCAGAGGCCAAATTACAACCTTGGAGAAGGATGAGCTTCCCTTTTACTTTGCACTATCCTGTATATGGATGCACCTCTCTATTGCTTCAGGAACACAACACTGGTGACTTCTCCCTAGCAAATGGCCCTGCTATGTGGGTAAATCATCTCTGCTCTACCACAGAAACCAAGGATGTGTGTACATGGCACACAGGAACACATGAATGCCATGCCCACACTTGTGCAAACATCTAATCCCTCTCCAAAGCTGCAGTCCTGTCCCTCAGACACATCTTTGCTCTCCATGCACTGCCCACCTGTTACAAAGATGACCTCAATTTCTACCAGAATATACTTAGGACTCAGGATTAAAGATAATAATTTTTATATATATACACACACACTTTAAATGTGGTTATATGAAAATTCGGTTTTCTGGAGAATGAAACTCCCAATTTCAGAAAGAAAGTAAAAGTGGAATTCTCTGCCTGAAAGGCAGCCGGGACACAGCCATTAACACCCTCCCTGGGGGCCCTAAAGCTGAACATTTCCAAAGGCAGAAAAATGTGTGGCTTTCTTCTGGGGGGGCATGCATACAATTAAGCAGTATTAAAAAGCTAGTAGGTATTAGGCAGAAAAATATTTTCAATAATAGAAGACTGGGACTGAAAAGGACAGCTGAGACCTTGCAGGGCAACAGGCACTTCCAGCTACAAAGCATTTTGTGTCTTCTGAGAGTTTTTCCTTTCTTTTTTTCCTTGGCAAGCTCTGAAACACCACAGTATAATTTTCATTCCTATTAATGACCGTGCCATCCAAATACCCTGTGTATGGACCATACACCAGCACTTCATTCTTTTCTACATCTTAAGCAGAAGCAAAAAAGCAAAACACTGTGAAAGAGACTTTCATAAGCATAAAGCAAATTTATGTGCCCAATTCCCAGAGGCTGGTTGCTTAACCTTCAGTATGAGACTTCAATAACTTTGAGCAGTCAAACAACTTTCCTCCGTGTGAGACAAAGGAAATTCCCTCCTGCTTTGTCCCACCTGCTCTGCAGACCTGGTGGGGCTGGTGCTCCTGCTGGGGCAGCACCAGTAAAAAGACAGAACATGGCACCAGGAACAGGGCTCCCAGGCATCCCCTTCAGGAAGTGTGGAAAACCTTTCCAGGCATCACTCTCCATCTGCATCCCACCTTCCCTGTCACCTCCACCAAGGCACTGAGGACAATATTTAGCCCCTCTTTTACAACATTTTGAGCTCAGAGACAAGGTGTGGTCTGTAAGAGCAAAGCACACAGAGCCAAAAAGCATCCAAAATTTCAAGTATGGATATAGAGATCTCAGTGGAGGGTTAAAACTGAGGGGGAGCAGAGCTGGCAAAGGCTCATGATGGATAGCAGTGAGCTGTTCAGAAGAAAATTAAGAAAACATTCTGAATTCCCTCCTAAAAGGGAACAAATAGGTCCAACACTCCAACAGAAGGGGATTTTTTGCATCTCTGAATGATAGTGCTTCGCTTCCATGGCCCGCGGCTGCTTGGGAAATTCAAAACTATTTCTCTGAAGAATTCACTTGGACAAGCTTTATGGCTTTGATCAGTTAACTATTTTTTAATGCTAATCCACCCCAGTGATATTTGTCCTCCTTTTCCCCATGTGCACAGAAGCACAGACACAGACAAATACTACACAAAAGCAAACATTAGCCAGATGAACAGTCAGGAACAATGACATCCAGAGCCCATAACCAAACACCAACTCCATTCTGTTTTATTCCTTTCTATTCTAGCAGTTCAATATCCTTTGGCCCAGTATGACCCATTAATGGAAATTTAGGAATCAAATTTTGGAACCCAGCAGGTATAATGCTCATGCAGTGATTTGGCCACAACTACTCTCACTCAAAAAATCTAAATAATTTCCCCTAAAAGTTGGAATAAAACACATGGTTGAAAGACCTTATTAGAAATATAACACAAACCCCAGCAAAGTAGCCAAAGTCCTCCCCTTTCTCCAGATTAACAAATAAAGGTGCAGAAGTAGTGATTTGCTGACATCTATGAAGCAAAGATTAAAACAAGCCAAGAGAAGGACTGAAATTACCAGACACCCATCAGCTCACTGGAATTGCTCTAAGTTCCACCACAATCTCAGGTGTAGAATCCAAGCACTAGGCTAAGCAATATTCCATTTACAAGCTCAGTATACAAATTTGTCCTCTTGTTTAGGGCACCAAAGTCTAAATGTGCACCCAGAACATGCTGGCTATCTAAGCCATTATTCAATTATCAGTCCTACTGATTGCACCATTGTGATATCCCATGACATAAACAACAAAAAAATGCCACTACACCAAAAAAAAGCCTGAGTAAATGACAGTCCCTGCTCTGCAGCACCTTTGGTATTCAGGCTGCTATCTGAACTTTGCTTGCTGTCTTTAAGTAACAGATTCGGGCAGCATTTCCTGTGGCAGAGAATTACACAGGCTGATTATTCTCTGTGGAAAAGTGAAGAAATCCTGGAAGCAATTTTCTGTCTCAATTGTTCCCAGAGTGCAGGAACAATCTCTTAGCCCTCTTCCTATTTTCTGCTCAATGCCATCCAGGCTCAGCAGGCAGAATCCATCAGGATGATGCTGCAGGTCTGGGTCCTGCAAACACTCACCCAGGTGAAACCTCACACATGAGCAGCCCAATAGGCTTCAACCAGTGTCAGCCTTGACCTTGGCCACAAAGGCTTTAGGGGACAAGAATGAGACAGATGAGAATTCAAAGTACCTGGGAAATGTTCAGTCCTAGGTAAGAACGGGCTTATCTCAGCAGAATAACACAAATGAAATGTTTCTGATGCACACTTCTTAACCTTGTTCTTTTAAAATTCACTCTCAGGTGCATGGTGTGATTCTTGGGGTGTCCTGTGCAGGGCCAGGACTTGGACCTGATGATCCTGATCCACCCTTCCAACTCAGCATATTCTATGATAATTTTAAAAAAATCAAGGAAGATCAGCTGTACTTGAGAATTGCACATCACAGGCAAAGCTCCTAAGAAAAAAGATCATTTTCTCAAACTAAAAATTTAAAAAATTCATTATTATGGGGGCCAGGGGGAAGGACAGATATTTTCTACAGGTATAAACCCCCACACTTCTAAAACAAAAATCTAAGAGCTGATGGCTTTCTACCAGAGTCTGAAATCATTCCTGTGCAAAACCACTGCAAGTCTGACCCACAAAATAGGGCAAGAACTGAGTACTACATACTAATCTGCACCCCTCCACATATGCTGCAGCAGCAGCAACTCGAAATACGAATTTTTCAACATTTTGGCAATACATACTTTTCACCCAGGTACATGCCCACACTCAAAATTATTCAATCAGAACCTTATTTTCCACCCAAATGAATTTTGATATAAAATATTCAATTCGGTCTAATCAGTGGGGCTTAAACATCAGTCAAAATATTTTCTTGAATTGACTCCATCAGTGCCAGAGCACGAGAAAAACCTCTTTAAATAATCTGCCTCCAAAGGCAGGTACTGACTTTTCAATTGTGCTATTATTTTTTTAATAAAAGTAATATTAAAAATATTGCTACTTTTCAGCCAGTGCTGCTGAGGGAGGGACAGAAAAGGATAGGGGGGCTGCTGCAGAATCACACTGCCAGTCTGTGTATCACTTCATTTTCAAATGAGGAATTTGGTAGTAAACAACCTTTTCCTTGTACACAAACATTTTTAATTTCATGCCCTGCTAATCATACATCTGTTAGAGCTCCTTTTCCACCCATTCCACTAACGATAATAAAAGAAAAATCGTCGCACTAAAAATGCGGTTTGTCTGAAATGAAAATTGAGTAATAATCAACGTTCCTCTGTGGGATGAGGAAACGCAGCAGCACTGGCCTGATGGAGGTGACAAAGACATGGTTTGAAAAGGGATGCCTTCACACACCAGCGGCCCTTGCTGCTGGCAGCCCCTCTGTGCCCCCGTGTTTGTGTAAGAGCCCTTTTGGGACTGGTTCACCCAACAGCTTCTCTCAGGTGATCCTCAGCAGGCTGGTACCACCGCCAGCAAAGCCTCTCCTGCTGTCATCACATCACTCACCAGCACCTCCTTCCCCCATTTTCTTCCCCTTTGCTTTTTCCTCACCTCCTCTATCGGCAGGATATGAATGTGACAAATGCTACAGCACTGCCCTCACTTTCCCAATCTCCTTCCAGTGGTGAGAACCAGTGGGCCTCAGCACATCAGACTTCAGATTTGTGCAGTACCTTTACCTGGGCCTTCCACACACCAGAGCTCACTGATGTGCTGCTCAAAAGTGCACTTAAATATGTGATTACACCCCTGAAAACAGCTCCTTATCATCTCTTCAGTAACATTAGTGCAAGTGTTGAGGTTGTTATTTAAGAGACATGCCCAGCTGAAATTCCAAGTTAATTAGGCCCCCAGAAACACCCACAATCAAGACCATCTGATTTGGCCTGAGAAATCATTTTTTTACAGTAAGACACCAGAAGGAATTGCCCAGAGAAACTATGGATGCACCATTCCTGGAAATGTTCAAAACCAGGTTGGACAGGGCTTGGAAAAACCTGATCTAGTGGAAGGTGTCCCTGCCCATCACAGGGGAATTCAAACTAAAGGATCTTCTTCAAAGTTCCCTTCCAACCCAAACCTTTCCATGATTTTTTGATTCTAAGATTTACTGTCTTGCACTGCCCACACTCCTCTTTTCTGGACTGCTGACACACAGCTTTTGCCTTTTTAGACTCCTCCTATTCCCATAGCTGTGCTGGGCCAACTCCAACTCAGAAATATTGCACTTGTAAGACCTACGCAATGGTAACTGAGAGTTTTAACAAGCAGCAAGAATCCGTCTGAAGCCTAAGGCAATGTGGCACAAAGACATTCTGGGCAGAGGTACATGACTCTGCTACACCTGGGACTCCTCTCTGGCCTCCACTCCTCACATTAGCATGCTGAGCCCTCTGCTCCTTCCACAGCCTGTTTTCTAAAGCACGATTATCTACATAAGCTCTCCCCTGTCTTCACCAGAAGTGCAGTTGTTTGACTAATCGGCTTTAAGGAGACTTGTGAGTTAACTAATATCAATTAATTACTCCCATTTTGCAGATAAGCAAACAAAAGAATTTTAAAAAGCAAAGCATTCTGGTCTAAATTAATGGAAGGGAAATCAGAGCCCAAGCCCACTCCTTGACCTGGGTCCAGAATAATCAAAGGCACTGGGGAGAGGACCTTGGCATCCCCAGGTCCCTGCCTTGTGCTCAAGAAGCAGCACCAGCCCTGCCCCACCAGCCCTCCAGTTCACTGAGGATGCACAGGCAGCCTTGAGATCTTTATTTTACTTGTGCTCTCATGCTAAAGCTGCAGGGATTAGAAATGCTACAGTACAAGCCAGCTTTTTATTACTCAAGAGACAGTTTTAGCCCAGCTGCCCAAATGCAGTTACCCCAGAGGCATCAGCACCACTCCAGCATGCTCACAAGGGAGACATGATCCAAACCAGGCTGTACCTAAGATTAGGTGACCATGACCAGCAAGAACACAGGCACTGACACATCCCTTCTGTCCATAAACAAAAGCATTCAGCTCTGGATTCTTCTGGCCTCTAATCAGAGTGCATTCAGTCAAACAACCCTGCCAGAATTAACAGGGAAAAGGGAGGGGATAAGAATAAAAAAAGACTTTGTCGAGCAAAAGTACTCTTAGACACATTTGATGTAATAGTCATATGATTAACAAACTGTCATATCAAAGTTTTCTGCGAAGTAGGAACACTTTGACAGTTCATATTTTAAAAACTGACATTTTGATTCATTACTGTAAATAGCACTCTGTATTAAATATTGTGACAAGGCATACAGTGTATTTTTTGAGCTCTATAACATTTAGGAAGTACTGAATTTTTTTTAGCCTTTTTTTTTAAGCACGTAGAATATCAAAAGCAGTTAAAGCAGAACTCCAAGAAAGCTTCTAGAGGAGAGAATCATGATTTCTGAAATAACCTACTTCTCTGCCGTCATCTCAAGCACTGTTGGGAACTTAGGCCCACAAGGATCTTAATGTACTGTTTGCATAATAAAATAAGGAATTGTTTCACAGAACAAAAGAGCTATAAGGAAAGTGGCTACATTAAATAATGTAAAATTACTCTCTAGCAAATCATCCTGAAGCTGGCAAAGAGGGAGAGCACTAAAAGGTGCCGAATTACCACTCAGAATATCTGAGTGCCAGTTCATAACCAAGATGAACCACACAAGGTCCAAATGACTGCCCAGATGTGCATCTTGCTCATCTTCCCAGTTTTCAGCCATGTGTTTGGCCCCCTTCTGCAGCCCAGCCACGCCCGTCCCAGACAGAGGCAGCCCTCCCTCACTGCTGGGGTGGGCAGGAAGGGCTGCCCCATCCTTGGAGCTACCAAGGACATCATGGACAGAGGTCCACAGCAGGGCAGCTCCCACTGCAGGGATGCGGTGAGACACCAGAGCCCACCAGCCTAGACAACTTAACTCCCTGCTTATGGATGCCTTTCTCTGGATCACCAGTACCAGGGCAAACAGGAGTGGGACCAGAAACAATACTGTCAATGTTCTGCATTTCCTGAAAAGCAAACTACTCAATGGAGAAATCAAAAATAACAGCCCAAGCTACCACAAAGATCTTGCTAGAGCAGCAGAGGAAAACCAGAGGCTGCCTAGCTGTTTGCAAGAAGCTCAGGTGTTATGAGGACCGCAGTCCAGTGCTTTGGAAAGAAAAATGGTTACCATTATCACTGCTTGCAGCCAGCTGCAAGTGGATCTCTGGGCTCTGTCTCCTGACAGAATGGATACACTGCCATAAACATGAGCCCAGAGCCTTCTCCAGGACATGATGAGGCTGTCACACACCCCAAAGATGGATCACAGCACTGTTTCAGCGGGAGCTCGATCCAGCCCAGCCTGCCTTTCCCCAGGAGCAGCTACACACCCCTCACACGCTGGAAATCTTGTGGATGTGTCTGCATGCCAGCAAGTGTGGCAGTAGTAGTGGTCTAGCCAGACATCCAAAACATATTGGCACTGCTATAATTTGTCCATTCACCAATATGTTTTCCTAAAAACGCCCATATGCTTTTCCTGCAGTTCCCATATGCTTTTGCAAAGAGAAACAAAAACATTTTGTTAGTCGCGAGCGATTGATCGCCACATATTTCACAGAAGTCAAGTAGAAAAACAAAAACAACAACAAAAAAAAGCAGTCAGCTGCTTCCCCCTCCTCCTCCTCCTCTCTGTTCATGGAGGGAACTGTGAAGAGCAGGAAAAAATTCAGCCCACAGCAAAATACACACACCGCTCATTTTTTTTGCACTGCAAGATATTCTAGGAATTACAGGAGGAATCTTCATTAAAAACAAGCTATCAAGGATCTGGCAGCCAGTGGCATTCCAGACAGCAATTCAGCATCGGGTGCTCGGCGCTCGCTCGGGTCCTCGCCACAGGCAGCGCAGCCCACAGGAATCCACGCTCCTGGAGATGCACGTTAAACAAGCCAGAGGGTGGGAGGACAGGGTGGTAAAGAGGTCACAGCCCTTCCAACTCACAGGACAGCTCGTGTGAGGCTTGGTCTATCTCCCTGTGTAGGTATAAAGCCCCCTCTCACACGCAGGGCTTCCCAGGGAGGTGCTGCCTTGCACACAAATCCCAAAGCGGGCGAGAGGACCGGGCAGGCTCGGTTCAGCTGGGAGCAGGCACGTGGGTGTACAAGTATGTGTGTGTCAAGGCTGGAGCGTGTGGGAACCATAGCTGTGTAGTTAAAGACTCATTAAAAAGCAGCAGACCCAGGGCCAACGTTCAAAGAGGAGCAATGCAAAACATTTCTCTGGAGAAAGATTAGCGTGTGTTCTTCTTTACACAAATAAAATTAAAGAGAGACTCATAATATAGACAAATCAATTAACTTCTGAAAAGCCAAGGGCACTGCATGCAAGAGCAGACAAGAGGGGAAAAGCTTTGTTACAGGGCCACCAAGGCAGTGCATAGGCTTTCTTCCCCGGAAAAGAAATTCAGCTATTGCTGCATGCAGTTCTGATCTTAGTCCCAGCTGCATCACACTCATTGTTACAGGGACACAGCTGCTTCCTTCCCAACAGCCATACACATACCTATACATCACTGTGACCTTATGCACCAAGGGCTGGGGATCATCTTTGCAGAGACTGTGCTAAATACCTGAGGGCAGAGGTCAAAAGACTACAGGAATGCTTAAATCAACAGTTCCAGTCTAAAAAGAAAGAGTTGGAAGCTGACTGTCTATATAGGATCCCCTGAACAGCCCACAGCCTTCTATCACAATAAAACTTGCTGTGATGCAGTCCCATGTTCAGTTCTCCCACAAATTTAACCAGGAATGCTCTTTGCAAAGCTGGTGTTTTCTTGCAATGATCTAATCTCACACTAAACCTAATGAGAGACCAGATGCAACAGGTAAAGAGCCCAATTTTTCACAGAAATGAAGCTGAAAACCCAGTCAAGAGAAGAGAAATCAATCTCTTGCACAGGACACAGAGTAAAAAACCAATTTGTCAGACACAGCTTGCTCCACAAAATACATTTCATGATATGTTTTTGTCTTGAGAGGAGTTGTAAGCACTTGAAAATCTGACTTCACCACTCACAAATGCATTGATGTTGTTGTTCAAGTGCTGACTAGAAAACAAAACTAATACTGTCTCATTTAGTTAACATAAGGACATCTTAAGTTAATTTAACAATGGGCTTCTTCCTAGATTTCATATTTATAACAACCCACTGGGATGGTTTATTAAACCTAGCCAGAAGAGCCACCACAGAAAGAGTGAGACTAGCAGAAGAGCTACCATTAATCTTCCATAGCCCAGCAACTGGGAAGATCAGGCCTTGAACCAGATTCTGTGCTCTTGCTATTAATCTCCTGTCCTCTACTTATTAATCCCTGGTCTGTCTTTGTCTGTCAGCATTTATTAATGGCAGCAACTGTTTGCAGTAAACAGGATACTGAAATCTCATCTCTACCTAGACATAATTTACCCACAAAAAAAACCCAAAAAACCACAAAAATTAGACTCAAGAAGAGGGTAAAGGCAGAAAGCAGGGACGTACATTGTGTATCAAAAGAGAAGAATGAGAGTGCAATTAAATTCAGTGACACAACAGAGTGAAGATTCACTGCTCCTGATTTTGGCCCGTCTCATGCTCCTAAAGTCAGGTAACATCGTGGCAAACAAAGAAGCTCCACTGGTCACAACCACCAGGGTAGTTGGTCTCTCATTCTCTGCTTCTCAGCAGGGCTGCACAAGCTGCTTCCTTCCCCCCGTTGCCATGACTTGGCAGCACCTCCAGCACCTTTCTGTCTCCTGGGGCAGCACAACTGAGAGAGGCTTGAGGACAGACCCACTGCCCTGACACTGGTGCTGCCCTGCAACCAAACCATTCTATCATGGCATGGGCACAAAGGACAGTTTGTGTCCTACACATAATCCAGCAAGGGACTCCTCCAATACTGTGGGCTGGTTCATCACCGTGATCCTTAAGTCACAGCTAAATACCTCCAGTGAATTTGACAGAATTTGGAATTCTGAAGAATGAATTAATTTGCTCCTCACATTAATTTCTATTTGTCCAGTAAAACACAGTTAGACTCAGCTAACAATGCAGCCAGCCCTCCATCACCAGCTGGGAACATCCACAGCCTGCACAGAGCCACATCATGGATGGGGAATGAGTTCAGGTCCACAAGCAGGAAAGCTCTGTTCAAAGAAGAAGTCAAAGCAACACAACCCACAGCACCAAGCAATTGTTCCCAGGCAACACTCCCAATCTGCAGGAGGGCCTGCATGTTTGCTAATTCCAAATTTGGACCCAGAAACAGTAAAACCACCTCAAGCTTCCTGGGCAGGCTGGCATCCCACCATCCCAGGCTTTGGAGCCCATCAGCTGTTGAGGACCCAACATGGTACTGAGGTCTTCCCACTGTCCCTAAACTCAGCGGCTGGCAAAAGCTCTGGGAGCTGATCCATTCCTCACCTGGAAGCAAGGCAGCCCCGTCAGGCACCCAGTCAGACGTACAGACAGGCACTTCCGAGGGACTTCTGTGGGTGCAAACAGAAAGGTCAGAATCAATGTTTTGCTCACTGTAAAAGCAGAAAGTAAATCAAGCTGGCTGTAATGCCTCGCCAAGAAAACAGCCCCAAAAGGGCATGCAAGGCCAGCTGCCCTCCTGTACAGAGCAGACCACAGCCTTTTTCCCTCTCCTCTGACACAAGTAATGTGTCAGTCTGTCCCTGTTTTGACCCATATAGGGGTTTTTCACTCGTTGGCAGCACAGATTACATCTGAGCAAGTGTTGGGGTAGCTGAGGTTTATTTGTAAGAGAAGCTACTTGTTTTAAATCACTGCAGAGCTGGTGAAAGGCACTGACGTAAGGGCTGCAGGTAACAAAGTCCCTTTGAAAGCCTGACCAGACTCCCTTCTGCCTCTCATGCTTAAAGGGCCTCTTCTTCCCAAGCCTCAGCCACCGCTCAAGGCCAGGCATGAGTCACTCCCACAGGACTGGCTCTGCCATGCGAGCATCAAGGAGCACCAAAGCAGAGATGGGATGCATTAAACACACAGCCATTGTGAAAAAAAAATCAGGGTGGAACAACCCAAACCCTACCTCCACCTTCAGCCCTGGTTTCCTTTCTGGGTGCCTCCAAAGACACCCAATTAAAGAGAAAACAGAGTTTTTTCAAGTTACCACAAGCTTTTTTCAACCAGCAGTCTTTAATACTTCCAGCTTATTGACATCCAAGCTTACTCTGATGTTTTCTATTTCCTTTAATCTCAGTCCTGGAGAAGAAATGAGCAAGTTTAAAAGGTACTAGTGACAACTAGCAAAAGGTTCACCTCGACATACCCCTGGTCTCCCAGCCCACCATGCTCCTGGTGTCACCAGGTGACCCCCAGCCCCTCCTAACTGCATCCTCACCCCTATTTTCCTGAGATCAGCCAAGGATCAAAAGTCATTAAAGAGAAGGGGAGACACTTCTAGCCAGTTGCATGTATTGCTTTTTTAATGAAGTCAGGCTAAAACTTATTAGCCCCACCATCAGCTGTCTTGCTCAGGAGAACCAGGACTGCCAGGGCAGCAGCTTTGCCCTCCTGGTCTGTGGTGAAGGAAGGGCAGCAGAATTTCAGCAGTTGCTTCAGATCCACACCGAAGTGCAAAAAGCAGAGAAAAATCTGCTGAGAACCTGCCCACACAGACACTGGATATTCTTTTCATATTTGCCATGACAAAAAATTCACGTTAACATTTTTGCAAGCACTGTAAGCCTGTATCAAGTATCAGCAAAGAAGCAGACAGGTGTCCTGACCACAGAGGAGACAGCATATGCAAACAGTTAGGAATTTATTACTATTGTTTTTTAAAGGGAGAAGCAAATCCCAGAGATTTTTCTGTGCATGATACATTTTCTACTCCCTGTTTGATGTCGCTTTCAGACTTCAGACTTCAAATAGCTAACACTAACCTATGTCTCAAGCCTGCTTTAAACTGATGCCCCTTATGTGACCAGAAATGAATGCATGGTGAATCACTTATGCCACACACAGTGAGGGTGATGAGCAGTGGTCCATGTCTCCTGACTGCTGCATGGGCACGGGTAAGCTGGGGCACAGGAGATCCCAGCTCTCTGTACATCAGAGCCAGATAAGTCAGCATAGAGCCTTTGCAGTTTTGGAGCTGAGAGCACAAGCTCCAGGTCAAGAGCCCAACCACAAGTCAGAGAGAACCACCCAAGCACTGGCATTTTCTGCAAAAAGTGGAGGGAGATACATAACCTGCACGGGCTGCACTTCCACTCTCTCTTGCCTGCCTTTAGGAGATGTTTAAGAAAAGCTGCATTTTAATTAGCAGCCCCAGCCAAGGGAATCTGATCTTGACAGTAAGTGAAAGGGAGCAACCCAAAGTTACAGACTTCAGGCTGTGTGGGTCTCAGCTCTTTGCTTCTCTGTGAACATTACTGCTTCCAGAAACTAAATCAAAACCCCTCTTAACTTCACAGAGGTTGCAATTTGCATCCAAAGTACTGCCTAAGCCTCAGCTGTAATAAACAAATACAGCTCCACTGAAAACTAAGGAGTCATTCTGAGTTTGTCTGGTTACAGATCTGCAGACCCATAAACATTACAGCTCATCCAACCTCCAGCTAAGTATCTTCTAATAGAAGACCATTATCCTTGTCAGATGGATTGGGATAACTTGTCTAAAGCTCTCTTGAATAGTCATTAGGATTGTTAGGTTTTGGTGGTTATATTTTAAGAATAAACCCCAGCAGCTATTAAACACTGGAACAAAGCATGTTAACAGTCCACAAACAGAGCTGGAGTGGAAATATAACTATGGTTTGGGATTTTCATTGGGAAATTGGTGAAATGGAGAGAAGAAAGAAAATACAAAACCTAAACTGAGCTGTGCATATACACTGAGAAATCAACAACATTATTTGACAGGTAATGAATGAAAAAGAAACACAGGGAAGAAGGAAGCAAAATCATGCCATTCTGTCCTCCTTCTGAGCCTTATTAGTATTTTGGTTATAGTGCATAGACAAGATGCTGTGCAGCCAAGGAAATACAGATACTTTTTGCTGGCTGTCCCTAATAGCTGACCTCAGGGTGGACTCCACTCCCTGGAGCCTTCCTCACCTCCTGGTAATAAACCATCCCAGTGGCAAACCTGGCTGTACTCCCCAGGAGCAGAGCAGCACTCCTGACCAGTTTTACAGATCTCTGCCCAGGGATGAACACCACTACACCCATGCCATGGACACACCATTGTCTTCTTTAAACCATCTCACCAAATGAACTGGTTCCCTCCAGCAAAAGGCCACTCCATCTGCTGCAACCAGTCTCCTATTCAGACTGCTGCTTTGTCACAGCTTTGCTGATAAAGGAGAATTCTGTTTTGTTTGGGTTTTTTCTGTTCTCCTGACCAAATTATATTGCCAAGAATCAATTAGCAGCCAAGCCTAAGACAGAGAGAAATGGAGGAGTCTTGCTTCATGTTTTACAGAAAATACACAAACACCCCGGTCCCTGCCATGGGATGTGCCAATTATGAAAGGTCATCAACACCTCACCACAAAGAAGTCCATTTTAGCAGCTCCTCAGCCTGTGAGTCTTCTGAAGGTACAGCCCTGACCAGGACAACTCTGGGTCAGCCAGGTAGAGGGGCAGTGGGGAACATTTGAGCTATTTCCTCATCTGACTTTAATTTTATTCATTTATCACTCAAGCCAGGGAAGTACTCTGATCCACACATGTCCAGACTTGGATCTGAAGATGTGCTAAGAGTGTAACAAGGGCACTGTAGTGCCAGCCCCTATCTCACAGCCTTTGGGCTGTAGGATGGCAGCAGATGGGGGCCACACATCCCAGCTGCTTTTCTGGGCTGGCACGTCACCACACCTGCAGGTATGGCTGTCACCCCCACACAGGGGCCTGCACCAACCACAGCTCTCTCCTGGCTCAAAAGGGAAAGGGCAGGGAGTTACATAGACACTCCACACACACCCACCATCACCCAGTGTGTGCACAGGGGTGCTGGGAGACAGGCTTATTTAGAGCTCCACAATTGCACTCCATCGTAATTCCCTCCTTCTCTTCCAGTCCTGGATACAGCCTTAAAAATCCATAGCTCCAGACAGCTAGCCCACACACTGCTATTCCAGCTCAGCAGGGAGAGCATAAACTCAATTTTGCCAGTCAAACTGGAAGGAATAAAAAAAATAGTAGTAGTATTCTGTTAAAACCAAAGAAACACGCCCCCATCAAACCAAAGACAAAACAGAAGAAATTGTATGGAGAAACAGTCCTTGCTATTGCTTCCATGGCCAAGAGTTGCTTGGGTAGCTCAGGGGCAGGAGGAGAGCCACTGTCTGCCACTGTCAATGCAGCATGGCACTGTCCTCCTGTACCAAAGCACCACTGAACCCTGACAGCAGCTCGTCTTGGAGAGGGTGTTTGGACATGCTGCTCATGGCTCTCCAGCCCTGTTTGCTGAGCTGGATCTGCAGAGACAAACATCTGGGACAACAACCACACACGCTCCTCTGGCACTACAAATCAATAGCTACAAGTACACAGGAACACCCAGCACATCCAGTACCCAAGGAGGAAGTGGCTGCCAGCCCCTCACCCAAGCCCCTGCCACACACACTGGGCAGGTTTGCTCCCTACTTGACAAGGGCCTTCTTTCCACCAGCCAATGTTGGAGCTTCCCAGAGAGACCAAAGAGAAAGTCAGGCATAGCTCAAATAAGCACCTGGATCTACAAACAACAGATTAAATTCTCAAGCTACAAAACTATGTTTTAGCAAAAGTGCAATTGAACTCCATGTACTTGTTACATTTCTAAATATACTCTGGTTGTCAAGACAACAAAGAGACTGATGGATCTCTAAAGTGTACTGTATCCATTTAATTGTCAGCATTTCAAACTGACTCAAGGAGGGAAAAAAAACTGCTGCGTGATAAGTCTAATTGTCATGGTTACCACTGGCTAACCCCATAATAAAAATATATATATATTCTGGCTAAATGTGCCAAGCCATGTGAGGAGCAGATGGGAGACATTCTCATTACTGCAACAGCCTCCACTGGAAAACTAAACTTGAGGAAAGATGCGAGAGACTTTACAGAGATCTCAGACACAACAGACACCGTGGGCTGCATCTTCCCAGGCGTTTGGCAGCAGTTCCTTGGGCTTTTCCGCTGTGCTTATCCTCCCCAAGCGTGTTGGGACAGCCCATAGGGCTGGGGCTGCCTCACTTGTGAACATTCTGGTTTGGGGAATTTCATCCCTCACCAAAGAAAGCCTGATATGTGAATTGCTACTCCTTAAAAGCCTCTGACAACATCTGATGAGCAACCACCTGGGCTTTGCACTCCCACCCTCACCCCCTTGCACTCTTCTCTCCTGATGGCAACACCCAAGCCCACAGGAATGGCTGTGCCAGGAGGCTGCTTCAGCCTGGATCTTCTGCTCCCACACTGTTAACACAGCTAAACCAAGGACTATGTCCAGGCTTGGGGGTGAGAAAACAAGTGGCAATAAACAGGCCACTGCTGCAAACACACCAGCCTGAGGCTGAGTTGGGAGGCGTCAATGACTCTCAGCCAGCCTGTGCAACCCATCTGATAAGTGTGATCCAGCAGTGTGGAGAGCCCCACTATTCTCATGAGGTCCCTCCTGAAAGGGATGCTTTCCAAAAAGAACCCTTAAACATCGACTTTTGACACGGATCACCTTCAAATAACATCTGAGTTACCTACCTAGATATACAATGATTGTGGCTTTCCTTCACTGATCAGAACTCCTTCCATACATTCAGTATTCACTTTTCTTTCATTAAACCAAAGTTAAAGTTGCAGGAGAAAGGCATCAGTGTCATCCAGGTATGAGAACCAATGGAAAACAATTTACATTCACCTGGTGAGCACTGACTTAAGATTTGGACTCAATGAGCCTTATGGGTCCCTTCCAAATCAAAATATTCTGTGATTTCAACGAAAGGGGAAGGGAAGTTTCTAATTAGTCTGAAGCTTACCCAACATTTTTGACAGAAGCTATCTCAAAGTTGAATCATCCTTAAAATCTTCCCCAAACTGTTGCACTCCTTCATACAGATAAAAACTCTGCTTCTTTGCTGTCAGACACTTTCAGGGAAACCATAAGGTGTTGCCTAAAACCATCTCCCAGAGAGCCACAAAGTAAAATCTGGTTGGAAAACACTGCTTAAGAGAAACGCCACTTTCCAGGCGCCTCAAGCAACACATCTGAGTTCGTGATATTTTCCCTGGAGCTTGCCCCTGCTCATTAGCAAGATGAACAATTTCTGAGTTCCAAATATGAGATTCTCAGTGATGTAAAATGAACTTTCGTGCCTACCAATACAGTCGTTGTGTGGTTCACCTCTTGTGCTGCTTCACAGAGTGGTCTGTGCCTGGAGATGGGCAGGTTAATATCAAAACAGAAGTAGCACAGAAGAGTCATCTCTAGGGCTTGTGTGAGAATTATTTCAAATAGTACTTGAATTAGGAGATTAAAACGAGTCTTGGGCACAAAGAAGCCTATGGTCTAATGTAAGTCAAAGGGACCTAGAGGCAACTGGTGTTTTACAAGTATTTGGGTGCACCCAAGCCAATGCAGCATCAGCGATTTGTCCTCAGATAATTTCCAAAGTAAGCATTACCCATAAGGAGTTTTAAAGAGATTATAGTCCTGAAAGCTGCATCCACATCTTAACTGAGCTGAAATCCCAAACAACCAAAAGCTTAAAATTATGCTTCTATTTCAACAGCATGCAGGTGCGGGAACCTAAGTTTGGGTTTTCCTGTTACTGAAAGTGCTCGCCTAAGGCACCATGCTTTTACAGTTATGGCTTTGGGACAACTGTTACATTCTGTACCAATAAAATACGTGCTCTCTGGAGCAAACTCCCCAGGATGACTCCTTTGCTTTGGCACAAATGGACTCATTTGGTTTAGATAAAAGGATGTTCCCTTGCATCATTTTAATTTGATTTTTTTTTTTGGTAAGATAGAGAAACAGTTAATTTTGCTAAATGAGTTTTGTTGCCATGACTTCACTGCAGACAAACACAAAGCCATCAAGCTCCTTTTCCTTGGGCACTGTTTTTTTTAAACAGGTATTTGATCATCTTGATTCTCTTGCTTCTTTTCTCAACATCTGGATTCCCAGCAATATCCTGCAGTCAGACAGATACAAAAAGGCTATAGCTACTCAGTAAATTACAGAGATATTCCTGCACACACTCTTAACCCTCACAATCCACTTCTGCCAGCTGTGCCAATGCACCCTCTGTGACTCTACAAGCAGGGTAGCACTGCCTGCAATAGCAAGCAGCAAATATCTCCAAATGAAACCCTAAATTTAGGGGATTAGACCCTGAAAATTGTAATTCCCATGCTCCCACCAAGGGCCAGCCAGCAGGTGCCTACTCACCATCAAGCCAAGCTGCTGCCCAGGATTTTGCCCCAGTCCAAAACCAGAAGTCTAAAGTCCTTCCCACTGCCTCAGTTTCTCCAGTGGATGAAAAAGGCTGCACATGCATCATCTGCCTCCACGGAGTGTTATGACATTGGCTGGGTTAATATTCATGGAGTACACTGGGGACTAAGAGTATTATAGACTTTACTGAGGGAGAGAGCTTTTTCTTTTTTAATGTTTGCATTGAATAGACAGACTAAGTAGAAACAGCATTTGTAGCCTACAGCCATTATCCTGGTAAAAGGCTTATTACAGCATGCAGCCTACCAGCTCACCTCCAACCAGTCTCGCTTAAATGCATGTAGGTGGAAGTGCTGCTCATTCCAAAGAACTTTCTTTTTCACTGTCTCTGTCTGATGGAGACTCTGGATAGCTGGGCTCACAAGACAGGGCTTAGGATATAAATATTTCAGTACGAGCTTGTTGTTCAGTACCTATTTACAGCAATCACAGAACAATTAATTACCTCCCATCTAAGACTAATTCCCATCTCTACCAAAAAGGGGGGTAAGTTTTGTCCCAAGACTTTCAATTTCCTGATGAGTCACAGCAGACACACTACAATAAGCTCAATACTTCAATCAGACTGTTTCTTATCCAGATATATTCAATACATTACTAAGATGTGGAGTGTGCTATTTTAAGGTCTGATTTCAGGCATTGTATGCATAATGCTTTCTCATCTGAACACACGCCTTCTCCTGGATGAGACAGATGAACGTCCCACACCACCATCCCTTCTGCCCCCTCAAATCCTATAGGTAAATAAACACTGCAAAAGCAGAAAGTAAAGAATTGCACATTTGATGCACTGATTTCTACAACACGCAGCCCTCTCTCCCACTTTGCTAGCTCATTCCCTGCCCTTTGGCAAGAAAATAACTTATGTGACAGCAGCATCTGATGAGAAGAAAACATTCACAGACTGCACAGGTTGCAACAAGTCCACAGCGTCTTGCTTTCTTCATTCTAGGGCCAAGAATCATACATTTCTTGTTCTGCCCCAAGGAGCAACTCTGCATCCCTGTACGAATATCCTCAGTTGTCCCCAGTTCCCACGCCACCCACTCACAAGCTCCAAGGCTCCATCAGGCAGGCAGGAGACACTTTGCCCAACCTCCAGCAAAATAGGTAATGGGGATCAGCAGGTGCCCTGTGGTCCTCATTATTTACTCAATTTAACAAATTTAGATATAATTTATTGTGTCAATTGGGCAATTGTTCCCAGCTGGGTCATTTGAGCCTGCAACAGGTTGCAGTCTGCCTCAGCCTGACCACAGCCAGCTGAGGAAACTGCCTCAAAGCAGACTGTGAAGAGCAGAGCCATGGTCACATCTCCCTGGACCATGTGCAACCCTAAGTTCTCAAAAGCAATGCAGTTAAAAGCTCCCAGACACCAATAGCTGCCTAAAAAATGTGTGGCTATGATGACAAATAGGTTAAAGAACATGTTTGCATGACAGACTGGGTAGAGGTGACAGACAGCTGTGCTGCTGGTTGCAGAGCTGCTGCTGGGCCATCAAGGACATCAGCTGCTCTACGAGCAGCCACAGCACAGACACCACCTCAAGACTACCCCTGTGCTAATTGCTAACAGCAGTTTTCCCCCTGGCACAACTGGACTGTGCAAGCAGTTTCTGCACAAACAGCAGCAGTGCCAGTTTCTGCCAAGCCCATGCTAATTGCAAGTGATTCCAGCTCAAATGCTCTTAAGTCAGAAAGTATTTAGGTGACGTGTAACCAAGGTCTCACATTTGTCTCACCAGCTCTCCCGTGGTGAATGAACACACCATCAGCTATGAAGATCTGTCACAGCTTCTTCTCTTTCTTCCTCCTTGGAAAAACTTTCTCATAAATTCTTATTTTACACCAACAAAAGTGCAGGACATTTTCGACCATCGCAATGCCCTCAGCCTGTTGGTGTAACTGAACTGTCACAGAGCACAGAGGACATGGTCACCAGTATTCCTTTCAAAGCAGCACATCCTCCAAAGGCTCAGCAGCTCTTCTGGTGCTACTTTAAAAGTGTCAGTGTCTCCTCATTTATCTCAAAACCTGAGAGCACCTTAGGAATGTTCAAATAGTTTCACAAACTGTGAAAATGAAAAGGGTGAATGAGGAAGGATCATTTCACCTACCCAAGCCCAGCTTGGAAGGACCAAGGAAAGAGATAGACTGAGCTGTGTTTTAAGTTTAAAACCCAGTAAATATCCTCTTGAGTAGGCTCAGCTAGGTCACTTTAACTAAGGTGAGAATATTCACCTATATTTTATTGATTTCCATTAAATACACTATTATCTCAGTCTGGGTGCTTATTGGACAGGCACCAGGCTCCACAAGACCTACAATGACATTCACTTTGAGCTGCAGGTGACAGAGCAACACAATCCTAAATACACACAAGACGCCAGCTGGAAGCTCAGCACCTCTTCTCTCCATTTCTTGAGTATCTGTGGTAAAACTTCTTGAGGAAGTCTGCACTGGGCTATCCAGTTCTAACCAGAACAGAAACATCAGCTACACTGTGCAGTTTTCCTCTCCTGTAGATGGCAACCAGCTTCCTTGGAGAAAGCATCAGGCAGGAGCAGAGACCAAGGGCTGATGGCTTTGGCCATGCTGCAGAAGGTGCCTGTGGAGTCACTGCCCTAAGACTAGTGCCAGTGACTTTCTTAAAACTAGTGTTATGAATAAAGAGAAAATATAGGACCACCAAAAAAAAAAAAAACCCTCAACTTAAAAGGGACCATAAATTACCTTTTTTGTTTCTTTTGGAGAACAATTCTAGTAGCATGTGGGTCTGCAGCCTAAAGAGACAACTGAGGAGATACAAGCTCATCTGATATTGTTAAAACATACAAGACCAGGATTCTCCCATGCGAGGCAAGTCCACGTGTCCTCCTGAAAAGCCATTTGGAAAGTTTCTAAATGCAGTAGAAGAAAAATAATCCTGCTTGGTCCATGCCTGTTTCTCCCTCTCCTCCCATTAGCGCATGGGGAGAAGGTTGGCTTAGAGCAATACCACATTTCAATTTGAATATGAATCACTCCTCTGGTGAGAAAATAAAACAGAAGCCCATTTCATATGAGCCTTATCTGAAGATATAATGAAAATCAACACATATAACAGGAGCAATTGAAATAAAGCATGGTGAAAATACTGCCTCAGACAAACAAACAACAACACTTTCCATTCTAGAAGATCCCAAACTGTTTTACAAACTCCTAGAGCCAGGAATAATTTCATCTGCCACTGAAACATGGCTGTCTCTAGATGGGTACTCAGCACCATGTTTTAATTCATGATGGAGGGAAAAATGTCATCAAGTAGGAACTGAGAGAGTTCAGGACAGCATGATCTTCAGTGGGAACTGCACCATTCTTCTGGAAAGTGGAAGTTGGGCTTAATTTCGATTTTTACAATTCAATGTGCCATGTGGGGCAAGCACCTGAACATGCACAAGATGTTGCATTTAAAACTGAAGTGACTGGATGTATAAAGATGGAAATCCAACTCATGTGTGCTGGTATTTTCCAACTTCTGACTCAAAAGCAAGAAAACAGCAGCTAGGTAGATGATTAAAATTTCTGAACCTGCCTGGGGATTACAAATTAATTTCTTATCATCCCACAGAGCTGAAGGGTCAGTATTTCCTCCCCCTGGTTCAGCCCAGATGAATTTAAAGGTAAAATGCTTCTCCTCTCCCCAGCTGCCCTCCAGCAGGCACAGAAATATTCAACACTCTTAGGAACAGGCTGGAAGCAAGTGCAGCATTACCATTCACCACTGCTAATGAACGTCAGTCTTGCACTTCAGCTGTACTGAAACACTGACAGAAACTCCATTTCCACCCTCTCTCCTTTGCCCCTTGGCTCTTCCCATCCACCTGCTGCGACTGTGGCTCACCTCACAGGCAGGCATGGGCTGCTGTCACAGAGCTGGCCAGCAGAGAATGCTCCAAACTGAGGCCTTTCTGCTGCTACTGAAACAGCAACAAGAACAGAAGTCCTTCAAGGGCAGGGGATCTGAGCAAGTGATCTGCACATTTCCAAAGCTAAATGTTTACTTCTCCTCCTGGCAGCATCTGGAAGCTTGCAGACTATTTATCTGCATCTCAGAAACAGCTATTTAGTCCTGCAAATACATCAACAATTCACCTTGACTCAAAAGAATGGTTTGCTGAGCTCTGAGGAAACAATGAAAAAATCATCCTTTTCCTACTTTTCTGCCAAATCCTTTTCTCCTACTTTTCTGTCTGTTAAAGCTTTTCTGAAAGGCATTTACTTAATCTTTTCCCACATTACATTATATATACAGGCACTATTCCAGAAAGAAAACAAAACAAAACTTGGTGCACAAACGCAAACAAATCTGGTTTTGGCCAGATCTGCCTAAACCAAAAGCCAGCTTCCTCTTCTACTGGCTCAGGAGCAGACACCCAAAGCCAGATAGCTCCTAAGATTTCTGAGAGGATGACTTTTGGGTAGGCTTATTTGAGTTTGTCTTCAGTACCTTGGGACTCTGCGACAATTCAAGGGAAAATGCCTTTAAAATGAACATGGATTTGAACAGCAATTTGAAAAACTACTACCAGGCCATTTTTCTCTATAGCAGTGACATCTCTTCAACCATACAATCATATTCTTGCCAGCTGGGAGACTTGTTCTCATCTTGATTTAAGCAGACCTAATTAACTTCAGTTTTGTTGGGCAGGGGAAAAAAATCTACAACTCAATAAACAAGAAAGGAAAATTACAATGAGTTTAACATGCCATACAGGTAAAGGGAATTGCCAGGAGATTCAGGTAAAAAAAATTCATCACTGATTCATCAAACGAGTCATTGAGATGTCTTAAGAACAAGCTATTAAGAGAAGTCACTCTTCCTCTCCACCTTTTATTATTAGCTACTGCTGGAAGTGAGCTTTTCTGCAAATCTCAAGACCATTTTGAAGTGCTGGAGATTTTAGGAAGTGAAAAGTAGTTCTCAAAATGAATTGAACTGCTTGAAAAATCTTTTATTAAAAGTTGTATTGTGCTTCTTTCTCACCACTTGGTATTTCAGATGAACTACCCACTACAAAAAAAAAAGGCCACTGTGCAGTTCTAGTTGAGGGTCCAGGTTGGATGGGGCTTTGAACAATCTGGTCTAGAGGAAAACGGCCCTGCCCAGGGAAGGGCTGGAAGATGATCTTTAAGGGTTCCTTCAAACCCAAACCATCCTATGAGAGTGCCAAATTTGGTGATACAGGTGTTTTTAAGTTGTAGAAACTGAGCAAGAGAGAAGTTACTGAAACAGGGAAAAGACAAGGTGTCCAGTGCTACTGGAGAAAGCCACTTCCAAAACCCCAGGAGAACCAAGGATCCCCTTGTGTCAGCTCTGCCACAGCCTCGAGCAGGGCTCTGTCAGGGAGCTGGCACTGCCTGCAGCCAGCAGATTCCAGAATCTGCTCAGCCTGGCAGCAGAGTGGGAGGTGAGACTGCTGGCAGGAGCAGGCGGAGCAGCAGAGCTGGTGGAGATCATAAATGGAGGAGTGTTGTAAAACACGGAGGTGAGCACAGGCTGACGCTCACCTTCACAGCTCCCCCCAGAAAAGCACGGCTCTCTCAGGCTCTCACGGCTTTGAAACACATCCAGATTTCGCTGGATCAATCCAGGAACCTCATTCCTATGCATGTTTGTTCTCACACGCAAACACGGCGAGGTTTTAACCACACACATTTTGCACAAGTCCCGCAGGCCCGAACTTTCAGGTTAATCAGGAAACTTGGTCTGAAATGGGATTGTAAACCAAAGGAAAGAGATTATAGATAAAGGCAACAACCACGAAGAACTGCAGAGCAGTTTGGGTGAGAAGGCAGCTTTAAAGCACTTCAACACTGAGATACTGTAAAAAGAGGACCTTTTCTTAATACAGGACTTACTTAAAAGATCTTCCAAAACTGATTTAATCACATGAAAATATGGGCTGGGCTCCCTGCATTTAATATCACTCCCGAGTGGAAAGTTCTCATCAAAGCCATAACATATTCAGTTCCAGTAGAACAATTAGGTGACATTAGGTAGGCAGTTGTGACTCTCAGAAATAAATGACCTGGCTATTTACCACTATGTGCTATGCCTTTAAAAGTTTCCAAAAGTAATGGTCTGTTTCTGTGCGTACTGGAATATTCAAGAGCATTTCATATCGTTTCTCATATCAAGAAAAGAGCAATTAGATCAATAATGAAACAGGAGAGCTCCCTTTTACTTTCTGCGGTTTGCAAAGAGGTTCATGTTTCTGTGTGAGCACAGCTCTTGTTTTAGTGATGTGAAAGTGTGTGGTTTGTGCGATACTCAGTTTCTTCTAATATTCAAGTTTCTGTTGTTACCTACCTACAATTTACAGTAAAGGATCTTTTATTCTCACACCTCTCAATCTCAAAATTAGATCAATTTTGCCAACAAGATTTTATTACCCATGCAAACCTTTAACAAATACTGGAAAACTTACTGACAACACACTCCTCGTTAATACAGCATGAAACCACCCAAGACATCACTACTGCTACCAACTCTACCTGTACATGTGTCTGTCTATACAGACACATGAGGCAGCAGACACAAATCTTACTTTGGGGAAAAGGACTATTTTTATGTTTGGAAAAGCAACTAGAATTCCATTGAAATTCATGCTGACAGGCCCAAGGCACCACATGGAGTGGGTAAAGATCATTAAGCAACACTTGAATCACCATGTTTACATCACTATTGTGCTATTTGTTGTGATTAGATAGCTACTATTTTCAAAAGACTTCAAAATATTTAAAATTTGTCCCCACCTCTGCAAAGCACGAATCTAATTCTAGCAAAAATTTCTGAAGAACCCTCCAAATGGGAAGGACACTGCAATTACTGGGGATGGGTAATCTACTGTCTCTAGCATCAAACCAAACTAAGCCATTTATAGCATTTTGGCCCTCTCCACAACAGACAATAGTGCTGATATTTTAGCCAGAAATGTTAATTTCCAGATAGTTGTTTCTGGCCATGTGCTCTACTCCACAATCTTTGACTGTGCTGTCCCTGTAGCTCTGAAAGAAATGCATCTTTGTCAAATATACTGAAAGTCCTAAAGAGAAAATTCTCCTACTGCTACACCACAAACATCAATTCAACAACAAAAATCTAAAACCAACTAGAATACTAAATATTTCTGAAGAAGCAAAGTAAACCAGCAGCAGCAATGTTTTAAACCCTGTGTTGAGTTATCTGGTCAGCTCTGTAGTGTGAACCTACTAAATCACACACTAAAGAGTCTCCACTTCTCAGTGATGCCCCATTCTGCATCTCTCTGGGCCAGACTCACAGTTTGCATACAAATATTGTTATTGGTCATAAAATCATCATGTCCTATCTGGCATTAATTTAATAATGATGGCATTACACTGCACTACCCAGCCACTCAGCTACCTTGACTTAGATTAATTCAAGCAAGAATTAAGAACACAAATATTCAAACTCCTTGATGCACCTTGCACCCATCCAGGGAGGACTTGGCTTTTAGCCAGACTGCATAAACCCCAGTGGGATTAGTCAATTTTCAAGAGACTCCTTTACAGGATAAGTAAGGAGGTCAAGTGCTGAAATCTATAAAAAATGACATGACGGGTGCATATGCCCCACAAGATACATCCCTCCACCCTTCTACAGTCAGCAACAGGGATGACTAAATGCACACAGCAAAAACCATTTTAACCAAGGCCATGGAAACTAAACCGGGCAATGTGCTATTTATCATGCTATCTTAACATGAAATAAATTTATCTGATTAGATCACCAAATATGACAAAAAGGTCATGTTTGGAAGAGATGAGCAGAGAGGACCATGAGACTACTGCTTACCTGGCTCCTGCTGAAGCAGAACTGCTGAAACCTTAAAGTCTCCCTGCAGACAGCCCTGATGCTCTTGGGCAATGCCAGCAGCTAAATCTGGACTATCACAAGACTCTTTAGGACATCCTTCTTAACTATTTGGGCAATGCTCAATAAAACTAAGGTACAATACACTCTGCTGTAAAAGTGCCCCAAGCTAGGTGTTGCCACTGTGGGCAGCTGCAGGTCTGCTGTTCAACCAAAATGTATAAAGAAAGGGTGAGTAAGCCAAAAACATTCTAAATCACGGTCACAATTGATCATGGTGACCATGGAGCTCAGGCACGCCAAATTTCAAAGGCACTTGGTTTCCCCACTGCTCTGTCTTCGTGCAGGAGACCTGACTGCATCCTGCACCCCCTCCAGCCTCAAGTATTTCTCAAATGTGGATGACATTGTGGGATCTGATTTTGGAATACAGGTAAACCCGGACTTGACACAGCAAACAGACCATGGGAACAGCTTTGTTTATTTTAACATGAACTCTTGACACACCTCAGAAGAGCCATCACTGCCCTACCCTTCACCAAAACACCAGAAAGGAGCTCAAGCTGCTGCTGCAGCTAAACCCAATGCTGGGAATGGCTCCAAACATCTCTCTGGAAACTAGCATGATAATAAAACTTCTGCTGAAGTCACATAGCTCTCAGGCAGCTCGAGATGGGCTATCAGGAAGTGGGACCCATCTCAAACCAACCACAAGCTCCTCGCCAACAGATTCCCATCAGCAGAACAGCACCAGTCATTGCCCTCATCTGGGCACTTGGCCATGAGAAAATGTTGGAAAAGCCTCTTCTGTTTTTCTCCTCCCGCGGACAAGTTCACGAATCACCACCACTGGAGATTAACTGCCTTCTCTCATCGACAACCTGAGTAGGATTTGGACCACTGACAAAGATTTCTCCTTATCCTCCAGACCAGTTCGTGCACTCCCTATGGAACACTAACAGAGTTTGTCACTGGCTCTGAGTGACCTTGGCACAAACAGAAATTCTTGTCTCTCTAAGCAAGAATTTGGGAAAGCAGCCTTTACTGGACAGGTATGTCTGGCTGAGATTTGTGATCAGATGCAACACACGGCACAGTGTGTGACCTGGAGAGATATTACCATCAGCTAACAGCAGCACAGCTTTCTTTCTTCCCTGTCCCTCATTAGCCTCAGAAGCCAGCCTTGCCAGCAGCAGTCATGCAAGCTGAGACAACAAAGCACATTAATGATGGGCCCCATCATGTTCCATATTAATTACTGTAGCTAGTAGTAAACTGTTGGTTATAAATCATATTTTGATAACCTGCCCTTTCTTTGACAAGCGAGCTCCAATGTTTAATGTTGCACTTAATCCTCAGATAATACCCCAGGAGTCCTCAGTGTGCCCAGCAACAAATCAAAGCAACCTTCAAAAGGCTGGCACGGGTCCCCTTTTCCTACACACCCCAACCTGAAACTATCCCATTGCATCAACTTTGTTATAGGTCAGCTCTAAAGGCTGAGTTGCCAAAACCAGCAGCACACTCGTTTCTCGAGTGTCCACAGGGCTGTCCCAGCACTTCCCTGAGCTGGCAAAAGCCATGTACATGTTATACACATATCCCAGCCTTCCAGAAATGCTGCACTATCAGTGTTCTGCAGGGTAAAATAGCAGGGCAGTAATCCCCAGAATATCCCCACATTCAGAAGAGAGCAGGATTACTTCTATGTAGGATCGAAACAGTCAACTAAAATCTATCCAAAGCCATCATATTCTTATTTTTGTTTCTTTTTAATTCAGTGACATTTAGCTAGCAGAACAGCTGTTAGCAAAGGTCTAGGAGAGGTGGAATCCCATTTTCTATATAAAGAATTATGTTTTGGAGGAAACTGCAATTTGACAAAAATACCTATTTGGCAAAGTACATTTTAAAAAGTGGAAAAATATGCTCTGCTTTTTCTAAGGTAGCAAAAGATCCACCATGGCTCATGAAAATGATCCCAAGTTTTACGAACAAAGATATTAAATTATTTTGCAATGTGCATTCAGGAAAATAAGGAGGACAGATGTGGCCTCTAAGAAGCAAACCCTTCTTTGTCTCAGCCAGATGTGCCCATCACCTCCCACCACCATCAAAACACGTGAAAAACTCATCTCGGGCTTCCCACAGAGTTGCTCCAGCTTTTACAACTGGCTGGCTTCAGAAAACCTGACATAGTCAGCACCATCCTTTATTTTACTCTGAAGGCCCAGCACCACACCAAGCAAGAACAAGATGTTGCACTTGCAATTTGCAGTGTGAAAATCCCAACAGCTCAGGAAGAAAATCAGCAGTGGTAACCAAGAATCCCATCCTCTCCTCCACGGATGGATGTGAAGCCCTGCAACCTCACTCCAAGCTACTAATTAAAAGTGCTTGCAGCAGTCAAGGGTTCATTCTTGTTCTTCCACCACTGGTGGCAGATGGTATGTGCTATTATTAAATCTTGATTTCTAGCTTATAATAGTAGTCGTATGAAACCTTCTGCACTAAGACAAGAATTCACTATTTTTATTTTGGGAAAAAAAAGCAGAAGTCTTAAAGTTAAGTAACTTTTCTCTTTTAACAATTTCTTTCAAAAATTTGTAGCATACTTCTCCTAATTGGAAACACACAGAAAATAGGATATGGCCTATTAGTTAAAGGTCAATGCACACTTAGCCACCTCTTTTGAAACTGACAGTATTGTCATGACAGCCATAAAAGCTGCTTTGAATTTTAGTTCCCTAGAAAGTAAATATAAGGAATCCCAAGGCTGTAACCACAAGTGCCACAGCTCTTAACTCTGATGTCATATTCAGCTGAATGTGTGCTGCAAAAGTCAGGATGGTAATGCTTCAAAATCAGCTCATCTGAGGGAAGGACACAGTAACTATCCCCCTGCCCACTGCCCCAGGCATGTACCACATGCCTCCATTTGATGCAGCATCAACAGCAGAAGTGTTTATTCCCAAGCATTTAAGTGTGGGGCTCTGTGAGGTTGCTGGGACCATTCAGGGGGGCTGCTGCAACCAAGTATCTCACACTGCTGTTATGTTGTACTTGAGTTTGCAACTGCTCCTTCCAATCCCAGCTACCAAATAAACATTCTCTTCTTTTTTTTTTTTTTTTTTAGGAACCTGTTCAATTCATTTGTATCAATTTGTTTCTCCATCAATTAGCCAGGGCATAGGGGGCTGATTTTCAGACCCTCTTCTAGCGTGTTAGATGTAAGGGGACAGTGTAATTAATAGATGTCAGGCACAGTGCCCCTTCATGCATTGATTTCCTCCTGCTTAGGAAACACTCAGGGAGAACACAATCACCCCTGGCTGTCAGGGGTCTTCATAAAATCCATAGGCTTGGATTCACAGGAACTGCTAATCATTTTGGATGCTGAGAAGGGGGAAGGCAGAATCTGATCTTTGTAAAGCAGAGGAAATTTCTTATTAACTGCAGCTCCAGAGTGTACTTCAAAGGGAGCTTACAAGAACAGAAAAACTTTCAGAGCAAGAGGCAACTCAGGAAAACCCTTTTGGTCCCAAGCTGCATCAAGGGAGATGGGAACACTCCCACTGAGTTCAGAGCATCTGCATCTCTGAGGCACCCAAAGCAGGGATTGCTGCAGCCACCCCAGTTTGCTCCCCCACTGCCACATCACATCACATCACAGTCATCATCCTTCCATCACAGACAATATGGGTTTCATCAAGGTGTCTATATATAAAGTTGAACTTTGAGAAAAAACAGCATTTTATGACTATCCACCTCGGTTGTTTCCTTTTAGGGTTTAATTTTTCTGTGTATTACATAAGTCCTCAAAAAAAAAAAAAAATCCACAAGGTATTTGATTATTTCCCCCACCCCACAGCTCTGCCCAGGAATGCACACCTAACAAACCACGTAGGTGTTTGTGCAGAGCTGGTTAAAATATCCTCATTTTGCAAATGCTAAACCTCGCTGTACATACCACACAAATGAAAAGCACAGAAAGAAGACAATCCACGAGCATATCACGCAATCTTGCTGGATATTATGCTTACCTTTGCATAAGCAATAAAGCATTTTTCACTGTACACAGAGACTCAAACCCAAAAATACCTACCCAGAACTGCTCGCTCTTAGCTACTCCACAAGGCACAGGAGACCAATTCTACTTTAAAAGAAAAAGATACCCTTTCTTCTATTTGCTGAGTCTCTCTGGAGACATAATGGCACTTTGGCAGGGCAGCATGTTTAATAAGAGATGATGGGGAGAGAAAGGTTCTCCGAGAAAGGAGATGTCAGTGCCATGTAGCCAGCATACTGCAAATGTTGTATTTCAAAGCAATATAAATAACAAATTATTACATCTCTCTCTTTAGAAGTCAGAAAACACTCCTCATGCAGTGTTTTCTTTAAAACACTGTCCTGTGTAATCATCTAGACAATGCAGTGACCTGGTCTATGACACAGAGATGCACAGTGGGAACAGACAGAAGTAAAAGCTGCTCTGAAACAATACCACATGCATGTGGTCCTGCACCAGCGCCCACCAGAGCACACATCTGCTGGCAGCTCCACCCTGCAGCCTGCAAGGGCTGAGTGCCTTTCCCACTGGAAACCTTTCCGTGATGCTAATCTGCTGCAGAAGGAAAACCACTAGAGGAGGACACCCAATAGCTTCCAGCCAGAACACAACACGCCTTCAGCAAGACTTTTGATTTTCACAGGCACACACTCAAGTTGTTCTTCACAACAAAGAGCAGCCTGTCTGTTGCATAACTAACCTTAGGCTGCATTAGATAAGTTGTGCCTTCTCACAGATCAACTGACCTTAAATAATGTCCCCAGTGTATTCAGAGCCAATAGGTTTTTCTCTTAGAGCTCAACTGACAGGTCTTCTCCTTCCAGCTATTTCTTCATATACAAAGAAGGTTTCAAGAGAAATCTCATGCTTACTGTTCCAAGAGCAGCTTTCCAGGCCAAAAATGAAGGCCAAGATCTTAGCTCCAGAGCTGCATCTCCCTTTGAAGGCTTCTTGAGCACTTCACTGCAACAGAACGAGCAAGAGCCTTGGCAGGACGGATGTGGGGCTGAAGCAGATGATAACTGGAACACTCAGCCTGTCTCTGGAAAGCTTGCTGCAGTTCTGCCACTGAGTCAAGACAGAAGGAAAACAGCCAGCCATGCCAATGAAACACTGCTTTGTATTCTGGGTAAGGCAAAACAAAGGTCTGGCGATGAGGAGCTCTCGCGTGTCATGCAAGGGTCAGCAGCAAAGGCAAATTCCACCATGGCATTTCCGTTCTGTCGCCCAGCCCATTGCTGGGAGTGGATACAGCAGGATCTTTCATTGCTTGTCCAAAAATGGCATTTAACATAGCTGTGCAGCATCACCCCACTGCCACATTCCACTCCAGAGGAGGGCTATCAGTCCCTGCACAAAGCTGAAGTCACAGGGCACTGTGTCATGAGCAGGTGAGATCCTTTAATATCTTTTTTCCAATCCCCATCCTGGGTGCAAGGTGATGCAGGAGCTCTGCAGCTGCCCCAGAGGTAGAAATATATGGGAAGAGATGGAGTGCCAAATTAAGCAAGCCTCTGCACCCCTCCTGGCAGGTCATTTCATTGTCCACACAGGAGTCTGTACATTCCCTGTGCTGTCAGAAACAAAATGCTCTGCAAAGCAGGCCCACATCCCTTTGGGAACACAGGCACCAAAGCAACTGCCCAATAAACCCATGGCAAAGGCAGAGGCACTAAAAGCCTGGCTGTTTTCTGACACCAGCTTAGCTGTCATACAGACTCCTCTTCTTGAACATCAGTTTCCTACTTAAAAATCATGGCGCACAGGGCTTCTCTTCTTGAAATGTGTTGCTCCACTCATCCAGCTGATAGCAAGACAGATACAGCACACACATCCAGCAATTCCCTGATCTTTTCCAATGGAGTACATTAGAGCAGAAGCCCTGCCTCACCTTTTGCAATTAGCCAAGCTGGGCTTCATTGATAAGTCTGTGCCCTACAAAAGAGCTGTGTTCTTTCACATTCAGGACATCATCACCTCTTGCTGTGAGCACAACAGCCCAGACTTTTGAGGATTGCTCATGCCAGGGGAGGTCCACAGCTGCTGAGGAGCTTTCTAGTAAATCCAGCCCTGATGGCAAAGGAAAGGGCTTGCAGAGCAGAGTTACAGGAATCTATTCCTCCTGCATTAGTCAGCATATACAAATACATCCTCTTGCTTCATTAAATTTTAATTGGAGTACACATGAATAGGCTTCGTTGGTTACTTAATCAAAGGGAGTCTGATTACAAGGTGCTCACATGAAAAGCTAGAAAGCAACATCCTTCCTCGCTTTTCTTTTGGATTTTTTAGGCATCCATTGTCGATTTCTTCAGGTCAGTTGACATTTTAGGGCTGCTGCAAAGAACCATGAAAAGTAGCCACAGAGAGTAAATAAAGCACTTTGAAGGGAAACAGGACACAGATCATTAGCCCTGCATTCCTCTTCATTATCCAGACAAAATTTAAATGCAAAATCCCAGAGCAGATGTTGCATTAGCGAGCTGATCAGCAGTGCTAAACACAAGGATGGCTTTGCTGCTGTGCATCATGCATGTGTGGCTGGACTGTCTGGGGTTTCAATATTTTAAATGTCCTTAAGTGTCTGAAACCACAGCAGATCTGAACCTATAAAAACTCCTACTCATAAACTTTGAGATTTCCTCAGCAATCACATTCTCTGCTACACAGACGCTTATTTGTTCACATGCCTTCCCTGAGGTTAGAGAAACTTTGCACATACTCTCTTGCCTGTCTAGAATGGGACAACCATCTCCCAAACTTCTTCCTCACTAAACCATGAGCTGTATGACCAGATCCTCAACTTCCATAAGATCCACACAGTTGATACAGCTTGAATTGACTTACAGCAGTTTGCACTGGCTGAAAAATCTACCAGCAAAGCAACTGCAGTGGCACGAGGCACAGCTGGGGATGGGAGCTCAGTGCCTGACTGCGTGAGAAATAAAAAGCAGCTATGTTGTTCTGCACGACTCTGTTTGCTAAGCGAATCAACAAAAACAACCAAAAACAAACAAGGAAAAAAAACAAAAAAACCCCAACTTTCAGCAATTTGAAACCACAGCAGATAAACTCACTTCCCTACTTGTGCACACTTGCTCAGAAGTGTATATATTCTGTACAGTGACAGGTTCTGGCAGCCAGGGACTGACACACTTTCTATGGCAATGTCCTAATACTAGAAAAATTTGGTCATAAGCTAAAAATGTTACAGAAATAGCATAGGATCATAAGTTATGAGCTGAGTCAGAACTCTATCTGCTACTTGACTTTTATACTATTTTGTTCTTTAAAAAAAAAAGCCCATCATGCTGTGGGTTTTTTAAAAAACAGTTTGCTGCTACCATCACTTATGAAGAAGAATGAGCCTTTGTCGAGGGGGAAGAAAGTAATTTAAAATGGCAAAAATCGATCTGAAAGGAAGCAAAGGACAGAGATCCCCTCATACACCACAGCCCTGTGTGTAGTAAGCCCTTTACTAAGACCACAGCCCCTCTGAGTGCCAGTTCTGCAGGACAAGGGGCTGCCCCTTCATCAGGTACATACAAGGACTCCTCCATCAGAACTCCAGGGATGTTGATGGGACTGTACACAGTAGTACAGTGCCCTAATTCCCAGGAATCCTGGGTGTATAATGCAGTCTCCTGCATAAAAGCATTTTATTTGCACTCTGTACTTGTAAATCACTGGTAAATAATTAACAGACAGCATAAGTATGTAACAGAACTGAGTCACAGGTGTTAGCAAAGGAAAATTGCTAAAAATGGATATGTCACAGCAATAAGCCGCCTGTTCACCTGTTGGGTGCTGGAGGAATTAAACAATTTAGTTTTCATAAATTAACCCCTGACACCCAGAACCTTACTAGAAAGCCCATCCATATTCCTTCTCTGCTATTTCTGACCACAACCTTTCCTCCATTCATAGTTTGGACAGTCTTTAAATGAAGAAACAATTAAGTTTCCCAGGCTTCTGATTGCTGGGTAGAGCTGTGGGGTCACACAAAAGCCCATTCATTCATCCCAGGGAGGGAAAGGGAGATGGGAGCAAGAAGCCTTGCCCAGCATGCCACTGGGAGCTGCCAGACTTGCTGGCTGCAGCAACAGGAAAGGATTTCTCAATTATGAACACACAAATGTAGCAGAGGAGGAGATCAATCCTTGTTCCACATCTCCTCTTTAGGTTCTCCCTCCTTCCTGCTGCCCCTCACATCCTACAGGCTCTTTCTGCAAACAGCCCAGGAGTATTCTTTTCCCTACAAATAGCAGGAAGGCAGAGGAGCAGAAATCCTCCTGCCAGGTGTGACACTGCAAAGAGCTGCCATGAGGGCTCTCCACACTCCTTAGATCACCAAAGTCATTTGGCACCACAACATTTCAGCCACAAATACACAGCTGCTGGAAGGGCAGCAGGCAGAAGCCTGCTAAACAACCAGGAATCGGGAAAGCACAAGTCCTCAGAGAAAAGTGAATGACCAAAAGCTGCTCAATCCAAGGCAGTGCACTGAGGGAAGTAAATCACCAGTGTCTCGCCATTCTTTGCTGTGGGTCCCTCAGAAAACACAGATCCTCTGCCTCGGCTGCAGCTCTGCCTGGAAACAAAGCCCAAAAAGGACCTTTTCTGACAACAGCTTCAAAATGTTTAAGCTCATTTCACCATGTTTGGTTTGGTTTTGAATACGGTAACATACAAGCAATGAATTCTTGATTCTTTTTTTTTTTAAAGTACAGCTCCCATAAGCTAAAAAAGTAAATGGGAGTGCTTTGCTTCCTGGGGTATGGAACTGGAACATTTTTCTAGCACCTAATAAAACATTGTTTGGTTGATACTAACCATTAAAATATGTGTTTCAAGTCATGTAATGTTCCCTGTGAAATTTGCCTTTTTGCTCCATGAAAAAAGGGCACTGAAAGGAATCCTGCAGCCATAAGGATCTCACTTAATTCATGGAAGTATCGTTTTAAAAGCCTCACAACGTGATCAAAGCACTGTTGAGAACAGATGTTCCAGGCTTTACAAATTCCAGCATAAGTATTTTTTATGACATTTATCACTGCTAAATTCTTTCAGCCATATTTTTCCCCACAAGAAGCATGCAGGCACTTTCCTCCTCAGGGAGAATATGTTCACATGGGGAGTGGTCTCCAGCCACAGACCCTGTCCCCTCCCAGCATCCTCCCCATCTGCAGTGAGGAGAGCTGTGCAGTGTCACCAGCAGCTGTGGTGCAACAATGGAGCTGCAGGAGCAACAATGGGGAGCTGCAGGGCTGTGAAGGAACCTGCTTTTTCCTAAGACAGCAGCAACGAGTCCCCGTTCCTAGAGGTGATCATGGAGGCAGAGAGCACATATTTCAACTGCAATTCAAATCACAGTCCAATTTCCACCAAGAGCAAAGATCCCACAAAGTTTAGCTCTCCACAGTCAGTTTCTGTGTATTCACAGTCTCAGGAGCATTACCAAGTTCTCTGCTGACAGAAAGTCTGAACACCATGCAGTGCTGGGCAGTTTCATGAGAGTGAGCTGTGTACCAACAAAAGACTCACAACTACCCCAGCATCTGAAACATAAAACTTATCTCTGAATAACATCAGGTTTTTTACCCCTTTCAAAAAAAAAAAAAAAAAAAAAAAGGGGATCTGAAACAACCAGCTCCTTTCAAATTTCACACATTCGCAGAAGAGAGTGTTTGTGAAGAGGACCCCACAAGCACATCACTTCTCTAATATGTGCCCAATTTAGTTTCACCTGTCTCCATGTGCTCCCTTCCCAATTCCTACAACCTGCTTGCACATCCTGTTTCACTATGAGCACAAGCTTCTTCCCTGGGGCAGCAGCACTGCCTTCACTTCTCCTCACAGTGAGCCCAGACACCAGACAAAACAGGAGCAAAAACACCAGCAAAAACAAGTTTACCCATCTTGCTTATCCAGACTGTGAGCCCAATCAAGGCACCACCAGGGCTGTGGCTGATCCTCACCCTGGGCTTTGGGTACCACCAAAATGACAGAGCAACAGGTCCACAGTTAAGTCAATCATCAAGAAGATGGAAGAGTGACCTCTGAAAAAGCAGCACAAGGCAAAGGAGATCTCCCAGAAAAAGGGAGGAAATGAGGAAAACACATGAGAGCAGAGGCAACAAGGTTGCAGTGACGGGAGGATGCTGAAAGTGAGCAGAGATCTTGGAAACAAGGACAACAACTCAAGCAAAGGCTGAAGGATGTTGGAAGAGTAAACACAAGCAAAGAGAGGGTCCTTAAAAAGCCTCTACCAGCAAAAGAATCACAAGCAATCACAGCATCAGTCTTCCTCTTGCCAATTCCATGTGCTTTTCTTGATGGACCTCCTAGTCTAAGGACTTCTTGAGCTGCTTAAAATGTATTTACTTCTTCATTTATGAGGTACAACTTTGTATTTTAAGTACACACAGAAAACGTGCTGAAAATTTAAACACTCACGCAAAATCTTGCCACGCTGGGAACAGAGATTTTGTACGGGCACAAGCAAGTGCTGGCACACAAACAGGTGCATTCACATCTATACTGCAGCTTTTCAGCAAAAGGACTGCTCCCCTAAGGGCCCTCAAAGTGAGAAAAGAAAGGAGGAGGGGTGTACAGCACTGTCACAGACAGGCCATGCTCCTCTGCTCCAGCCTCAGAGACAACCAGCCCTGATATCAAAGTCTGTTTCCCTGCAGGTCCTGTCCAGTCCCTCCCCTCACCTGTGGGAGCATCACCCCAACAGCTGCACTGCATCTTGGGCTGCAGCCACCTCTGGGGTGTGAGCCTGGGCCACCCCTGCCCCTGCACTGCCCCAGTGGCAGTGCCATCAGCCACGGACAAAGGACAGTATCTGCAGAGCCCAGGATGCAACGAGGGAATTTTAAAAGGGCACTCCAATTGGCATCAGAATTTACTGGAATTGTTCTGCTGAGTTATTAACGTCACAGCCCTGCTCTAGACCAGAGTCTGTTTTGTTATCTTGCCTCCCCACTCCAAGTGAATTTGCTGGGTGATTTTAAGAAAGAGAAAAAGGCGGTGACCAATTCTCAGGCCTTCTGATTGAGACAACAAAAGAGAAAAAGCATTCCTACATTGCTTCCCTCTTGTTTTTATAAATAAAAATAATGTATAGCCCTAACTGGATAATAAATACGCTCAAAAGCTGTCCTTAAGTAAAAGCTTTTGATAACAAATTGCCTGTGCTAACCGCTATTTTACTGTTGAATTTTTTATTGTTGCTTAAGCACTGCAATTATGCTAATAAGCCTGAGAGGATGGTACACTAAAGCATTGAATGTGACAGATATAATACTCAATAAAATGTTAATCTTACCTGAAAATTGGAATCAAACAGCCTTATTAGTATTTATGGATATGGCACCTCCAACATGTTTCTCTTAAGAGGAATATATATATGCAATAGATATTTCCAAATATACCCTACTATTTCTCATGCCTCCACAGAATTTAATTCCAGGTGGTTATTACCCCTGCTGCTAATTGCCAGTCCCTTCTGGAATAAGAAACGAGAGTGTTGCCTTCTGGGACATGCAAAACTCCTGCACACTGGAGGGCTTTTCCTTTGCCACCTGGAGGATGGCAGCTGTGGGGATGGGGACAGCTGTCCCCAACTCTCAGCATGGCCACCAGGCTTGTGAGGGTGTGGCACAACACAAAGGCTCTGCTCTGCCACCCTCTAACCTATTTTCCCCATATCCTCTCCTTTTATATTCAGTTATTTACAGGTGCTGGAGAAATGATCTCTGAATTTTAAGATGGTACTGAAGACAAATTTATTTATTTTGCTCTAAAACTTTTCAGCCAGTGCTTACAGGGAACCAGACCCATCTGCTTCACCACAAGTAACAGCATTGCTGATTTGGACCAAGAGCTGCTGAGCTCTCACAGGGGTCTGTCATGGAGGTGCTTTGTGACTTTCCACAAGCTGCACTGTTTTTTGTACCTTTATTTCACCACCTAGTCCCAGTCTGCTGAAAATTGCTTTCTCAACTGATGGCATCATTTTTTTCACCCCATATAGGCTTTCTCTAGGGGAATTTTTTGGCCAAACTCATGTGTTTCAGACCCAGCCTCAGGGCTCCATTGCCATGAACTTCCTGTGAATAAAATTCAAGTGGTCTTCAGCACCTTAACTTTCTCATCTTCAGAAGGAAGAAAAAATGAACTCAGAAGAGCCACTTGCTTCAGACAAACTATACTCACATTCACAACCAGGCTCTAAAGAGACTATTTGTACACAATGGACTGTGCAGCTTTCAAGTGCTGCAGGTTAATGCCTAAATAGCAGCTGCTGGTTTCCAGTTTCACTCCTCATGCTGCTCTCACCTAGAGGAGTCAATTCTGCTGACAGGACAGCAGAAACATCAATAACCACTGAGATATTTCCTGACAGTAAAGCAAGATTCTTACCATTGGACAATGCACACTTCCATGGTGGCAAACATTAGGTGGGAGATATCTGGGAACTGTTTTCATGAATAGTCACAGCAGGGAAAACCCAAATTGCTTCCCATTGAAATCTGGGACTCCCAAAGGGCTCAGAGATTACAGCAGGTAACCTACAGGACACAGCTCAAAACACCACAGGACACTCATGGGCTGTGTTTAGCCATGCTTGCACTGAGGGCAGGATGGAGTGCCAAGATGGGAACAGGGTGCCTTTGCAGGACAGAGCTTAGAGCAGCTCCACAAACCCTCACTTTCATTGCAAGGAGTGCAGCACTTGGAAAAAAAGCCAGTTGCTAAATCAAGGGAAGCTACCAATTGACTGAGCTGGCACCTCCAAGAGCCAGGAGATGCATCCAGGGCTCCTCCACCCCAAGCAAGCCCCAGCACGAGATGCCAGACACCAAATTTCAGAAGCAGACAACTGAACCAGGCACACAGCTACAAAGTGCTGCAGGACCACATAGCAGCCACTCCCACAGAGGTGGCAGGACTCATCCCTGCCATGTTAAGTGAATCTTATCGTTATTTTCAACCCTGCAGGGAAATCTAAATTGAACTTTGGCATATAGCTTTCTTTTGCTAAGCAGCAACGCTTGAATGTTAACTCCAGTCCTGACAGGCATATTTATGGACTATTCTTTGCAAATAATCTTACCCTGACCAGTCCAAAAGGTCAGAACCATAAAAAAGAATAACAATTAAAAAAAAAGCACAAGGCTGGAAAACCATCACTACCATTGGCACAACCCCTCAACTTATTAACCGTCCTTGCAACAAGGTGAATGGCAAGGTCTTGGATTTATTTGATTGATTGAGATCAAAAGATCATGGGGGAACACAGTAAATTGCATCTTTCACGAACGCATTTTGCTTTCATGATTTGAGCAGATAGTTGCAAGAATTGAAAAGCTCAAGAGGAGGAAAAAATAAAAGAGAAAAAATAAAAAAAAACATGTACAAAGGTGACTTCAGAAAGGCATCCCTTATTTTCTTCTTGACACCATCTGCATTTCTTAGAGCTATTTGCAAGCTCCTTCCATGTCCCTGTACCCCTGAGACACAACAGCTTATCTCTGCTAAGCAGAAGATGATAAGGAACAATAAGGCACTGGTTTAACTCCAGGGCAGACACCAGTGTTTGCTGACATTATGGATGAAATGTAAATTTTAGAGAAACCAAAGTCCAACAAGAGGTTGAAGAACTTCCCATTGAATTTCAGATGTCCTACAAGATAAGACAGGTATCTCACTGATCTTCTTCACTGGACCAAGGAAGACAAAGCACCTGAACACCCCTCTTGTCATAGGATGGCTTGGAGGCTGCCTGAGCCCAGGCTCCATTTGTCATCAGCAGCTCCCCAGGGAAGGGATGAAGGAGGAAGAAGCAAAGGAACTAAAGGAGCAGACATCTTCAGGACATAATTTCAAGACCTAGCTGGTGAGCCAGCATTTTTAAACTCAGGAAAAGCCTGCTGTGTTTGCTGTCAAGACAAGACAAAGAAACACAATGGAGAACATGAACAGAAGAGCAAGAGAAGAAAAATGAAATTCTCCTCCGCTTCATCAGCCCTGGAAAAGAGAGGAAAAGTAATCACTTGGTTCCTCTCTCTGTGTTCCACATGATATTTGTGGTTTGCTCAGTATACCTGTATTTGTAGCATTGTGTTCTGATGTCACAATAAAACAGATGAGATTACACCCCTGAGAGTAAGAGTAAATCCCTTACATGGACCATAGCAATGACCCAAACTCCCAGAAACTTACTACAAAGGAGCCAGAATTGATACAACATCCTGTTTTTACCACAAGTTTACACTACATGCCAGCAACAGAGGATTAAACTTCTTCTTTCCCCTGAGCTTATACTTCCCTCCATAATAACATCACCATTCAGGTAACAAAGACACTGAGCACCAGCATTAATTGCTGCTGCCTCAATTCTTCACCAGACCATGCAGCTCATTCTGCATGGATACACCCAGCTTTGCCTTTCACCTTATCAGCTTTGAATAAGGTTGTTAAGAATTTCACACATTCTCATTTTAATTATCAGTGGGTTAGTAGAACTCTCCAGACGTCACCTAGTCTATTTTTCCACTACATGGAAGGATCGGTTCTCCTAAAAGCATGTCTGCTATTGCTCTTCCAACTTGTCCTTGAACCTTTCCATGACTGACACTGCCTAACCTCCTGGGGGATCCACTCCAGCACTCAGCTATCCTGACTGTAGATCATTCACCGACACCTCAGCTAAATTTCCTTGCTGCAACTTAAGTTTATAATTTGTTTTATTTACAGTGCACAGATTCAGTTTATTCCCTCTCTCCATGACAAGTTCACTATTTCCAAAATTTACAAGTTGAGGCAGTGCTGCTTGTCCTCTCTTTGCCCATTCTGCTTCTGCTCACAGCACATTCTCAATCTCTGCATGTGTATGTCATTCCTTACCCCAAGAGAGAAGGCACTTGGCTATCACGAGGCTGTTTCAAGGGAAGACGCTCACCTCCAAAGGCTGATGCATTCAGGCACACACAGTTACAAAGTACTCTGAAACAAGAAAAATAAAAGATTTGTCTTCAGGATGGCAGGCAGAGTCCAGTCCAGGAGTGAAGGAAAAACCAGCAACTCCGAAATGCAATTTTCTGCACCCCATTATTTAGCACACAAACAGATCTTCAAAAGCAACATCACTGACTGTAGATACATCATGCACCACCGCTCAGAGTTGGCCACATTTTCTCTGACAACCACCATAAGGGTTTGATAAATTTGTGTTCTAGGAAACAAACTGTTCACAGACTTTGCAGAAAGCTCTGCCAAGGTATAAGTAATACCCAGCACATGTCCAAATCAGATGGCTCTGACTCCAAACCTTTAAGTTCTGTGACAGAGGACAAATTTTAATGTTACCACTGGTGACTTTATTTACAGTGTCACTGAAACCAACAGAGGCAAGATTTCCAGTCCACTCTGAGATTTAAATGTGTGTAATTACAGGATAGATCCAGAGACTAAAAGTCAGGTCTGATAAATGGCTTTTGTATTTACAACATACTCCTTACCTGATCTTCAGGATGTTCTACCTAGCAAAATGAATTCTCTCATGAACCCAAGTGTTTGGTGACATTGTAGAAAGGTAGAGCAGGAATCTACATGCACAGTGCACAGAAACACAGGGGAGAGTTCTGAATGACAAAAACATCCCAAATTTCATGAAAGATAACAGGCAACAAGGGAGAGCAGCAATGACAGATTTGCCATCCTACTTCTGGAGGCTTTCAGAAAAACAGAGTTAGAAGGTAGCAGACAATTTGCAACAACAGCACCTTTCACCAGTGGATCACCTTTTGCACCCCATCTCATCTAAATTCCTGTCTCTCCTCAGAAGGAGCTGCTCCTGCCCCCAAAGGATCAAGTCACTTTGTAACAAATACTCCTTTTCCGATGGCTGAAGCCAAGAAACCCTCAATTTGTCACCTGCTGTGAAAACAAGATGCCTGTTGCACATCTAAGGATGTGCCAATGCAAGAACTCAGTGTCTTGTCTTTTGCAAGGATTACCCATCTGGCTGTACTTTTGGCTACTGCACTTTGTCCATCTCCAAGTTTCTGGCTTGGGATGGTTTTTTTCACCCTTTGTAATCCTACCCAGCTGTCCTGGGCTTTTGCTTTCCTTCATCACTTGCACTCTTAGCAATGCCAACACTTACAGCCAGCCAGCCCAAATGCTGTCAGCACAGGAAGGCGACACACTCCTGATTAGCACTGATTGGATGGCAGAAGTGCTGTTTCCAAAGCTAAAGAGGAATACCTGCACCAATAACGTCCCTAAAGCACCACATAGTAGCTGAGGAGACTAAGCAATAAATGCCTGAAGGTGAAAAACTCAAAGTAATCTCAAAATGTATGTTGGACAACTGATAAAAGACTGTAAATGCATGCCCATCTTTAAGGGTGAAAGTAGCTCCAAGGACTTCAGCAAGATAATATGCAGCATCAGACACGTTACCTCCCAACATACTAGTGAGATAAGGATGTTTAGCAAGGGATAGAGATATGAGGAATGTTTCCACCAAGAAAATACACCCATTTGTACAGCTGAATTACGACAGCTGTTGAAAACCATGGAGTAGCATTGAATGGCAGCCCAGGACAGGGAGCCAAGACAACTACCACATGCAATTGAAACTGCCAAGGGATTAAGTTAGGTCAAATGTAATTACACAAATTGGATGCTGGCCAGAGTACTGACTTATTCAAGAAAATTAAAAGAGGTGTTCAAAAGTTTCAGAGATTGAGTCCTCCTCCTGTTAATTATTTGGTGAGTCAGTCAGTGAAGTCTCAGTACTCTGGGAGGCCATCTGAAAAAGGGGAAAAAATGAGGCATAAACTTGAAAGGCATTAGAAGCGATTAGCAAAAGCCTTTGTTCTCCATGGCAATCCTGGCTGCACCAGTGCGCGAAAGCCTTTCATGTCCACGCTGAAAAGTGGCCTCAGTTCCTTTGATACTTCTGGGAGGAAGCGTTTAAATTTACAAATATCCCACTGACAGAAGTTACAGACAACAGTTGAGGAACTTCTGCATAACTCAGCCAGATCATACCCAGCTCTCAGGCAGGCAGTACTCCTGCTGAAGGGAGGAATGACAACAAGACCCAAAGTTCACTGACACCTGGAGCAATGTCCACTCTACATGCTAGTTCTGTATGAAAGCAAAGTCATGTCAAAAAGGAGGTTGCAGCCATGTGGGACAGTGGCTTCCTCCTCCTCATTCAGTTTTCAGAAGAGGGAGAGCATGCAAGGCAGGCAATGGTAAGGAGATGAGAAAGGAAGCTTTGTGGTCTGGCAGCTGAGCGTCACTTGGAAAGATTAGATCCTGTTTATGCCTCTGCCATAAACCTTCTGAACGATAAGAGCAAAGTCACATATATCAACATTTCCCACATATTTACTACTGCTGTGCCTTTTGTGGCTGAATAAAGATACAGAAGGACTATGTCCAGAAGAGACAAGAACTAGCAGGCAAGGATTGAGATTCTGCGTTCAACCTTTAATCACTTGTACTATAACCATGTACAGCACTACAAAACATGAAGTGTTCTGAAAAAACAGGCCTTGTAAGTCTCAGTTTTGGCACCTGAAAGAAGTAGAAGCCTATGCTACCTCTGTATCTGGGAGTTATCATTAGAAATACACTCATCGCTGTCTTTGAAGCAGTTGGATGCGACAGTAAAAGCAGTACAGAATTGGAGATTAACCTTTTTTGGGTAGCTTATTCAGTGCAATGTTCAGATGATGCACATGAAACAAACCATTTTTTGACTGACATAAAAAAACAGAGAGATGAAATAACTATCTTCTCAACAAGTGCCATACACGAGGCATGTCAAGTGACATGGCTTCATCCCACAGTGACAGCAGGTGAACACACAACTGAAGCCTCTGCCATACTGATTTAGTGTGCTTTTTTTTTTTTACCCCTTTAACTTTTTATAAAACAAGCCAGGGAAAGGCAGACATTTCACAGCACAGATTGGTGCAATTTGTATTAATGGCCCAAGCATGGATGCAAGCAGCAGCTTGCTCCTCTTTGTGTGGAACAACCAACAGGGACAAGTCTGGTGGGACAACTGCTACACGGCACACCTTGCCCCAGCCCAGCAACACCTCCTCCTCCAGTGGCTTCACAACAAGCAGGGCAAGAACAAAGAACATAGGAAAGAAATCTCTGCTGTCTTGCCATGCTGTGCAAAATCCAGGGGCAAGCAAACGTGGAAAGAGTTTGCATTCTGCACTGACAACAGAACAAGCTGTCATTCTTCCAAAAGGTAGTCAAGTGGTCTTCCAGGTAGCAAAAGTACAAATGTCCCAAATTCCTCATCCCTGGCACTCCCCTGACAAGGTAATCACTCCCCTTGGAGTCCTCAGGCACCACACAGATGACAAAGATTTCTTTTGCAAATAGGAACAAAACAGCAAGGCAGTTCTTCCCATTTTTCCCCACCACCTTGCAACCAGCCTCCTGTGAAGCAAGTCCACTGCTTGCACTGGAAAGACCCACAAATAAAGGCAGGTCAGAGCCAGAGCCACAACATGGCCAGTGCCACACGTGAGCACCACCACACATCAGGGGAAAGCACAGGGCTGATGGTACACACACTACAAAAAATAGATTTTTCAGCACAAAGCAGGGCAGCCTGAAGGGTTTCATGCCAAAGAGGGACCCACTGCCATGCTGGCCAGGGCGTGCAGGGGGACATGCCCCTGTGGCAGCAGCAGTGATTAACCAATACTGATAATGGCCTCCAGTGCCTAAAACAAAGCACAAGGAAACAGCACAGCAAGGACTAATGCCAAGTGGCAATAAAGACAGAGGCAGGGCTGTTGCCCAAGTAAGATTTTTTTTTTTTTGCCTAGGTTACTTGTTGTTAAAAAAAAAAACGTTCTGCATGCAGGGACATCCTGTTCACTGTATTAAATTAAAGGGATGATTCAAGAGGGAACAGCTTTCAGCAGACAGGGGGGGGAAAATCAATTTCAGGTTGCTATGGACAACTGGGCTGTCTCCTGTAAAACAGAATCAGATTCAGCTCTACAAACCTGAACACTAAACATTCCCTCAAATACAACACACATGCACACTCACTAAATTAATGAATGCAAGGAAATACAGACTTGTGCCATCTCCCAGTTTTTTTGGCAGAATGAAGGACGCACTCAAATCTACTAATTGCCACTAAGTACAGGACTGGAGTTTGGCTCAGTGGTGGCTCTCTGACTGCCAGTCCAACACTCTCTTCCAGGGGAAAAGCTCTTTAACAGCCAAATAAACCAGAGCAGTGCCCAGATTCACCTCACTCTGGGCCCTTCCACGGGCTCTGGGCTTGCAGTGGGATCTAAAACCATGTGCTGCTGATCCAAGCTCCTGAAGAACTCAGCTAGAAGGGGCAGCAAGAACAGCCTGAGGCTTTCAAGCATGTCCTGGCTGATACTGGACAGGGGCACAGGCTGCTCCTGGTCCTTGAATACCCTGAATAGAAACAATGCCCTCCACCTGAGCAGCTGACCTATGGTCACAGCTGCCAGTAGGAACCTCACATGGAGGGACCACTGGGGACAACATGGTGGCCATGGTCCAACAGGTGTCCTCTCCCCATATTTTTCACTAGAATAACTTCAAACAGGTTTTAAGCACCTTCTCCATTCCCTACGGGAAGAAAAGTCTTGGTGAGAGAGACTGGAGCAGAGACGAGGCATCTGATTCTGTGCCCTTTCCCAGCAGCTGTTCAGAAATCAAAGAAATCCATCTAGATCAATCTCTCCATGAAGGCAACAGGAAACATTCCCATCCCACGATACTGTAAGTCTTATAGAGCAGTTAATGATTTTCCAATTAAATGTACCATCAAAATATAAGATTTTATTAGCAAAATCAATGATGTGTGCAGAGACAGTCCCTCGTGTGTCTTAAAAAAAAAGCCTATGAATAAACCTGACAGGAATAAAGAACATTGTGCAATTATTAGAGCTATTTTACAGGATACTCTAATAATGACAGCCCATACTTCTGGTAAGACACCTCAAGGCAGTACCACAAAAATAAAAAACATAAAAAGAACAGAAGCACAGCATTCCCCTACACTTGGAGGGTGCATTGTGTTTATTGCATTACATTTTTTTCCCAACAAGAAGATAATATCCAGGAAACAAAACCACTCCAATGCTTAAAGAAATATTTACCAGTCACCTGTCTTTTTCTCCTTCTCCATCAGTTCAGTGTTTCACTGCATTAGGAAAGCAACCAGTGGAAATTTACACCCATTTAAACCTAGCAGAAATGGAAGCAAGATAGAGAGGCTGCAACTTTTGAGCACCCACAAAACTCATGATGCTCCTAAACCATGTACACAATTCAGGTAACTGCAGCATCAGAGAGCCCTCTGCAAGCAACACACCCATCTGAGGACACAGGACTGGAGTCCTACCAGCCTGCCAGTCTCCTGCTCCCAACTGGCAGCTATCACCCACATCAATACCACCATAAAGAATTCAGACAGTCAAAACATTAAGGGACCCCAAATCCAACAGTCACCAAGCCCAATACCCAATTTTTTGTGGAGCTCTGGCTAACAAACAAGGACCATCATTAAGTTGCATTTATAGTCAAATGCTCAATAGTGCACTTATATGAAATAGTGCCAAAAATCCAATTGACAGTTCTAACCTAAACCTAGACACAAGAGCCTAACGTCCACTCAGAGGAAAAAATTAAGTCTCTATTCCACTTGGCTTTAAACAACCTCTGGATGCATGTTGGGATGGATAGGGAAATAATAACAAGAATACCCAACAGATGTTTCCATTAGCATAGATTTGCCATTCATCTCTCTTTTTTCTACCATCAAACTCCTTTATTATCCTTGCTGGATAATTTACAGTGCTTGTTGCAAAGTACAGTCTCTAAGAACAGAGACAGCAAACACTTGACAATGTAGAAGTTCAAAGAGCTGAGCCATGCATGACCTGCAAGCAGATTGTTGCTATTTCCCCGTGTGTATAAAAGGGCTTTACCTTCATGCAATGCTGGAACTTGTCATCATGAAACACCCTCTATTATAACATGGCCCAAAGGAGCTACTATTTTGGGTCCTAATAACGTGCTGAGTTTTACAGGAAAGAAAGAAGGCAAGTAACACGGAACAACCCAGCTGTCAAGGAGAGAAACAGATGGGATCCTCACAAAGCTACACAGATTGCCTTAGTCAAGTGCTGTCACAGCCCAAACTCGAGATGGGAAAGCACAGTGCAGGAGCTAGATGAAAGGAGCTTGTGAAATTAAGTAGCATCATCACCTCCACAAGGCCTGTGAAGAGACAATAGAGAACTGCTTTCCAGGCACTCTGATCCTAAGGCAGTAAAACATGACTCAAGGTTGTCAAGCTGCTTTTTTCAAATGCCTTTCGGCTGAGTGACAATTGTCCAATTCTCCCACCTGTTTGGCCCCCATGAAACACAGAGAGCATCCACAGAAGCACAAGCCACATCTGTGGTCTTGGAAAAGCTCTCCTCTGGGTAACAGACACAAACAGGGCTGGCTGGAGGTGTCCCTGCTAACATGGCCCCAGGTGCTGCAGGCAGGTGAGCCGCCAGTGCACAGGTAGCACCAGGATTCACCCTGCTGTGGCTTCCAGCTCCAAATGGGGCTTCCAAACAATCTAAGAAACCACAACACTTGCCATGGCAGTTCAGTTCCCAGTGCCTTGGCACCCTGCGAACCAGTGACAAACCAGAAGAGGGAAGGGATTGGCCTGACCTTCTTCATTCAAGCTCTCAAAAGGGTGCAGCACCCAAGAGAACAAACCAGTGCTTTGGAAACCCCAGCCCACTTGGAGATACCAGGGCCCATATAGAGAACCTGTGCATTGTACTTCCAGCCTGAGCGCAGCCATTCATGCCCACAGTGTTTCAAACAACACAGGCTGAAGCCAGATGATGAATGAAGTAACAGTATCGATTGCCTTACCTCCCCTCCGCCTCCCACTAACCGGAAGATGCTATTCAGGGAAAATATAATTTAAAGGCAGAGGCTAATGATGAATCAGATTGATTTTTAGATGAAGAAAATAGATGTAATTGCAGTCTACCTGCTTCCAGCTTGCCAAGTCAGAGTGAGCTTCAGGAGAACCAGGCCCCCTCTCCCATTCCTCGTCCCACCCCTGTCTCCCATCAAAGCAAGAAAAAAACCTCGCAGAAAAGAAATTCCTTTACACAAGACAATTGCGTCTTGCTCGGAGCCAGCTCAATGCTGGCTTCCCTCTTCCTGCTCAACAGTACAGAGCCTGAATTAATGGATATACAGAGGGCCCACTTTCCAGGGAAAAGCGAATTCCAAGTTTGCAGCTGGGAAGAATGCATCGTATGTCTGGTATTCACGCTGCGCCCTCTTTTCCCCTTCCTTTTTTTGGCCGTATAAGGAGCTGAGCACAGCGGGCTGGACCAGTGAGTGCAGCGCTGCCTGCTCAGCACCGTCAGACCTCAGACATTGTTTATCTTTACTGGAAATCCAATAAATCCATCTAGGAAAAAGGCTAGTGGAGTGTCAGGCTCAGACCCCACGGTCTGGAGATGCAGGATCCAAACAGGAGCCAGCTGAATGAGACTAGCCCAGCAAGTGCTCCTGCAGAGCTGCAAACACATGCACTGCACAGGCAGTAATTACCTTTATTACACTGCAGGGAAGGAAGGGAGGGGGGGTGTTAACTTAAAAACTAGGGACTATTGCAGCTACAGTCCTAAAGGGTTGTTTCACAGGTTTGCAGTACTCAAGTAATACCTGCACAGGAAATAAAAGCCAGCCTGGCCTGGAGAGAACACACCTGGGGCTGGGAGGATTACGTGCCTTTGGCCACAGAGAAATACATCCTCTCTAACACACACAGGTTAGACAGGAGTGTGGGATTGCACTTTAGAGATGCAAATTGCTGGGAATTCTTCCTAGAGTCCTGACAATCCCTGAGTTTGAGTCTATTGCAGCAACTTCAGCAGCAGACTGGGATTTCCATATCCCAAATGCAATTACAATATTACCTTCCAAAAACATAAAACCTTCTTGCCATTACTGCTTCTTCTGTAAACAACAGACTATTCCTATGGGCACCCAGGGCACTGCAGGAGCAAAAAGGAGAGGAAAAGACACTCACCCCATAACCTTCCCTTTATGGAGAGTGATGGGTGCTGCCCCATGGGATGGCAGTACCAACCATCAGAGTCCCTCATGCTTGGCCTAGGACCAAAGTGCAAGGGCAGAAACTCACAAGCAACCCCAACCCATCCAACCACCCTATTTTGCTCTCCCATCTCTGTCAAGCATGTGAAGTTCCATCTCCTTCCCAGCACTAGCAACTCTGGGCTGCAGCTCCCCAATGCCACCCTCTCTTTGGAGGTTCTGTCCCAGCCCCTGCAGCTGCCTGCTGCCAACTCTCCACCTCCACAGAGCTGCCTGCACGAGGAAAAGGGAAGGACAGTGGCCAGAAACCCCTTCGTGACATCTGAAAACAGTCTTCAGCCTTCACCTGTTATATCCAGATGGAGTCAGGGATGCTCTGAGGCACAGAATGAAGTGGCTTAGATGAAGACACACAGTTGAAACTCAGCTGGGGGAAGGGAAAGTTTCTAGCCTCATTAATAACAGCCTGAAATTAAAAGCAGAGCTTGTAGTACAGCTGCAATTTCAGCAACCCCGCTGCTTGTGTTAACAGTGTGGCTTTATTATGGTCAGGGATTAAAAACAGCTTCAACAATTAAAGGAGGGAAAAGAAAAAAAATAATGACTGCATGAAAGAACCACCAGCACCAAAAATCCGTATAAAAAAAATTCCTGCGGGCTGGAATGATTAGCAAAAAACACTTGTGTGCTGTGAGGAGCATGAGTGAATGCTTCCTTCCCCACACAGGCCCACACATGTCCCTGACAAGTATATCTGTCCCCCACCTGTGGGAAACCACCCATTGCCCTGTGGCTCAGCACCAGCCACCATTAGCCTCCCCAGGGATGGCAACTCCTGCCCAGGAATAGGTGGCCTACAGTCACCCTGCTCCAAACAGACAGCTTAGAAACTTCCTCACTCCTGCTGTCTAAATAACACAGCATTAAGAACAAAAATGGAAAGAAAATAGTCTTGCAACAAATGACTAACATGCCTGAACTTCTCAGGAGGCACCAGTCTCACTGAGCAGCTCAGAAGAGCTGAGAAGCAGCATGCCCATGTCTCTTGGAGGTGAGCTGGTGTGCCTAAGGGTTCCTGAAGGCATTGACCCCACATTCCCTGGCACCTGCCCTGGCACCAGCTGGGATAAGCTGCCACTGGGAAACCTCAGTTTGTTGTGTCTCAACACAACAGTCACTGCCTTTGAGAGCTTGGCCAGTAATGCTGAGGTTGAACCTAGTCATTCTGCTTTATAAGAATTAAAGGTAATGTCTTCACAAGAAAGAGGAAGACTATCTCCCTTCTCTTTCACCACCTTCCTGATAAAAGCATTCCCTGGAGACATCACCTTTAGGGCAAGCACCTACAATTACTGCTAAACTACTGAGGACCACAAGTCCCTTCAGGGCCAAGCACAGCAGGAAGGCATCAGTTTTGTCACAAACACAGCCACACCTACAGCTCTTTCTCCACTTCAGAAGCTTAAGCCTTCAAAAATCAATCCAAACTTGGCCCATCCACCAAAGCCGCCACCTTTGCACCATGTGGATATTAACCCAAGGACCACAGGACATTCCCAGAGATATGCTCTGGGCAAATTCCTGCATCTACCACAGAGCTGCAATGCTCCAGAGCCAACCTCCTGACACAACGATGGTCATCTTCACCAAGACAACAGATCCAGATTCCTCCAGTGTTTCCCATGAGGACACACTGGACAAATCTAGTCCCCATGGCTGCAGAAACCCAGCAGTAAAAGCCATGCTGGCAACACCCAACAGATCTGAGCCCCGTTCCTGCTATGGGATGAATGCAGAATCATTTTCCATAAGGGATTAAAGTCACACATCTGTCAAGGAAGCTATTAGTTAACAGAAAAAATCTTTGCCATTTTTGGAGACAGAACTGTGGACTCAGAAAAATTCTTGCTGCTGCAACGAAGGACAGAGACATCCAACCCAAATAAAGAAGATCCATCACTGTATGACAATGGCAGTGCTCAGACATCTGCCCTCAAAAGCCAGCCAAAAGCATTTTACACTGTTGGCTTTCACAAGCTCAGAAATTCAAGCTAGGCTGTGCCAACCCTTTGCAATTCCCTTCACTGGAGGGTACAAAGGACTTCAACAGAACTGCACTTGAAGCCATGTCTGCAAAAATATCACAGCTAAGGTCCAAGTCCCCAGCAGCCACACAGCTTCTGCAGCACATCCAGGGCAGGTTTGGAATCTTAGAAAACCAAAATCTCCTTTATTTTTACCCTGAAGTCTCCAGTATTCCAAAACCATTTAAATTACAACAAGCCCCATGATACACTTTCCCAGACACCACAGCACTTTCTAAATGCCAAGGTGACTGCAACCTAAAGTCACCATGGCTTAACAAATGTGGGTGATATGACTTATTGGTGGTTTCAGCTATTGAGCTTTGCCTGCCTTTTCAGCAGGCTGGGAGCACACGAGGCCAACACAACCCAGCCACTGTTCAGCTGTGAGAATGAACCAACCCAGGCAGCCTCACAGCCCCACCATGGAAAGCATTATATCCTATCCCCTGCTCTGCAGACAGGAGAACCCCGAAACAAATCACACACAAAACAACAAAACCCCCCAAAAAGGGTATAGGGGAAAAAGAAAAAAAAAAAAAAACAAAAAAACAACTCTAGACATGAAGTTTGGAGCTGCACTGCCCCAACACACTCACTCCTGGATGGAAAAGAAGGGGATGTTTGAAGGATGTGGGATGACACCTGCACCAGGTGCAGTCTGGCAGTGGATAAATAGGCTGTGGCTTAGGGGATGTGCACAGAAGCAGGAAGGACTGAGGATATGCCAGCCAGCAAGGAAGGTGCTGTGGCCACAAAGCATGGCAAAAAAAAAATCAGATTATTCAGATCCTGTCCTTAGAAAGAGATGCCAGAGTTTTTTTCTTACATAGGACTGCACTGAGAAAGACTCCTCTTCTCACCCCAGAATTTGTGACCTTCCATGTCACAGTTTTTTGAGTGCAAGTAATGCCCATTCTTGCATAGGCAGATGGGAGCCAACGCTATGGCTGATGTCAAACTGCACTGCTCCTCCTCTTACAAAACTGCTTCCAGCTACAGTAGAAGGATCCCCATGTGCTCAGATGGCCAAAATCAGACAAGTGCTGAGCAGTGTCTTTACCTAAAAGCTTTACTAACACCTGAAAGAATTACAATGGCCCATCTGCATATTCTTCTCCTAAAATGCATCTGGGTTCAAACTCATTCTCCCTCACCTCCTCTGGCATATGCCTGTATTTCTCCATTAATAGCTGAGCTGCTGGTGACACCCTGAGCAGATTCCAGAGCTTCAAGGTATCAGTGAAATAACCCACTGCAGCTCAGGGTGGAAACGTCAGAACCAGTAGCTCCCATGAACTACAACAGCTCTAAGACTTACATTGGAGAGCTACTGGAATTTATCAGAGTAAACATGCCAATATCTCAAAATCACAAAGGGCTTAAACTTTGTACCTGTACAATGCAAGAACAAGTTCGTTACAAATGTCATTAACAATAAACCACAACAGCATTTCCAGAGACAGAAATCTGGGCACCTACAGTGGATCATCAGAGAGACAAAGTACTAAAGTCAAGGAAAGAACTCTGGTTTGCCCCTTTTTCCAGCCTATCACAGACACATGCTCCCAAGAATCCAAGCCTTTCCCCTTTAAATGAGGAACCAATCATCCTTCTAGGGTGACACCACAAGCTTTGGGTTCTGTTCCCATTTTAGCATGTGCAAACCATGAGGCAACAAGGGGACCTATGAGCTGCTGCTTCTCAGAGATACCAGAAACACCTGAACAACAGCTCTCAGTAGTTCAAAGCTGACACTTTCCGGTTTCTGCCAATTTCCTTGATTCCCAAAAGGAAATCTATGACCCTTCTAGATTGACAAGCTCATTTTTGTAATAAAAACATAAAGGTCCCTTGCTGCGAAGGAACATGAGCAGTCCAGCTAGGAGATGCCAGCACAGCACAAACAAGCCTTCAGCAGCACATCATACATGGAGCTGAAAGCCCTGAGATCCTGTCCTCCTGTTTCTGAAGTACTATTTGCATTAATTTGACTTAGTGTGGATTTTAAACATTACCTGAAGACTTTCCCCAGTAAAAGGGGGTCATTCAGGCACATTCACAGGAGCAGACTTCCTCTTTAGGGTGACCTAAAGTTGGAAGGTTTTGCTCTAGCCAACACTGAAGGAGAGGGCTTGATCAGAAAAGCACCCGAGGTCACTGCTGGTCTTGGCAAGGCTGGATTAACTACAGTAAGGGCTAGAAAGAAGATCTGCCTAGTCTGAAGGCCAGGGGTCCAAAAGGCAAGCCAAAAAGTAACTCATTCCCTTTCCTAACAAACTGTGTTTTCAGCTGGAAGTTGCTTGGCAGCCTTCCTGCCAGAGGATGCTGCAGGTCAAGACAAGGGTTCACTCCCGGCCAGGCTGAGCGGGGACACGAAACACAAGAACAGACAGTGCTCTGCAAACATGGGCTGGAGCTCCAGGAGAACTGCATCTGCTGGGCCGTCCTTGGACAGAAAGGGCCGCTGCTGGCCAGGACTGGTGTGCCCCAGGAAGCATCAACCCGAAGATGAGCAGGAAGAAGAGCAAGGATGGGGAAAGCACCAAGGCACAAACAGGGGAGCCAGGGCAAGTCTTCAGGCACCCAGCTGCTCCACACCTGCCTCACAAACACCTTGGGTTCCTTGCTTCTGTGAAAATCAAGAGCAGTGGCATTCTATAAAAAAATGTCACTTAAACTCCTTATTAAAGGTAATTTCCTCTCCCACCCCTTTTCATTAGCAACACTCAAGCATTCATCAAATGATCCTGTTACTTCCAGGCAAAACGTTAGTCTTCTTACAAAGAACCTATACATTAGCACTGTCTATTGTTCTAACCATAAAAAGTTGTACTAAAAAAATCAATTGAGAAGCACAGTGTCCCATTCACCTGAATAGGAGTTTACCTTAAATAAACCTATCACACTGGGAAACCCGTAAGTGCTTGGGAACAATGCTCATATGTGGAAAAAGATGCAGCAGTAACCACATTACTTTTCCCTTCTAGGCAGTAGCTTTCCACTTAAATTTTATACAATGCACCTGCTTATTGTTCTTATTACATAACATTGCATTCAATTCAAATCCATGCTGCAAATATCCCACTCATAGCAAAGAGACTTCAGAAAGTAAAAAAAAAAAAAAAAATCACAATGTATAGCAGCACATTACACAGCACCAATTCCAGGCAGGCTGTCACTCTGATCACACCAGATGGCATTTCTACTCCAACAGTATCCTTCAGTGAAACATCCTTGTTACAGCATTATTCTCGATGCACAGAGTCCTTTTGAAATTAATGGTACAAATTCTCTTTGTCATTTCAAAAGGACTGTGTTGCTCAGAGTGCTTTACCTTTTCATATCTTCCTTTCCAATAACTTGCAAAGGAGTAAGGCCAAAAGAGGCCATTCTTTAAGGCAAAAATGAAATATAAATAAATAAATCAGCATTCCTTGGTGGGGAACTACAGAATAGGGCTGTGAATCCCAACTCAGGAGAGCCTTATGTGTCATTCCAGATCTAGGCCAACTCAGAAAATCACTTAAGCTCCTGATTAACTATAATACGTGCTTAAGTTGCTTTGACTTCCGTAGGACTTAAGCATATACTTAGATGCTTTCCTGTACAGAAATACTCTCTTAAATCAGATCCTGTTTTGTAGGGTCGCTACACACACACACACAGACACACACAAACACACGTGCAGTTGATGTCCCCAAGAAAGCTCTGGCTGTAAACCAGACTGCCTGAATTTTGTGCCTCACTATGGACCAAAGTGTTTCACCAGAGCTTTAAGTAAAGCTCAAGTCTGGAAGTGGTTTATCTCAGATAGGGACTTTGTGAAGGTTCACCTCTCAGTTTTAGACTTGGTAAGGGATGCTAAGACTCATGAGAGAGCCTACAACACACCAGAGCTGCAGATGTTTCCAAGAGGAGAAAATCTCCCTAGACCCAGTTCTATCTGCTATAAATCTCACTGTGGACCAGCCACAGGCTGTGAATGCACAGCAGAGACCAGAAGGACCTTTCACTGGTCCCTTCTGAACCACTTCTCGTGGTGGGGCTGTGCCTCAAAACACCACAAAGTTTTGTCCACATCACAGAAGACATTCAGAGTTACAAGCAGGAAGTCTCACAGCATCAAATGGGACACTGGGTTTCAACACCTCTCCATGTTACCTGTGAGGAATACAGCAATTTCCCCCTAGGCTTTTACCTCACTGGGCATGGGCAACTGCTAAACTATCCCAAACCTGCCCTACTACCAAGGAGCTCTCATGTTTCAAAACAGAACCTCAGCCAAAAAAAGCCCCTTTGCCCAAACCCTCCCCTCACCAGCTACTCTCTTGCTATTAGAGTTAATTGCAAGCACATCGTTCCTACAGCTTGGCTGATAGAAAAGAACTCCTGCTATTTAGGGGCTTGGTTTTCCCATCTTGCCTATTCTCAAGGCAGTGCAATAAATTATTATTATCTATGGAGGCTTTGCAAACAACTAAAGCATCCTGTGTGCCTGCACATGGGCATGCTGTTTCTCAGTGTGATCTGAAATAGCCAAGATATTAAAATCCCACAAAGAACTGAGTTTCTAATGGAAAAACTGATGTGCCAGATGTTGATACTGATAATTACTGTGGCAGCCTGGAGCAGAGCCCAAACCCCTCTAGGTTAGATGGCCTCAGCACTCCCTGTTCCTCAATGACCCACATTGCAGTCCAGCTGCTCCCACATTCACCCACCTCTGGGGTTTCTCACCCAGAAGAGGGATGCACACTATCTTTTCCAAGTCCTGGACCTTCCCTTCTCTTTCAATGACTATCCAGCCCAAACAAGGGATCAAGCTCTTCAGGGCTGAAGATGGCACAGGAGAAGGAGCACTTCACAGCAAAACATCAAATGGTGCAGCCAGGTTTTGGATTCCACCAGCCCAATAGGTCAACCCAGCCCTCCATTTGGGGAAGCCCCAACTGAACAAAACCCAACTCAGTTCAGCAGTGCAAGATGACTGTATTTTACCTCTTGAAATCCTCCTCTTTCTTATTGATGCCACCCAGTGAAAATATTAGGATGAGAAAACTCTGCACATTCAAGATATCAAAGTTGAAGATCAAGTCCTTTGCCAGGAATCAGGAGAGGATCAGGACAGCAAACCACAAACTCCCAGCACGCCTACAGCTTCTCTATGCCTGAGATTGGGGTCTGATTCAAACCCACACCAGCCTTTAAAACTCCTTCTCCCCAAAGTGGTGGAAGAGGCTCCAGAAGCAGTGGGAATGCCTGATCCTCCTGCTTTGTGCAAAAAGCCAAGATCAAAGGTGTTGCTTACCCAGGCAGCCGTGAGGAGGGCAAGCAACACAACTTCAGGGCTTTTCCCCCCACTCTGTGACAGGGGATTCTGCATCTCCAGCAGCCTGGGGGCTCATGGAGCTGAGGAGAAGTCTCAACATGCACTCCCACACAGAGGGGAACAGGTTTGAGCTGGAGGGTTTCTGTGGGAGTCTTGCACTGAATATGAAATGTACAGTAGTGCCAAGCCTTGCTCCAACTGAAGGCTAAATGCCTGTCTTCCCCTCTCAAAACACATGGATGTCAAAATATCTGCTGATCAGCCAAATTACAGAAACAGAGAACACATAGTGACTGCAGGGAGGAGAGCCACTGCTGCAAGCCTGCCCCAGGGAAGCGCAGGATCCCAACATATAACACAGAACACCTTCCAAAAGAAAATAGGAAAGTTTACTGCCTGTCATTTAAATAGGGATTTCTGTTACAGAAACACACCAGGAGCCTGCCTGCCCTCCTCCCTCAGCCCCTGCAGGGAAAGACATCATCTTCCTCCAAAGGTGACAAGAGATTAAATAAAAACAGAAGTGACAAAGAGACATGAGGAGATGAGTTGCAGGACACTACAACTTCTCACTTCAAAGCAACAAACTCCTTCTACCATCAAGTTTGAGTATCAAGAAAGGGAAAGACTTGAGAAAAACACAGGTACATTCAGTATGTACACTTATGCTGAGTCTCTTGCCAACCTTTTCAGTATGTCAAAAAAATTTTTAAAAACCCAGTGGTTTTCAGTAGTTTCTTTCTCCCATGGTTGCTGTGAGAAAGTATTACAGAAACCATGGTAGAAATTAAATACTTTAAAACACAAATGTGATTGCACACATCTATTTAGCATGAAGCAAAACTCAAAAATTGTTTTTCCCCAAGTATAGTGTGAAATTTCAACAGAAGGGAACACATCTCTTTAAAGTCAGTGCCGTCCTTTCAAGCTGACCTTCAGTCACCTGAATCACATGCCCAAGACCACCAACACGATGCAATTTCCATCTCCAAAGCTTTGGTCTTATAGGATTTATTGTTTAAGCTGCAAGGGAAGCACATTACACACTGCTGACAGTGCATTTGCGCATGTGAACAAAGATGAGGGTGAGGTGAGATTAGGACAAGCTGGAGGGAATTAGCTCAGTGGGTTATTTATTTCATGACAGCACAGATTAAAAGGGCTGACTGTCCCTTTGGCCTTACAAGCACTCATGTGAGTTACCAAGCACGTTTTATTGGAGGGAAGGGCAAGAGACATTATCATCCAGGTAAATATCTCAATAAACAGTTGAGTGTTTGATGGACAGCACTTTGCATGTGATTAGCATGAAACCTCCCAGGATCCCCAAATGCCAAACAAGGAAATGTTCTTTTTAAGCCTTACTGGGGTGGGTGGGCTGGATCAGTCTCAGCTGAGAGGCAAATAAGCTGAGTCAGAGGGATCAACTACCTAGCCAGGATATCACAATCTTCAGGCAGGGCCAGCTTTGCCCAGTATGCTCCAGTTCAGCAGCAATATCTGCAATTGAACCCTCCCAGTCCCAACTGGTACAGACAAGCACCCTGCTCATGCCCTTTGCTGCTGGACCAGGCTCCACTGAGGCTCTCGAGGGATTGAGTAGCAGATTTAGTAGTAAAAGCCAGACGGCCTCATTCCTACTGACCTGCTCACACCATAACGTATTTCTCATTTCCGAGTGACTGCCTGTTCTCTCTCAGTCCTGGTTAATATTATTTGTGTTTTAATGCTTTCTAGGAACCATTCCAGCTTTACATCACAACAAATACCACCGGGTAGGGGAAACACTTAATCTGGCTAGCCTTGTTTTTTGTACTTCACTTTAGGAACTGGTCCAAGCAGTGAGAGAAACAGCAGTGCTTGCCCCATGGCCAGACCTCTCCCCACATACACTCAGCCCCACTGGGGATGTTGCCTGCAAGTCTGAAGGTGGCTTTCATCAAGGCTGAATTCTGGAGCTCCTCCAGAAATCCTCCAAGGAGAATGAACAAGTCAAATAAAGAGAAACCCACAAAGCTTGAGATCAAAGGACTCTTTGGGTTCTTTTTCTTTGCAGACACATTGTGTATTTCCCGTTTTCTTCCTCTCAGTCTCACCAGCAGCATATGTTTCTGCAGCCATCAATGCCAGAGTAAGTGCCCAACTCACTGGCTGAGCAACTGCTGTACAACACCCAGGAGGAGGTTTCTGTCATCACCTCATGCTAAGAGCTTGCACTAAACTGCTCAGTGACACCCACCTCAAAACTTCCTGAGCCACTTCTTCACAGGCCACTACTCCCACCAAGCTTTTAAATCCTGCTTGTTGTCCCTTCCTGCCCATCCTCAGTGAACTCATGAAACTCATGCTTTACAGCAGCCAGAATGAGTTTCAGGTGTGCCTCCTGTCAGAGGAAGAGCTGTTCAGCCAGGGTGATGCTCTGTTCCAGCCCAGGCTGGTTATGGAAGACTTTGTGGAGTGCTATTTCTCTTCTTAGCACTCACCTTGCTCAGGTCAGGAGGAAGCAGGTAGGAAAGGTGAGCACACAAGGCACATCCCACCATGGAGGTCTGAGAGTTGCTGCTTCCCAAAGTAAGTTTGCTCTGAAGCTCAAACCAGACCCCAATCAAATGTAGGTGTTTGCACAGAGCGGCTTTATCCTCGTGCCAGTTTCAGTCAGAACTCACTTTACCTTCTTCCAAGAAGCTGTCTTCTTGCTGAGCAGGGATGTAACCAGCTCAGAGACTTAGAAGTTAGCTCCTCCTCTGCAATTCCACATCTCTGCAGTTTGAGCATTATTTTCTCTCACAAAGAGGAGCCAAAATGAAATAATTTTTTTTTTTTTTTTTTTTTTTAAAGAGGGCGAGAACCCAGTCAAGGGTATCTGCAGTTTAGGACAGGCATGACAAGCTCAGAAGGTGAATATTCACTGTCACCAGTTTGCCCCAGGGAGGGGAGAGGGGAACTCAGCGTTACAACACATTAATCATTTACCCACAGATTTTCTCAGGAATTTGTTACCCACACCCAGCATCTCAGGAGCACATCTGCAGGGCGCAGGCAAAAAGGAAGCTGGGGAGGGAAGAGGAGGAGATACCTTAAGTCAGCAGGAAAGTGTAAAGAGCTTGAATCCAGGGGTTATCAACCAGACAGAATGACCCAGTTATGCAACTGAGAGGAGGAGGAGGATAAAAACACCAAGGAAGGCTGAATACTGTTAGGTTAGGTGTTATTCAGTACACTGTTAGGTGTACTGAATACAGAAGGTACAGATAACTGGCACAACTGACCATGAGAATTACATTAAAATACAGATTACACAGCATCCACCAGGATTAAAAAAAATCCTCAAGAAACTTAAAGTACCTCTCCCCAGGAAACCCACACAGTGCTGTGGAGCAGCAGAGAGCATCTGAACTCCAGGCAGCACCTGCAGGTCACCATCCATTTATTCTCAGGGAGTACTCCACTTATCTCCCACCACCAAGTAGAAACACTGGTGCACAATAATTTTTAGTCAATATGTCGGTGTTTTGGAGGGGAGGAAGCTTTGTGTTGTACTATTTTTCCTGCACCAAAAAGGCACTAGAAAGCTTGAAAGTTCAGATCCTGAAAGGCCTGCGGGTTTTATGGGAGGCAGGGGTTCTTTCTAAATTTTTTCCCACATGCAAAAGAATTTCCCATTTTCCACCCAGACAATAGTTTTGAACTCTGCACAGCAACAAGCTTTGCTCTGATAGTGATTGTTAGAAGTGCTTTGACAGACTTCCATCACCCCTTGAAATGTCCAAGGCCAGGTTGGATGGGGCTCTGAGCAGGCTGGCCTACTGGAAGGCATCCCTGCCTATGGAAGGGAAGTTGGAACTGGATGGTCTTTAACATCCCTTTCCACCCAAACCATTCAAAGAGTCAAGGATTAGCAATGCCCTCCTTCCAGAGTCCAAATTAATCTTCTGCTCACATTAGCTTTCATTTTTTTCCACCGAATCAATCTTTACTCCTCTTACATATTACTAAGCAGTGGACTGAACCAGGTCATCTTGGTTTTGGGAGGAAGAACCATTTGCACTACCTTGTTAGCACAACAGAACCACTGACCCTGCCACATCCAGCCCCAGCACACTGCTCCCCTCCACTCCTTTCTGGGCCAGGCCAGCTTCTAATCATTGTTTTTGATCCCACCCACATGCTATGTAGTAAATGCTTGCTTTGAGTTTTTGGTTGGTTGTTTTTTCTCTTTAACCAAGTGACATTTTTCAAACCAGATGACTTTTTCCATTTTAAATGTTAGCAAAGCAGGGGGGGGGGGGGGGGATGTGGTGAGGAAACTAATCAGTTCATCTGTCTCCTCTAGTTTGATCCAACACTGCCCTTACTCTTACCCAGCAGCAGCAGCATTTCTCAAATATAGTTTTCACCAAAATGTTTAAATGCTGCACAGAAATTATCTACTAAGATGCCTAGCCTATACATTCTCTATTTTCCACCACCTGTCAGTTTCCACAGCTGAAAGCATCAGAAATAGCTGTTCTCTTTTGTATTTTGCCAAGCTTATTCACATGAGATACCATGCCCCTACTGCTATTAAATGCCCCAAAGGACAGAGCATCTCAGGCATCTGGAACACACACCAGACAAATCCTCTAAAGCCGCTCCAGGATGATACACAGAAATCAGGAGTGCAAGGTTTGGGAATAAAATTTTTAAAGTTCCTTGTGTTGTCAACAAAAGTCAGCCACCAACCCAATGAAGGTAGGAGCACTTAGAGATTATGGTGCCACATCACCTCCTCAAGCTCTGTAGCATCAGAAAATGTTTGAAACGTGACAAAGGCAATTTTTGTCCCCTCCCAGGCACACCAATGACAATAGTTATCATTTTTAGCACAGCTTATCTTCCTGCTCAAGCACAAACCATACAGTGGTTGGTATTGTCAGAGAAGAGCACCTCAGGTTTGCCAAAGTGAGCAGTGGGGAAAGTGAACTCCCCTACATCATAGAAGAGAGGGAAAGGCACAGCTCCTGGCCTCAATGAAGGGAGGACAGAGCAACTTTAACCATGGAGACCACTTAGGGTGGCCAGGACAGCAAGCAACTGCTTGGACACAGGGAAAACAGGAAAGGGATTCACCTTATATCCAGAGTGACTTCTAGGTGGGGGAAGTGAGGGGGTTATTCTAACATCCATCTCCTACACAAGTATGCAACACTTTGGTTTCCTCCCTCTTCAGGAGCTGTCCTCAAAGACAGAAGTTTCTAAAGAGATGCTGCTTTCTCTTCTACAGCACACATCAGTTTTTTAAGCACTCAGCACCAAGTCCAGCTTTAGCCTTCCCCTTCAGACCTGCTCTGCCCCTTTCCTAAAAGGAGAAAAAAAAATGGGGAGCACACCAGAGGTGACACACCACTTGTGTGAGAGCAGCAACAAGCCCCGCTGCAGCACCCAGGTGTGGAAGAGGGAAGACAAAGCTTTACCACTGATCCAGCATTTTCTCTGATCTGCATGCCAAGACGAGTGGGCAATGAGCCCAGTTACAGATCTCACACCATTTGGCTCCACTTTCTCCTGGGAAACATGAGATGGGGTGGATGCAAACACCTTACTAAAGGAGCAATGGCAGTTGACCACACTGAAGGAGGAGGGATGACACAGAACCATGGCACAGCAAGACCCAATCTCAGCATTCCCCACTGTCCCAGCAGGGACAGGCCCTTAGCAGAAACCCAGGTTCTGCAGAAGAGCATCAGAGCATCAGCCACCCCCCTCCAGCACTGCCTGCTCCCCTGACCACAAGCCCTCCTCGAGGGCTGCTCACTGCCCAAGGGACTCATGACCGCTGCCAATGTCACGCTGCCCACCCAGAAAGGCAACACTGAAATCCATTCCTGTTTTCCATGAGCTAAGCAAAACAGCTTAAATATTACCCAGCACTGCCAGTCCCTGGGATGGGTAAATGCTTCTGAGATCAGGGGGACATCTTTATTTAAATGGCATCTGTATGGCAGGTGCCATCAGCCTCGTCACCCCATCCATTTGTGTCAAATCCTTACGCAACCGGTGCAAATAAGCCCTGTCACTCACCCAGCCTGCTCACACAAAAGGATCCTGTGCCAAACACGCTGACCCTCTATTAAATTCACCATCATCCAGCTTTTTATAGAAAACAGCTGATCTCCTAAGGCCTCTCTGCCACCATAACATGAATTGCAGAACTTTCAGGACCAGCCACACGGCTTGGGATCCACCCGCTCAGGTAGGCAGCGGCTTCAGAACGCAAAAGGCTCACAGAAAATACGCCCAATGCAAATCAATTTATTTCTGGAAGAACAGAACTTTTTCCCCCTCCATGTTTTAGCTTACTCCACCTTCCAAAATAGCCTGAACTTAGTCAAGAAAGGCATGTTCATTTTGGAATGAAGCTGCATGCACACAAAGTGCTCACAGAAGAGCTGTGGCAGAACAACTTGTTCCTCAATAGCTATTCTGAACCACGTCTCAGTAACAGATCCAGAGTATATCTCTGTAAACGAGACATGTTGATCTGACAACCTGGTTGAAGTGGTGGGTAGAAACTTAAAACTTTTACAAAAGCATGAGCTCTCACTGACAACTCCCTTGAAGTTAGGGCTCATCGATCCAAGAAAAAACAGACATAATTTACTTCTTTTCTAGAGACCTGCTTTGCATCTTCAAGTGTTCAAAAGTTATCAGTCCAGCCCCAGTGTTGGTGAGACTAGCTTAAAAACCAATACATTCAAAATTACTGTGCTGAAAGTTTACCTCCTGTTTGGGAAAAGAAATTCCTTTTTCCAAAACATTCCTACATGACCACAAGGCCCAGAACCTTAAGTTTATTTCAAATGGAAGACAAGATATTAAAGGAAATTAGAGATTTGAGGAAGCAGGGGCTGACAAGGACTTGATTTATAGCAGAGCTTACAACAAGACCACAATCAATAGAAATCACTGAACATATTGAACATTAAAGCTAAGACACTGAATATCTCAAAACTCCATTTTGCTTATTATTATTTGTGATTTCAAGGTCTCAGATCAAAAAGTGGTTCAGAAGAATGACCTTTATCCTCACTGCTTTTACACAGCCTGAACACTGTTTTACTGAATGAGAATTTTTTCTGAAATAGTGTGTTAGTATTTTTCTTTTCTAATTTTGTTTCCCCCATTCAAAATTTCACTCAGCACTGCAAGTACTAGTTAATGCAATGCCTTTCCACATGCTCTGTTTCACTATCAGGACTCCAGCATAGTGAGAAAATCTTTGGGAAGCATCATTTAAACAAAATAAACTGCAGATTTTTTTCCCCTAAAAGGTTTCACAGGCTTAGGGTTTTATACAACAGCTTGTTTTCACAAACTGTATATTCAGGATCCGGTTGAAATCGGTGTCTTGTTTCAGCCACCCTGTCTAAAACATGCACTTACTTCCTTTACAGCAACGTGAATTTGTTCACCGTGGCCAACTCATACCACGTCCCTACTAGATGCATATGCATATATATATATATACATACAGGCATGTGCTGTCTCATCTAAGCTGGCCATGACCAACACAAGGCTCATTCAGCCAGCAGGAGGGTTCCTAAAGCCTTATCTGCACCCGGAGTGGTTTAGTGTTACTGGGCTGAAAGGAAACACAGAGACATCCTGTTTATAGGCTGTAGAGCCCGATGGATAAACAAGTGCACCTCAGTTAGAGGCACAGTGGGGCAGGGGGAGGGGAACAGCGGGGCAGAAAGGGAGGTTCAGCGGCTGTGAGGACACTGAAATGCCAGCTGGGCTGGCTGCCTGGCAGCACGGGGCCGAGGGAGGCTGCAGAATGTACAGAATGTGCTGCCCCGCCGGGGCTGCCGACCCCCGGCGCCCCAGCCTGCTCAGCTTTCACCCAGCCCTGGCCACTTCCTGGCACCCCGAGAGGCAACACCGGAGATGTTCCTCCACACCCTCCTCTCTGCTCTCCCAACGCACGCCCACAGCACCGAGCCTTTCTGTGCACTTTGAGCTTCATCTGCCAGCTGGGCACACTCAGGGCTTTTGCAATGCCACAGCAAGAAGGGTGGAGAGCAGGGTCAGTTGTGCCTCTCTGCTGGCCACCTGGGGAAGTCAATAGCCCTCCCTTGGCATTTGCTGCTGGCCACCAGCAGAGGTGAACGCTGAGCTGGACGGACAGGGTCTGAACCAACCCAAGGTCATTGCTGTAAGCCCCATCCCCAGCTACAGCAGGGAGGAGACAGTCCCAAGACATGTTCCTCCCATTCCTCCTCAGTCAGAAAGTCCATCACCAGGTTAGAAGGAGGTACCAGATTTATTCTCATTTTAATTATCACTTGTGTTCATCGGCCCAGCATGAGGGAGTGGTTCAGGGACAGAACTATGGGATAGATGAAAGTAACAGGAGATCTACAGAAAAACCGTACAAACAGCCCTCTGCTTCTGACATTGGTCTGTCCATCCTTAAAGTGATAGGAAAATGTGAAGATCTACCTTGGTCCAGACCCAAGAGCCCCTTGTGCCTCTAGCAGGTGTAAACCCACAATACTCCTCTCCTGGACTGCCCTTGACCAGGAGGCAGAAGCCCTCTGGCTGTTCCACACCTGCCACAGCACCAACGTTGTGACCATGGTGACTCACTAGGCCAGTTCCACGGAGCTCCAGGCTGGCTCCAGCCTCTGCAGCAAACCTCCAAATAATACCTCAACTCCACAGACATCTGGCCATTGTTGACAACACCCTAACAAACAAGGGCAAACTGGGAAATGGGGAGAGAACATGGAACACCTTATGGGCTCAGACAAATAAGGAGCCCAACAGGGGTGTTCCCTACTTGGCCAATCTTCACGTGAAGTATCTAATCCCACTTTCCACACCTTTGCTGCTCTGCTGATCATTTTTTCCCCCTTCACTAGAGAACACAGGGAATGAACCCACATCCATCCTCACCCAGCACAGAAGGGAAAGTTTTGGCTCCCCTGCTTCCAATTACAGACAAGCATCTCATGCCAGCTCACAGAGGAGGATTTGAACAGAGCACTGACACCTCACAGGGCAATCCAAAACAAGAGACCCAGGTCAAGACTCAGGTGTGACTTCTCACATCTGTTTCCTTTTTCGTTTTTACTGTCTCATTTTTCTCTGCAGCTCCAGAAACTCCCTACAATGGAGGGCCAAACCTCAACATGTTCCCCAGCCCTTCTAGTCTGAAAGACTCCATCCAAACCCTGTCCTAAGCACGAGCAAGGGAGAATTATCCCTATGTGTACAAGCAGAGCTTGCTGGTGAGTGATGCCAGCATTCACACTCTGAGCACTTCCATCACAACATGGCTGGCACAGTCAGTGCTGCACAACCACCACAAAAACACCACAGTTCTGCGAGGACACACAAGAAAAGGACTTCCTCACACTCTGACACAATCTGAGCATGAGGCAGTGCTGCCAGGCCCTTGGCTGATGAATTGAGGCCTGGGGAACCTGAGAGCTGCTCCCAAAAGAAAGTCCTGAGCACGTAATTTCTCACTTGTTTCCCATCCTACTCTTTGTCTCCTGCAACAGAGACACTTCTGACTCATACCAGGCTTCCGCAGGCCTGACACAACAGGCCGACAGACTCTCCTTGAAATCAAACAATAGCAAGCACAAGGTGACTGTGCCTTGGCCAAGAAGGACCCAGGCTCAAGACAGTCCTCAGAGGTACAACTCCAAAGTAAATAAATGTTGATGAACTCCTTTTCTCATCAGCTCTGTGTAGTTCTGATGCCTTTATTTTGCCTTCCTTCCAGCTGGAAAGAAAGTTCATTGAGAATGAAAGCTAGTGACTCGCAGTGAGCAGTGACAGATGCTGCCTGCCTGCATGTGTGAAAAAACTCTGACAGGCAGAAATAACACACCTCACATGTCTTATGGTGGCAGCGAAGCAATAAATATTCTAATAGACTACTAAGGCTCATAGTAATAATGCTGAGCTCCCTTTACAGAAGCCACTCCCCATGCCAGATGACATCTGCCATGGTATAGATGTTCCTGGAACAGGGAGATATTTTTAAATCCCTCAATGTGGCACAAAACTGTGAGTGTATCAGCCAAAATACCAGCCATCACAGCGTTTATATATAGCCTTGCACATACCATCTATAGATGGGAACACAGACAGATACATGGTATCTAGCAGCATTACAAACAGACATTCTTCTGCTGGTCTCAGGGACTTGAGAAGAAACTTCCTAGCCAGCAGCTCCGCCTGTGTCATCCCACCCTGTGCAGCTCTCCACCAGCTCCTGTTCCTCAAGTGTGTTAAAGCGCTCATCATCAAAAGCCTGTCCCTGCACTTCCCACATGTCCCCTCTTCTACAGGGCAGGGCAGGTGAGAGGGTCTCCCCAGAGCATCCCCCTCTGTACACACACCCTCCAAACCAGAACAGAACAGGCCTCAAAACTTCCTCTGTGCTCTGACAGGTCCTGAGAAGGAGCTAGAAAAATCTTCAAGGCAGTCCAGTTCACTCAGGGACACCTCTGACACGTACAACCTCTAGGCATGGTTCCTATCAGAGGCAGGAGTACAGAGGGAAAAGAATTTGCAAGCTCCAAACTAGCAATAGCTCCCCATGGAGCACCTGTAATTGCTTCCCAGGAACTCTGCTGGCACCCTAGCTACTGTAGGGGAAAAGAAAAAATAAAATTGTTTTTAAAAGTGGCTTCAGGTCCTACAATACATTCTCTCACAAGTATGAAATGTGCATCAGCACTTCAAAAAGAGCACAGTAGCAGCCATCAGACCCAGGGTGATGTTTAAGCTCTTGATACAGTTATCTGCCTAATAATAACCCTAAGAGCACTCCTTGCCTGGCTGCCTGCCAGACCACATGCAGACTCTCTGCCCTTTCTGCCTTTTTTTTTTTTTTAAGTTTTTTAACTTTGTCAGACATGGAAATGTTGACTCTAAGAAATTCAGCCTCTTCTGTGAAACAGATTAGCTGAGACTTCTTCATTGTTGTGGAAAGCATGACTTGGGTGCCGGGGAGGGGAGACAAAGGGGAAAACTCATGTATTTTGCCTTCACGTGTGCTTTATTTTCTCCTCTGGCAGGAAACAGTGAGAAAGACTCTGACCCAGCTGCCTCAGCTGCGTTGGAAGTGATTGTATCAGCTCCACCTGCTTAATGTGGGTATTATTCAGGACTGCAAGGACAATGATTTGAGGCAAATCAGCTGTGACTGGTGTGTTCTCCAGGGACAAATGCTACACTGGTGCATGACACAAGTGATCCACAACAGTGGGACAACAGCGACAAGGCTGGGAGGAGGAAGCAAAGTGGGAGAGAGAGATAAACATCTCCACCTGTTTTTCTAGGGAAAAAGATATAACAAGGGGAGCACAGTTTGTTCAAACATTTCAGAGTCTGCACATTTTTTCCAGCACTCAGAAGCAACTAATGAACTGCATCAAGAGATCCAGCAGCTACAGCTCAGAGAGGAACATCATGTCCATATCAAGCTTTCAAAACCTTATAAAATGCAAGGAGCTCAACATGGTTTCTTTATACTCAGAGAATAACAGCCTTGACAAAACAGGCTGAGGTGCCCTGCTTTGCCATTCACACCTGCTATGGATCTGGCCCTGTGCATCACTGATCTTAGGTGTGGTGTAGCCCCACTGAAGCAGGTCCTGCAGACCACTCCTCAAAGTAACAAGGGAGCCTCTAACAAGCACGTGGACAACAGCACAGGCTGAAGCAACTGCTGCTGAAGCACAAGAGAGGCACTTCAATGGTGTTTTTAAAAGGAAAAGATAAAAGGAAACAGGGAAAAAGCATACCTTTGCAAGTTCCAGCACAAGAAGAAAGCCCCAGGTCACTGCTGTAGCTAATGAGAAGGGCGACAGTGGTGCTCAGCAAGACTGTTCAAAACATCCTCATGACTTTTTTTTTTTTAAATCAAGCAAAATACACACAAACAGCATCATATCTGCAGCAGGCTGCTGCTTTGACATCCATACAGCCAGCAAGACCCTGCGAAGTTTTAATAGGCAGGTCAAGCCTACAAAGACTTTGCTACCACCCTCTCCTGCCTCCACAACGTACCCCATTCCCCAGTGGTTTTACTCTGAGAACTTCACAAGCTTTCACCAGAATTGCTGCTCACAGAGCAGCCTGCTCACAGACAAAGCACACACAGCTCCAGCAGGAGAGAAGAAGCCCTTTAGCTTATTCTGCATCGTATTCCTCCAGGATTCGAGTAAATAACAACATCTCACAAAAACAAATTGCATCAGGCATGGGACCCTTGTGACCCAAATGGGTAAATTTTCATAAGAATTTACTACTTTTACCTCCACACAGTCAGAGAAATGGAAGCAAGCCAGGAAAGAAGGAGGCATCGCCCTTTGCAAACACCCAACGAGCCCAACTGAAAATACAAAGCCCAGCACCTTTGGAGACATCCCCCTACACACCCCGGCAGGGCAGGCGGCTGGAGATGAAAAAGACCCACCAGGAAAACTCTTCTGGAGGAGCTGATATTTCAGCTACTAAAGAAGTTTCTGTTTAAACAGACATTAATTGCATATGCTTAGGAATTTCTCAGATTTACCACTTAAAAAACACCCAAAGCCACTTTGAGGCTCTTCCTTTTTTTCTCTCCCACCTTTATTTGCTCTGTAAACACATTTGTGTGCACCCTGGATCCTGTAACGTTCTGCTCTGGTGACAGCACCTCCAAAACAGAGCAGCAGCAACCTACACATCTCACCAAGGACTGCTGAACGTCCTGGGTCCTGCCCCTGCCATCACAGCACACCACGATGTACCACAGAGCCCAGCTCCTGGCAGGAATGTCTCCCAGCACAGGATGAAGATGTCGTTGGTGCCATTTGTACCAACAGATAACACTATCAGGAGCAATGCTCACAACCTCAGCCTGCTCCCTCGCAGGCTGAAACTCTCCCAACGAAACCCTACCTGTGAGCACTGGGGTTTGTTTATTAAGGTGCTCTTGCAAGTTTACCCATAGATCAAGGCCTTGATTGTGGCAGGTGGAAGATGTGAAATAACTGCAAATACTTTGTAGCCTTTTGAAGAGGCCGCCGAGGTCAGCCCAAGTGACACTTCCCATCCCATGCCAGGCAAGAGTGGCAGAGAGCCTCCTGGGCACAAAGAGGATCATGGCCAACTGCTACAGCAGGGCTGCCCATAAAGCTGCTCATGAAGACATCAGGAAGAAGGACAAGACAAATGGAATCACAAAACTTGGATCAATTCTTTGTCTTACCATATACATACCTACACATAAATGTTTATATACACCTGGCAACATCTGTGCAGCTTTGGGCAAGCTTTGACCCTTCCTGGTCAGTAAAGACACTGCAAAATCAGTGCCCTAAACACACCTGGAGGCAAGAGAACACCCAGCAGCTCCATCTCCTCCTCATCACTGCACACAGCAGGAAACTTCAGCAAGGACACACCAGTGAAATGCCTCTGGAGCCCAAGGGAGCAATCTGTGGCACCAGCCCAGAGGAGCTCCTGGCAGATAGCCCACGATACTTTCTATTATGTCCTTTAATAGTGCCTTACATCTCGCACATCTGTTGGCCTCCCTCCCCAAGGGGAAGGCTGGGAGTGACTCCTCTTGTCAAACAGGTCTGCTCCAGGCCTTGAGCAGCACGAAATCTCCTGAGAGCAGCCAGAGAATCTCTCTCCCCTCTGAAATGAGGTCACCTCCACCATGCTCAACCTCAGCCCACCCAGAGAGTAAAGTGTGAACCAAAACTCAGACACCTTTGGCTGGGCTGGCCATGCCACCACCATTAAGCCAAGTGAAGCAGCCTCTGCAGCACCTCACAGAAGGGGGTAGGAGAGGGAAGTCATTTTTGACAATGAAAATGTAATGGAACATTTTGTATCGATCCACTGTGGGATGAGTCATGGTTAGAGTGACTCGCCTCCTCTTCCCCTCACTTCCCCACTCCCAAATTATGGACTGCAAGAAATGAGCAGAGATAATGGGCAATTTCAGATGTTCTGAACTCAGGTTTCTCTCCTGCTGGAACAGCATGCCATGACAGCAGATGGACTGAGCTCCAGAGAGGTCCTACATGTTCCCACGCCTTATACTGGCTACAAAAGAATTGTGTCTAACTAATGGGCAATTAGGAAAGAACTAGAAGGATGGGAGACTACTTTGTGCAAGAAACGAGGAGTCAGAATGAAGATATGAACAGAATCAACAGTAAAAGGAGACACAAAAAAACAGATGGGGATCAGACACAAGCCCCAGAAAAAGATAGGCAAGCTGGAGGTAGATTTCTACATATGCACACACACACCCCAATCTGATTTGCTGTCTGAGTCTCCAGGGGACTAACTAACTTTGAGGTATAAAGCAGAAGATGACAAGCTGCTCATGCACTTGCCTATGAATGTTTGGCAGTGGGACACAGACAGGATGTGACCACCCAGCACCCCACCACATGGGGCATTCAAGCCTGACCAAGAAATCTTCCAGCACTGGACTCCAGCCAGGACCAGTACACCCCATTCAGAGAAGAAACTGGTACTTCAAACCCTGGGAGATGACTAATTGCAGTAGCTGAGTTATGGCATAGCTTTTAACACACAACGAAGAGACATTAAGGTCATCTTGACTCTCATCTACACCATCCCCTCCCACAGGAGACTTGCTGCTCTTTTTTTCCTCCTACTCCTTTTCTCACTTTCTTCCCTCCCCTTCAACATTCTTTCCTTTCAGGTCTTCTCACCTCCCTCCATACCCATTTACCTTCCTCTCTCAATCCACTCCTCCAGCACTTGAAAAATCCTTCACCCACAACTCCCACAGCAAAAGCCCTTCTCTTCCAGGAATCTGCTTTATCTGGAGTTTGATCTCCAGCAATTACCTGTGCTAACCCTTCCACAGACCTCAAAGTGCACATTTGTCCGTCTTCCTTTGCAGAATCTTTAGGACAAGGACTGTCATCTTCCCCACCCGTAAAGCACAGGATACATTTATTGGGCTAGTAAGTGATAAATAAGCCAGCTCAGCATTTCAGGGTAGCTCAGTGTGGGTCCCCTTGGTGTTTGCCTTCCCTCCACTGCAAACTAATCTACCTGTAAAGACTTTTTCTTCCTTATCTCTGTTACAAGGTTATCACTTGAATTTATCTGCATTTTTCAAAAAAGTTGAGACAGGGAGGTGGGAAAACAAAGGGCCTTTACCAGCCCAGTTCAATCTCAGCTCAAACCCTGAGATGTAGAGGAGCTTGTGGGAGCACCACGGGGAGAGACCACAGCCAGAAGTAATTCACTGGAATTATTTCAAACCCCGCATCTCACTTCTATTCAGTCTTCAGTAGTTTTTGGACAAGCAGGCACACATGGCTATTTGCTCAGGGAGCAATTATCAAATCTACATCCAATTCCGCCAGCTGAGTGTGTGTCTGCCTTTGGAAGGAAGCTGGAAAAGAGACGAGTAGACCATTGAAATGGAAAACCAGGGTAAGGAAATAGAAATTACAAACAAAAGATTACCCACAACACACAGGGCATCCAGAGGTGACTAAGAGGTATCCTGGGCATCAGTGCATAAAAACATCAAAACAGGGAAAACAAAACCCTCCACCCATGTCAGAGCCCATGCATGGAACTGGGCTGGTTGGCTGGGAGCCACAGCCATGCAGGATGAGGGATTTGCATAACAGGTGGAGCACTTCTCAGGAATCAAGGTGATTCCACAGGAGTCACTTCTCAGGAATCAAGGTGCTCATTCAATTAAAACAAGAGGGCAAAAGTACCTGCTAGACAGCTCAATGAGTTGAGATAAAGAAGCAGCTCTTAACATCATGAGAACCTAGGTTGGTTGGGGTTTCTGCTCTCTGGCTCCCTGCCCTCCTCCACCACATGGATCTCACCCCATCTCCTCACCTACATGAGGACGTTGCTCCAGTCACTGCAGCACACCCATCCCCAGTGCCCTCCCAGCCTTCAGAAACACTTCACTGGGAACATGCTCAAAAGCCACATCCTTCTCTGTCCCTGCAGCTCTAACAGCCTCTACAAGGTTATCTGATGCAGCTTTCTGACCCTCACACATCTTGGGGAGAATTAGCTGATAACTAACAAAGCACTGCAGGAACCACGTGTGTCAGGAAGCCCATGTGATAACAGCAGTGTGCTGTGAGAAACCTCATCCAGATCTGCAGGAAAAATTACAATTTTTGTTACTGGTTTCATCTGAACTCACCAACTACCCTCAAGACTACACAGCACAGGAATGCCTCCAAGTAAGTAACAGCAGGGCTATTCAAATCCCCTGTGATTAGACATGGTCACCAAATCACCAACAAGTAAGACACAATGAAAATGAAGAACTAAAGTCAAACAATCACATAGAAAATAACAGGAGACCATGTAAAACCACCAAGCCAACAAGCACCCCTTCCTTCACACAGAATGCTCATAGCAGCATTTCACCCAATAGGGATGGAAGAGCTGGTGCTTAATGCTGACCCTGGAAACTTGCCCAGAAGTTTTTACACCACTCAGCACCCTGTGCATAAAAGGGCAGCAGTGGTGACACTCCTGGTGAACTCCTGCTGGCCAAGCTGTCTGGCAGGTATAGTTTAAAAAGCTGGGTTTGGAAAATATTGCCTTTTTATAGCTTATCTCAGTGCAGACAGCTGCCTCACACCTCTAGAAATAGCAGGATTTAACAGCCATGTTTGCAGGGACAGATTTTAAAGGTTCCATCTTCTAAGAAACAACCTACACACTCAGAAACAGGAGGCCAGATTTGTTTTGGTACTGGAACCCCCTTCCATATGCTAAGCATACCCACGGATTTGCAAAAACCCTGCTCTGAAAATGGGATGTTCATTCAGCAACAGGCGAACAGTAACTGGCGTTTGCCTTCCTATAGAGTCTGCTCCCAGCACCACCAGCAGAGAAGTAGCAACATGATTCGGCTGATATTGCCTTTTGCTGAAAATTGCTGGCATTTTAGAAGTAAAATAGTGGTGGAGGAGAGCATTAAACACTGCAAAAACAAGACTAATAAATACAAATACCCCACAGGCAAAGACAATCAGTACCTCTCTGTTGTGCCTCTTAAGATGGAGCGAGTCAGGATCAGATCCCAGAGCATTGTTTTGATTTGTCTGAGGTGATAAGGAGTGAGCCAAGAGATTCACTCCTGGGTCAGTCCCACAGCTGCAAACCCCAACCCCAGGAGTCTGGAGGAACTTCTTCAGCCTCCTCAACTCTATCATGCTGGTGAGTGCAATAGGGATAATATTATTTTCCTACCTTTTAGAAATAAGAAGCTTTTTTAGATAAGAAGCATCAAATTCCCATGTATTTAACACTGGAAGTGCTGATGCTAAGGATGTAAACGACTCCAAATCTAACAGGGCCCTGCAGAATTTCCATGGTACCACCTTTTACTAGCAATAGTTGGACCAGTTGACTACAGCATCTTCCTCATCAAGAAATTTTTAATCTTTTTCTTTTAACTGAAGGAAGGGGTACTAAAGACAACAACCTGCTGCAAAATGACCAAAATTCCTATGCAAACAACTCATTAGCAGTGTTCAAATGCAACTTAAATTACTAGTTGTTAAAGTGCTCCTCAATTTCACGGTAAGTTTCCAAGCAAAATTACATGCTATGTACTATTTAATTGATTGTTTTCTACTTCTTAACATCCATTTATTCCCTCCCCCTGTCCTTTTCTTAATTTCAAGGGATGATAATGACTTTTCAGGGAAGAAAGGGGAACAGTAAATGGAGTTGAAGAAGGATTTACCTGAAGAACAAGGATGTAGGAGGGAAGTGGCTGCCAAAACCAGGCAGCTTCACCAGAACCCGTCCCTCTGATATTTTTGCAGTAGGGGTGTGAGACAACACAGCACAAGGATTCTTTTCCTCTCCACCACAGGCAGCCAGGCTTCTGAAACCTGATATTTCTTTAGAACACTGTCCTCCCCACCAGGACAAGCAGTAAGCACAGTTAACTATTCCAGAACATCAGTAAAGCAACAAGAGCAACTCCTTTCCTCCTTCTGGGCACGTTTGTCCTTGAACCAACACACCCACTGGAGGCAAACAAGTTGTTCTCACTTGGAGATCTCATCCCAAATGCAAATACCTAACTCACAGGAGCAAAGTCCCCCCCAAAGCTGACTGAAGAATTAAGCTGTGACTGAGACTTCCTGCTGTGTGACCAGCTGGTACAGGAGAATGTGTATGATAAAGCTAATAACAACAGACATTTCTTAAAAGCCTGCACTCCACTCAGATCCCAGGAAAGAGCAGCCATACAATTAGGTGAGGTGCCATCTGGAAATGTCTAATGTAGTGACACGTGTTGAGATCATGCCCCACACCAGCAACACAGATCAGCTTTATGAAATACTCAATGCCTCTTGGTTTACCTTTAAGCAACTGATGCAGAAATATTTTGTGCTCAGAAAAGTATGACTTTATTAGAGTAAGAGAGATGGGTTTAACAGCATCACTGCCCGAGGCCACAAAGCACCCACCTGTCTGCAGGAGCTGAGCACAAACCATCACATGAAAACAGAGATTTGCACTTTTCCCTAATCTGCTACACAGTGCCCTAATTTCTGTGCCTGCACACAACAATAATACTACTTTCCTCAGCATTCAGGCACAATTTAGCACTTAAGGGATCTGAAACCTTTGCCTAAAGAAACACAAAGCATAAAATGTGCAGAGGTTTGTAACCTTCACTCCTTCCATGCCCACATGTGTCAGTCCCATGCTATCTGGGGCAGCTTCTCTTACCTGCCGTGGGGCACGTACACCCAGCCCTCAGTGCATACTGAGCTCCCTCAGAGCACTCAAATCACACTGCTGGTGTAACCCCTTTGCCAACTATGCAGTGCCAGCTCTGGATTGATCAGGGCAACAGCCAGGGTGAAGGATGGGCTGTGAACCCAAACCTCCTTACATGGGAGATAAAGCAAGTCCTTTGCATTTAACACATCATTAAAAGAGATTGAGAGAAGCTTAAGAAAGGCAGGCATGGAGCTCTCTGAACGCTCTTGAGGGCCAGTGCCATGGAAGGCTTCTCAGGCTGGAGTGTTTACTAGATGCCAGGCTAGAGGAGGGGAAAAAAAATCTTTAGACAGCTGTATTAATTTACAGGTCAGCCCTTAATGGCTCTGTTCCTGGAGCAAGAGAAAATCCTTTGTGGATCCTGGATAGCGTCAGTGGTCGCTGAATCTGCTCAGGTCCTGGAGAAACACCAGATGGAGAGCCCTGGCAGCCTGCAGTCCCAGCTGTGGGCATGGCCTCGTCCTCCAGAGCTCCCCCAGCTCTGCCAGCACCCACCAGGAAAGGGGGGCACAGGCAGCACATGGGGAGCTCATCCTGCACAGTCTGTCCAGCTCTCAAGTCACGTCCTCGCAGGGGTGAGGTGCTGCACAGAGAAGGATCAGCACATGAACATTTCCCAGACGTGCCAGACTAGCCCTGCCTGGAGCACTGGGTTACGGCACCCAGGCACTGCTCATCCTTGTCTTCCAACAAACAGCACGTCCTGGTGAGCAGGAAAGGGAAGAAACTGCGAGGGGAACAGAACATCATCATTTCCAGTCCCACCGTGCTGTTCCCAAAACTCCAAGCTCAGCCACAGGCAGCTGGTGAAGCCTGGATGTGCCACCAGAAGCACGGGCATCACACAGGGGCACCTGTGCACAGCAGAGCAAAGCACAGCACACACGGAGCAACACAGACCATGGTCCCACTGCCACAATTCCACAGCTTGGCACCACCATGCACGACAGAGGATGAGTGTCTGCTGGGGGAGTCCTTGGGCCAAGGCTTCAGGTGTTGTGACAGCTCCATACATGTCCCCAGGGCCCTGTTTCCTGAGCCATTACCTCCCCTGCCCGTTCAGGCTGGGCACTCTTTAGGACAGCAGTTCTTCCCTTTGCACCAAGCTCAGCTCAGCCAGGCCCTGACCCCAAAAGCTGCAGTAATCCAATCAGCCTTTTGAAACAACAAAGATTAAAATACAGCTGAACTCTACAAACCCCCAGCACGTCTCAGCCACAGAAAAGGCTCCAGCAGTCCTTCATAATTTTTTGTGGCTGAGCGTTTTCTATCACACATCCATCCTCACACTAACTATCCTTCCCTGTTCAAGAGAATCCAGAGAGTTTTGTACCTCAAGGACCTGCTGCAAATCCACAGCTCTGGAAAAACCAAGGAGTACTAAGCCCTATTTAAAAAGGCAAATTAAAATCGACAGGAAGTTTACCTTTCCAAGAAAGGTCTTAAATTTAAGAGGGAGAGTATGAAGCAACAGGTCTGAAGAAGCCTAAAAATGCCACTTAGCTGAGAAGATACAAGGATTACTAACCAGCATTGGGAACTATAAAAGGGTTTTCACCAATGCCCCTTCCAAAGTAAAAGGATGAAGTGCAGTGGTGCAGGACTGGCTGCTCCATGACCCCCAGAGCAGTGTTAAAAGCACTCTGTACATGTTACATGCTCCAAATGACAAGAGGAATGCAGGATGGTGGATCTCTGCTCCAGATTCCTCAGCATGGTTTTAGCTGCCATGAATAAAACAGGAAGCAGAGCATCTTCCAGGTTCCCCCCACAGCCCTGACTGTCTGGATGAACTGCAGCTTCCTTTCAGGAAATAGAAAGGAAAGAGCAGGAGGGGGGGAGGGAGAGGAAAAAATAAAAATTAAAAAAAAAAAGCAGCAGCCAGCTACAATACTACAATATCAGACAGATTAAAAACTTAACACTAAGGAAAAATAGAGAACAACAGGAAAAAAATAGACACTCAAAGTTTATCCTGTTACAGTAGCTAAACTTCAACTAAGAGAACAGAGTTAAATATTAACAATTGAAAGAAATACATCCATGTGTTATACAGCCTTTTATCACACACTCTTGCTTAAGAAACAGAAATCATACATAAGCTGTGTTTTCCTTGCTGACAACATGAATATATCCTCCTTTGCTCTACAGTGCTCTGCTGCCTTGCTGCACGAACAAGTGGAAATAAAAGGAAAAATGTGACTGAATGGGAGCTGGCTTAAATTATCTTTATACCTATTCCTGAAGAAACATTTTGCCTTTGAGACCAATCCACTAAGCCAACTTTCCCTGCTACAGAAGGTTTCATTGGGTCCCTTGCTGTTGATCCACGTCTGCCTCCACCAGCAATGCACACACTTTGATGTAATACAACCGACTAAACAAAACAACAAAAAAAATCCCAAGTTGCTTGCTATAACAGCAATGATGCACTTACCAGCATTCAGGCAAGTTCCTTTGCTAACATGCTTCCCTCTCCAGCACATCAAATTTGGAACAAGGTCCAGGAGCAAGAGAGAACTGAAAACTGACCACAACAAGCTTCCAAAACAAGAAAGGGGGGATAAAAAAAAAAAAAAAACCTTACTACAGGAATTCAAACCCTGCTTCCACCAGACCCTGAGTCACCTCCCCTCCCTTGCAATAGATCAGAGCAATGGGTAAACATTTCCAAATATGGAGATCAAAACTCCAAAGGATGTCAAAAAAAAAAAAATCACCCTTCTCTCCCTGGCTTTGGCACAGGGATGACTTGCCCCTCTGAAGTATGAGCTGAGCACATTGCCTTTGCTGACCTACACAGAGCCTGGACATGGGGCCACACATAATCACCTTCAACTGTGCTTCAGAGGCTCCTGGCATGATGGGTGACACTGCATCACTGTCCCCTCCTAGGGATGCACAGGAAGATTCAATGGGAGCAACTCCAGGAGTTGTTGCTGCTCCACCCCTACAACAAACTTCTCTTTCATTCCTCAACTCACCAGCAGAAAACCTCCTAGAACTACTTTTTAGTGTTCTCTGAAGGCAAATAGGCAGATTCAGGCTGTGGCTATAGCAACATCAGCTTGGCCCAGAAAAGGCAGGCTCAGCCATCAGTCACACCACATCCCACACTGGCTGCTCACCTGGCACAGGGAAATCTCCCCTGAGCTGGCTCATCAAGCTAGTGCTTTATGAAGAGCATGTATTTGAACTTGCATTATGGAAAAAAAAACATAAAAACAAAAGACAGCACTGCAGAAAGGCACAGACTGAAGGACAAGACAAGATCCCTGCAGGTACAAAGAGCCCCAGGATGGCAGCACCCATCAATCCCTGCTGGGACACACAGCACTGTATCCTGTGGTAGGAACTGGGGAGCACCCAGCCTCCCTACCCCTGGAAAAGGGACTTTAGTGTCAATGCTCAAACACACAAGCCAAGTTTAAGAGGCAGTTTTCTTAGAGGGCATAACTACCCCCGCAGAGCCTGCATGCACACCAGAGCAACATCCCCATGCCAGCACTGCCTCAAGCATCAGCCCTCAGCAGCAAAGGCTGACCTGCAGGCAGCAGGAGCTGACTCTGCCTGCCAGAATGGGCCAGCAGCCTCCTGGTAGCTGCAGCCATGGCTCCAGGGGCAGGCAGCCTCTCAGGAATGTGCACGGCAGGACATTTTCAAGGCAAACAGGCTGCCGAGGCCAGGCAATCCAACCAGACCAGAGTGATTCCCCAGCACCACCCACAAGATGCTATTGAATTTATAGGGAAGGAATTCCAGAGCTGACTCTGCCCATGTATGGCCAAAACAAACTGTAAAAAAGCAACATTACAGTACATCTGGCTTTCACTGGTACTGAGGCACAGGCTTTGGGAGGAGCTGAAATCCTGCAGTGACAGAGGCTCTGCAATTACCTCCAGGAACTGAGCAGTGGTTTGGGCCCACGGCAACAAGAGTTTAGCACCCACAGGTGACAGAAAACATTTAAACCATTGCTTTAAAAGGTAACAAAGTTCTCTGCCTTTTAGAATACACCCACATTTAACTCAGTGATCCATTGCTACCACTGCAAAAAAAATCAACCTTGCCAGGCAGCACCAACACACGTTCATTACCCTGGTGGTCATAAAGGCAGCTCTAAAGAGTCAACAGTCCAAGTGGCACTAAGTCATACACCAGGACAACACCAATGCATTGCAGGCTGGGACTAGCTCTCTATGGGTAGCTGATTAATTATTTTTCCAAAAGCCCACTAAAACCTCCCACAGGAGCTGTGTGCCCCAGCCAGGATCAGGGTCACCTGGAGATTTCTCCATGGTCAGAAACGGGAGGATACTCACAAAACCAATGTAAAAAGTGTCAGGTTTGCGCATGTTTTACCAACTCTGATTCAAGTTTTGCAGCAGAAAAGGGATGGGGAACACCTGGAAGAACAAAAGCCTCATCACAGGCACACACCAGCCCTTAAAGCTCTGGTGTCGCACCAGAGTTGAACAGATCAAAGTTGTCCCTAAGAGTTAAATGCCACCACCTTGCCTGCCCTGCCAGCGGAGAAATATTAGCTGTGTCAGCGTGAGAGGCAGAGGGCTTACGGAATGGGAGAGGAATGCAGGCTGCAGTGGCACACATGGTGGGGACAGGGACGTTAAACCCAGGGGAGTGAGGCTGCTCACACTGCCTCTGCCTTTGAAGAGCGTCAGGCAGGGTACGTCTTATGGCTCTTGGGGTTGAAACCTGGGACTAACACTTTAGTGACCTTAGATGGACTCCCATTTCAGCAGGGAGGAGAGCTGTTAAGAACGGGTGGGAGCACAGGGGCCTGAGCAGATGAGGACAAGCCATTCCCCAGCTCCTGGCAGGCAGCCCAGGACTGCTCTCCAGTGTGTGCAAGTTACACCCATCAAACCAGGAACGAGCACATGGCTCCTTGGGCTGCACTTGCTGATGGGAGACTCACAGTATGGCTACTCCCCCAGCTTGACTTTCCACAGGACAGCACTAGGATCTCCCCTCCTTTTCCCAGCTGAAATGGCTTTACACCTCTCTTGCTACTGTGCTCACTTTAAAACAGAGGCACCTAAGCACCTGTGTTCAGCAACTCTGCTTCAGAACACCTCCCACCCCAAACAACACAGAGGAGGAAAACCAGAGGGATGGACATATCCATGTCCAGCCACAGCCTAACTAGGAGTTCCCTGCTACATGGCAACACAAATCCTCCTCCTTGCCACAGGAGTAAGCTTGGGAAGTGAAACCTTGGGGGTCTGGGAATAAAATCTGACTTAAGCCTCCTGCACAGCAGTACAGATCATTATAAAGCAGCCACTGGGTCAAGGGTGGCTAATTTAAATGAAAAATTACAAATTACATAAGCAGGATGACTGAGAATATTTGATTCATAAAAATATCTTGAATGGGCAGAGAACAGAGGGACTGCTGCAGAATCACAGGGACACAGGCCACGTAATGCAGACAGCAAGGACCAGGGATGCTCAGACATACAGATGCACAACCATGCACACAAATGCCTGCTCCTCTACCATGCACAAAGGCAGATTTAGGACTTGCAAGCTGAAGTCCTGTGCAGTCAAAAGCCAGCACAAATGTTTGTGACAGTTCCACAGGCAAAGGCAAAAACCGGCTGCAGAGGAATAAATATAGAAAGAAGTCAGGCAGGCAAAGCAGGTGCTGGCTTGTAAAACCTTGGCCAGAAAGGCTCCCCAGGAGGCTGAATCTGGTAGTTTTGCAACAGCTCCACAGAAAGACAGAAGAGACAGAAAGAAAAAAAGAGAACATGAATGCATATGCATTCTTTAATCGCCATATATAGTACATACAGACATTTGGTATATACACCCCCGAGCTCTCATATGCCACTGTATAGTATATACTATATATGCACTGCCATCTTTGTTTCCATGTGCCTACACTTGCACAGCCTGTGTCTGTGTGTGTGTATGCATTTCTGCTGTGTGCATTTGTCATTACCCCCACGTTGCCTCTCTGTGCGTGCTGTGACACCACACATCTCTCCACAGAGCGTGTCTAAAGCCTCAGCACCACAGCCTGGGATGACTCCTGGACGCTCACAGCCTCTCACTGCTGAGCCCTTCCCCACCAAAGCCTCTGGGTGTAAGCACCACCAGGGAACCATCACCTTGTCTTGTATTTTCCAGTGATCCCACTCTCCCTCCAAACTTTGAGAGCCATGAACAAGGTGCCACTGTCAGAAAAGCCTGACATCCTTCTTGTCCCTTGTGCCTGTGAATTGTGTTTACATACCAGTTCTCACGCTGCACAGCCTTACTGGTGGGATGAACTCAGAGCAGGGCGTTTGGAAACACGCAGGGCTCCACCAGACTCACGACTTTGGGTTTCTTTCCCAGCCCTGAAAAGAGAGAGACTTGAGTAATGCACACTGGATGGGCTTCCCAACAGCTTGTCTCCAAAGCCAGCAGTTTAACCCACACAATTTCTGGGAAATGCAGTAGTTTCCTTCCCAGCTTTCTCAAGCAGAAGTGTCCATACTCCTGGACTCCTTTTAGCACCTCCAAAAGCAAAACCCACTAACCTGAACTGGGCCAGTGACCAGCAATGACCAGAAATGTCAGCTGCTAGAGTCTGGCCAACAACTTAGACCTCCTCAAGTCACTGTTCCTTTACTGCTCTTAATGCCATTGAGAAGGGAAAGGGATAAAGAGATACCAAATGAGGCATAAGAGTACGGGGTGAACCACATCATTCTTCTCTGGCCTTGGGCAGAGTGAGGGAGCTAGAAGGCACCATTTAAGGCATTTTGAAGCTCATGAGGTTACCATTACTGTGAGCAGAGCTACACCAGCAGCTCTCCCCCTCAGCACAGCCTTTTGTCTCTGGAGCCCTGTACAATTCCCAGTGGGGACTATCTATCTCACCCTTTCCTGAAGCTGAGAAGCAGACACCACCTTCTCTTGATGTGACCTACTCAGTGTTGTGCTTTCCCCTTCTGCAGATGATGAAGTTAGAGCAGAGGGGACAACCAGGCCACGTGGCATAGGACATGCCAGGACACATGTCAGGGTGCATCCTACAGAGACCAGCAGCATCTGAGGCACACACTCCTTCCTGTCCCCATCAGCCCCTGGCCAGCATCCCGTCCCAGCCACATCCTGGTCACTCCAATGCCCTATCTCTGCCCACGACAAGCACAAGCTTGTCAATGCAGCTCAGCAGAGAAAGCTTCTGCTATTTGCTGCTGTCACTATGGAAAAACTCAGTTCAGACTTGTTTGTTGTACCTATGCTGTTCATGATGGTACACATGAGCCCACAAACCTACAACACACAAGGAGCAAAATGTGTGGTGGCTCATGGTCCAAGGCCCTCTTCCCTGTCCCACAGTGAGATGGCTTCCTGCCCTTCCAACACCCCTTGTCCCCCATGCAATGTCTGAGGCTACAACATTCAGGAGAGTGGCAGGGCTTTTGCTTCTCCCAAGCAGAGGCATGTGTCCATTGTGCCAACACCACAAGAGCACAATGAGCTTCATTCTGACCCAGCTCAGTCCCATGGTCCCTGTGCTGGCACCCAGCCCTGATTCACCACAGGGATGGGCAGGTCTGAAAGTCCCCAAGACAATCAGAGCTCCCCTAAGGTGTTATAAGGAGAAAACCAACTGGAAATTCCAATGGCCTCTCCCTCTCACTGCAAGGATGAAGATGAGTAACTGCAGAGGTTTACTGCTGATGAACTCAGCCAAAGAGCAATTTCTCTCCATCCATCAACAAGGAGACAAGAACAAGCAAACATTATGGCTGTGCATGTTTACTTTTCATTTTAAAATGATGTAGAGTTACATACAATTTAGGTCTTCCCACAGGCTCCTGGCAAAATGCCCTTCAGTCTTATCAGCAAAGGCAGGAGACAACAACACTCCCCTCTGATTCCAACACTATTTCAGTTCAACTCACAACAACCCCTCCAGGAGCTTCAGGTAAGACAATACTTCTTGGAACCCAACCTTTGTTTAAAAATCTTGGTTCAGGATTGTCTCTCACCAGGTTTAACTCACAAAATGTTTACAAGATCAGTGATAGGATTTGGCCAGTTGAACTGCAAATTCCTGGCTTTGCTTCCCACATCAGCTGTCCCTGTCACCTGTGACTGGGTTCCTGCAGCAAGGTGAGCAGGACACCACACACCCTCCTTGAGGCACCCAGCTGAAAACTTGTTGTGAAACCACCCTCTCAGCAGCAAAGCAGGCACTCCATCCTGGCAGCACATCCACAGGTGAGCAGGACAGGGACAGCCTGCCTGGTCACAGCAATACCCACCCGAGCCAGTCTATCAGACTACTCCAATAAAGACAAAATGATCAGAAATTCATGCACTCACTGGCTGACAATAGTGACGCAGTATTACTGACGGTAAGAATCAATGTTTCTCAAGAAAAAAATAAACACGAACTTAACACACAAGTACAGAAAGTAACTTTTTCTGTTTGCAGATTGAAATCTAAAACCAGTAGTTTACAAGGCCTGAATTTAAGAATCAGTCCTGTGTTATTGCTTAAGTTTTCTTGGATTTTTCAGGAATGGACAGTGGAAAAACCTCTGCAATAATTCCAAGTTTTAAGAACAGAAGTCAGCACTTTCAGAAAAACAGGTATCCCTGACACAACTCCACAGTGGCCACGTAGAAATGGAAGTAACCAGACACCACAGTCCCTATAAATGAAAATCTAGCAGTGAAAATGACTTCAGCTAATTACACTTCTACCAGAACAGCTTGGTTTGAATGGCATCTGTTTTTCTGACTACTCAAAAGCTGCATTCACTTTTAATCTCCTTTACACTTGAAAGCGTTACCAATATTTAGAGCCTATTTTTTACTATTATTATATTTATATCAGCATAGCTGTACTTGTTGAAGCCCAAGTGCAAACACCAGTTGAAGTGGGATAAAGCAGCCTTGTACTGGGATTCTTTGTTCCATTCCTTCAAGAAGCAGATGGCTCAACCTGACAGCCACAAGGAAAATTGTCATTTTAACTGTTCCACTCACCAATTTTTAAACACAGACAAGCTCTCAGCCAGTCACCCATCAGCACGAACTGACATGGGTCCCCCCGCTTTGATTGGCAGGTGCATGAACAGTTCCCCAGATGCCAACTTCATTCAATCTGACCTTTTCACTTTAAATGAAAACCACTTAAAAGCCTGCCCTGTTCTGACATATGTCTTTTTATGTCTTTCCCACTCTTTGCCAATATATGTGTTATTTGCTGGCCAAAGTTCCCAAACTCAGAATTCTCACGTTATCTCCTCCACTGCCAGAGCCCTGACCCTCAGGCACTCTGGCCACTGCAAGCACTGAGGGAGCTGTCTGAGATCTCCACATTCTCACACACTGGAAAAATCAGACCCCTTTCACGCAAACCTCAATTTGGAGTCCAGCTTTGACTTAAAATTCAGCTTATATGCATTGGTAGCTTTACACCTGAACACAGCCATACATAGACAGGTACTCATCTTTCTACACTGGGGACAGTGACACATGCAGGATCTGGCCCTAACAGTTTTCTGTGTTAGCATCTGTGCTTCTCAGGTTTCATGGATTAAAATTAAACTGCTCGATTCAACAGTACACTGCTGAAGTTATCTAACAAAAGGATCACACGAGACAACAAAAGCTGAGGACGTGTTTCCCCTGCTCTGCTTCCAGCACAGCACCTGCTCAGGGAGTCACCAACACAAACAGCCCAGCTGCTGCCTTTTGAGGTGTCAGATCCTGTGCTGGTGAAAAGCAGTGGCTCTGTGAATGGTTTCAGTCTGCAAGGAAGCACACACCCCTCCCAGATAGCACTCAGGACAGAGCTACTTCCAATCCCACCACAACACCATGTGTCAAAATTAGCTATAATGGGGCTTATCACTTCCGAGCTCCTGGTCCAGCCCTTGTCCTGGAGGAAAGCTGATCCTGACCACAGCACACACCATCAGCTTGGGTGGGGACAATGAGCTCCCATAAGGGAGCAAGCTCCCTGGAAGCCCTACGTGCTGCAGGGTGCAGAGCCTGGTACTAAAAGCATTGCCCCAAAGGAGCCCCAAGGTCCCCCAGCAATGCACAGCAGGCTTTGGGACCAGGATATATATATTTTTGCCTTTGCAGTCTCACTTGATTTTAGGTTTGTCCTGGTATTCATTAAACATGACTAAAACAAGAGGGGGAAAATTAGGAGAACAGAAAGGAAAAGAGAACACTTCAGCACAGAAGGGATGGGATCCAACTTCCACTGAAGGGATGGCATCCAGCTGCCCCAGAGATTGGTGTATTATAGGAAATGAAAAGATCATTTGGAGCAGAACAGATCTAAACAGCAGCTAAGGAAGCTGTGAGACAGCCCTACCAACAGCATCCCAGGAGCCACCCTGAGCTGGAACCACTGGGCCATGATGGTCAGGAACCAACCCTAAAGCAGGACCAGCCATGCTGCACTGCTGTTATTTTAAATGCCCAAGGACAGCTAGGAAAAAAGAGTGGCTAAGGAGCGAGAGGAATCAGCATGTCTGTGCCAGAAAGCCTGAAGGTCCCATGCTGGAGCAGCCTTTCAGCAGCTCCTGTCACTGCCAGCAGCACTGCCCGTGATTTACATGTCTGTAACTGACACCAGGATTGGATCCTGTATTTTCAAGCACACGCTACTGACCTCACGCTGCTCACACTCCCTCAGCTTACTGGAATATTTTCAAAACAGCCTCAGTGAGTTTTATTTTCATTTTTCTTTTCCCCCCCCCACTGTTTGCTGTCTGCATTTCACTAAGCCTGGTCAGAGACACCCTGAGCAAGAGGGGGGCACTTCCACTTTCTCACTCAAATGCACCCCAGCTTCTTGATCAAAGGACAATCAATTATGCAGTATCAGAGTACCACAGACCCTGGGTTTCAAACAATGGATAAAGTTTTTCAACCCAAAACATAAAAGATGCCATTCTCTCACCTCCCAAGGAATGGCCATCCTCCCCAGGCAGCCCCAGCAGAACAGTGCCCTCATACACCTCCCTGTGTTTAAGGTGCTTGGTCAAGAAAAACACACTGACAGTGCCCAGGAGCATAGGGAGCAGAGCAGTGCTGTGCTACAAGGCAGGAGCCCAGGCCAGGGTCTCCTGCAGCCTACTTTTAAGCTGAAATCTCCCAGGGCAGAGGTGGCACATGTTTGCTGTGCCCAATCTAAGGGGTTTATTGTAACGTTTTATAGTAAAGCTTAATGTTCCCTTAACCATTGTGGTTTTAAATGGCCAAAATTTGAAGGCAGAGAACACCTTCTCCCAGGCTTGCTCAGGTGCCACTACAATGAAACACCTGGCAGCACAGCAGGCCCTCTTATCCTTCAAGCCATTTGTAAAAGAAACTTTAAAACTTGGAGCCTTTATGACCAGACAGTCTTCCTGTTGAAGGCTTACATTTTTGGCCAGATCATTTGAAAATAGCAACAAATAGCTGGCAGACAACTGGATTCCACACTCCTGTGCCCACGTGGTCAGACTCGGTATTTTTGAAAACATTATAATCCATAGAGATGTTTAAAAAAGCAGAATCAACCAGGATCAATAAATCCCTCTGGTTTAGAAATGTTTGCCCCTCCAAGCATTAACCATCTTTTTTCACCTTCATACCTTAATATCAAAAGTATTTAAGTCCAGGACTGGCCTGCCCCCATCTCAGATTTAAAACAAATACCTCCAGGTAGGATGAGCATGTATTAAACAACAAAAAAACAAAACTTTCTCAGTGTTGCTGCTCCCCTTTTCAAAGAGCTGCTGGGAGAGGCCAAAGAAGCTTATTCCTTCAAGAAAAAAAAAAAGGAAAAAGCTTGGATGGGGCAGAGAGGCCCAGGTAAACGTGGTCATGTGGCAATCACCCAGCAGCATGTGGAGCAGCCTCACCACCAACTGCACCTCATAAAAACATTTCTGTTTTCAACAAATATTTTTACTGTCACAAATAGAATAATAGGAAAAAAACTGATTTTTTTTTTCTTTACAAGAAATGAGTTGCAAGCTGACATTTCCCTCAGAAAGCTCAATTTTGAGAAAGGACCCATTTATTCCAAATATAGATAAAAATTTCTGGAGCAATTCTGAGAAGCTGTAATACCTGCTCTTATTGCATCTGAAAAGTATGAGGGCCAGAGATGCCTGTGAATGCATCTGCCTTCTGAACAAGAAGAGTACCATTACCTCCATCATAGATGGGGACTGAGACATGCAGAAGATACATTAAAAGGCTGGTTTAGTTCCTAAATTACCCTCACTTCTGCTGGAAGCCAGACTCCTGACTGAATTTGGCCCTTATGCCAAAGGAACAAAAAAAAGAAACAAATAGTAGGGGCAGCACATGAAGCTCTGCTTTTCTTCCATGTGATGGAGAAACTGGGCTGCTCCCAGAGAGTCCCACTCCAGGGTAGGGATGGGGAGAGACAATGGCAAAGGTGCTGCCCTTTACTTTGCTGTGGGTGGCAACCTGCTGTGACCATCACACAGAGCCCTGGGCCTTCACTGCAGACAAAACTGCTCCAAAGGACATCTGAACATCACCACCACCCGCCCTGCAGTGTGCAAACCCCATCCTGTCACTAATAACTAGAAAAAAGGAGCATGAGAGGGTCTCCTGCACTCACAGCAGCACAGCAATGGGAAGGAAAGGCAATCCTAATGCCCCAGCTCTGCTGTCCCACAGCACAGCTGCCAAACACCCATCTATCCAGCACAGTGACCTGGTGATCTCTGCCTGCAGGATGACACACAGCTCCATGCACTTTCCCTGCCTGCCAGGGAAGGATTTGCTCCCCCAAAAGGGGACAGAGGTGGGGACAGCACACGGCTGCCTAACGCCCAGCCCTATACATGTTCCCATCCTACCAGCTGGGACTGGGCACAAGAAAAGGGAAGGTGGCAGAGCTTGGATACCCCTTCACCACCTTGTGCGAGAGAACCAGCACTCACAGACTTCCATGAGAATTCTGTGGAATATTCTCCCACCAAAGGGGCTTAATTAATTGTCTGTAAAAGGAGACTGGGATTTATCACAAAACTTTTCAGCACAGTAAGGGCAAGTATTGTCACTTCTTTACTCTCCTTAAAAATGATAAAAAGGATTGAGACCTTCCATGGCATTGTACCTTGACCTGGAGAAGTAAACACACTGGACTTTCACTGCATTTCCTTTATTATTTGCCTAGAGCACCAACAATTACTACAAAATTGCATCCCTGAACCTCTATGATTCGGTTCCCTTTGTCTGCATTCCTGTTTCTCAGTGAAAAGAAAGACGCTTATGGTTTGCAAAGTGGCAAAGTTAGCAGTTACACATCTCCCAGCAGCCTTACTGGAACTCACCGGTGCTCACAGGGAGAGATCACACTTCTTCCCATGTACCTGACAGTTTCTCAGCACAAAGTTTTCTTGGCTACTAATTTTCTGTGTTCTTCCAAGAGTTTGCCATGTGATATCCTCCAACCTGCTACACCTGGGTGCTGTATTCCAGAAGAGTTCAGATCTACTCATTCGAAACATTCGCTACAGCGTGCGATCGCAGCATCACACCAAAGGTACAAACCTCTCGAGACCAGGAAAGGGCTCTCCAACCTTCTTCTGTCTCTCTGTGCGATTCACAGGAGCACCTAACAGCATAACACAACCATCACACCTGTCTTCACCTACTCCTACCCTACCATACTAAGCTTGTCAGCAGGAATTTTGTCACCAGCATTTGAAGCCAGCATTTGTTACCGAGCCAAGTGTTTTTATTTTTTACTCGGTGATGGGGAAAAACAGAAGGGAACCGTGGAAGCTTTTGGAGGCAAAGATCTCTCCAGGACTTGCCAGACTGTACTTTCAAAGACAGAATTGGCACAGAATCAAGGAAGTCAGCATCCAATGTGCAAGCAAGACCAGCTCCATGACAGCCATCAGCCAGGAGCATTAGTGACTGCAGTTGGGAAAACAGAAGGCAGAGAAGGAGACAAAGACAGACTAATACTGCTCCTCTCACAAGAGGTACAGACATATGGTCACCACCCAAGGAAACACAGAATAAAATGAGGGGGGACCTTCATGATAAACTGCAACATCTTAGGCATCAGTGGCCAAGCACAAGTCAGCACATGCCAAGACTGACCACACAGCAGTGTGTGAGATACCACACTTGGCCTTCAGCCTAGAAACAGGAGACACACGTGGGAGCAGTGTGGGAAGAGCTGGCAAGCAAAGGCCATGTCCTATCAGGGCTGTGAATCTGCATGTTGCACACAGGGGCTCACAGCAGCCTTGCAAAAGCCATTTGCCCATAGCCACCATATATATAGTTCCAACCCCCAGAAACACAGCTGACCTGATCACCAGGTCTTTATCAGCATTCACAGAGACCACAGAAGGTCAAGAGAGCCATTATCTAGGAACAGAGGACAAGCACAGCGAGCTCAAAGGGAACTTGACAGGCCAAAAATGACTGCAGTCACAGAGGACCAGGGAGAACTCTCTCATGTCACCCTCTTTTTCTGAGGCGTTCAGAGGCAACAAAGCCTCTGACCTTTGATTAAACCATGCTACTCTCACAAGAGGGGGCGGCTTAGGGGCTCAGGAACTCAATAAGAAACTATTTATCTCAAGGTCATGGGTTCATACCCTCTTCAAGTTCTTTTTTCTTAGTAAATTAAAACAGGAGACTTGATCTGCATTAAAAAACCCGTTGCTAAGGGCACAGCCAGATACTGCCTCATCAAACAGGCAGATTAAGAAAATAACAGCCCCTTTGCTGCTCCCTGCACATGCCACAGTAGAGCACGGCAATTTTGGGAATGTTCTCTGTGCGAAGTGAACACAACTCACTTTTGTACCCAGGGTGCGAAAGCAAACGGGGGCAATGCAGATGAGCGGGCACAGCTACTATCACCAGCCTCTACAGCAGGTCAAATGCACCCATTTCCAGAGCACTATGAATGGAGCTGATCCTGTCCCAGCCTCTGAACCTAGTCCTGAGAGATTCCTGCCCACCGTGGCATCATTCCTTTGAGAGGATGGATGTTCAGCCACTGACTGCTGCCCAGACAGCCATTCCTCCCACCTCAGCTGGAGCTCAGAGGCACAAACCCCACCATGAGGTAATGGTGAGGATAAACACAAGGCTGAAGACATGCTTCTGCTTTTCACACACAGAGCAAACAGAAGTTGCAGAGCTCGAGGCCCTGCTCCAGGAAGCTCAGCCACTTTGGACTGGACATCTTTCAGCCCTCAATCCAGCAGTGCCATCAGCCAACCCCTCCAATTTGCACAGAAAGAGCACAAACACTTGCATGGACACTCAGAACCAGCTGAAAAAGCAAAAAAACCCTCTGACCCCCTCCTGCTGCAGTCATGTCAAGGCAAAAACTTGACAGAAGCAGAGACTGGGCAAACAGAAAGGAAAGGGGGCATTTTCCACTGTAACAGCAGGCCCAACTCAACATGTGAATCAAAGTTAATGTATATCTGAAACCAATTACTGATAGAAACTAAACTATCTAGGAACTGAGGTTCCTGGTACTGAGCACACACACACACACACTCAAAACCTTTTTCTTCTCCTTGCTGGTTTTTAGCCCATAAAAAGCCAAGATAAAAACATGCTCTGGCACAGAGGGTACACACATTCACTTCTATCACCTTTAATGGCTTCCAACCAAGAAAACACATTCTCAATCCCAAATGCAATTATTAACTTCATAGCATTTCAAACAACCCTGTGCTTCTTCTACATTTATCCTTTGGTCCAACAGCAGACAAAGGATTCAAGCACAAATTCCCTGTGCACCAGGATGGAGCTGCTGGCCCTGATGGGGCCCTCCCATGCATCAGGGCCAGTGCAAAGTAACACGCACACAAGCAAGGGGTTTGGAAACAAATAGGAAGTCAGCATAGTTTTGCTCTGTTCACCAAAAATGGTAATTATTTTGGAAAAGACTACATACCCTTTTGGCTTTTAATTAGCAGCAAACCAAGTCCACTCGGCTCCTATGAGCAAGAAACTATTAGGGGTTATGGATCCCCAACCAAGGTAAACAAATCTGTACCAGTCCTTCACCCTCAGAATAACTCTTGATTGTCAAGCACAGTTACCAGGGGAATGAATAGCTTCTCCTGCAAGCTCCTCACTCAGTGAAACTAATGCAGAGAAAAAGGCTGGGCAGCAGCCGCTGGCAGCACGGGCTGGAGTCAGATGCACACACTTGGTGTAGCGAAGGGACTGCAGCAGGTTCAGAGCAAGGAGGACAGGACAAGCAGCCCAAAGCCCCTGTCATCACAGAAGACACCCAAGACTTGTCCTTGAGGTGCTGAATGGCAAAATCTGGTGAGGTCTGTACCCTGAGGAGACTCCAGGAAGTTTTAACTACATGCAGGTATTCAGAGCCATCATTTATATTTCATGGAGACTGATGAAGAACTGAGTGGGGAAACACCTAAGGAAAGTGCTTGATCCATTAGTAATACACAACTATCCTACTGCTGTCCCAAGCACTTCACTTAGCAGCCTTATAATTACAATACTGCCTAAAAAATCAGGACAGCCACCCAGCCAGAGCAGAAATAGTGGCCAGGAGAAATGAATATGATCCTCAGTCCTTCTTGAAGACTTCTTGAATCACAAACTGGAGAGTGCAGAGACAACTCCAGAATAAATCACCACTTTATTGTTCTCAGAGGTGTTAAAGCTTGCAACTAAATGTGGACAGTTGGGGAAAGAGAGGAGCTCAAGTAAAGGATATAGTCCATCTAGGACTTCACACACAACCCCTACGGAGGTGGACATGTCAGCACACGGACAAAGGCAGGCAGCAAACAAAACCCACAGCTCTCTCCTTTCAACTAGACTGTAATAAAGTGGGAGTGTATAAACATACTGCTAAATCCCATTCTCCCTCACAAACTAAAGGAAGCTGTGTCTTTGATGTCAATGGAAGCCCAGGCAGCCCTCACACAGTGGCAGAGCAGCCCGAGGCAACAGCAGCAGGTGCCCTGCTGAGCTGAGCCCACACAGCCACCAACACACACAGCTCCACTGGGATCTTCTAGCAGGTGTTACTGGAATCCTGGGCATCTCTCTAGCAAAGTGCAATGATATTTAACTTCCTTATGGGCTCTGGAGGCTGCCAAACATCTGTTGGGATTAGCTGGTTCATGTTTGAGAAGTGCACACAAACGCTAGCGTAAGGAAGGGCCTGGCCTATTTATGGATGGGAATGCTGGACCAAAACCCAAACCCACACAATGTATTTGCACATAGGGCTGTATGTCCCCTGACACATTTCACTGCTTTAGGATGGAGGCATGAGGTGTCCCCTGTAGCTTACAGCCTACTTCTGGTCGCTGATAACTTCAGTGAGTCATACTGCTCCCCTCCTCCACTTTACCCCATCCAAATGCACAACTGACTTTTGCTAACAGGCTGGGCCAGCGCAGCTTTACCAGGAGCCCCCAGATGGGGGTTGCCCTTTGCAGGGGAAAACCACCTTCCCCCAAGCTCCATCCCACGCTCTGGAGTGCTGCAGATCACACCCTCAGCCCACAGACCTCCAGCAGGCTCCCCAACACCCAGCTGCAGCTGATCAGCCGCCCAAATTCCTCGTGGCAAGGGACTTTACAAGTTTCATGTTTCTCTTGGGTGTCCCTGTCACACGGAGGCCTCCTGTGAGTAAGGGCTGAGGAATGAGACAGCGAGTATGCACAGCTCAGAAACTGCAGCAATAAACAGCCACGAGGGAGATGAACTCCCCAGGAAGGACAGGAAGAGCCCAAGTGGGTCCCAGATTGAACTGTGCACATTTGTTACAGGGACATAAGTGGCAGAGCCACAGCAGCCATATGTTCCCATGACCCAGAATTGCTTTGCACCAAGTTGCAAATCCTACATGTACAGCTCTGCTCTCTGTCAGAAACTACTGCTTCCCTTTCCTCCACACATTTCAATACTTATCAGGTCTTCATCTTAGTCACAATCTGCTAACAAGCACTTTTTACATCTTTTTGATCTTTGCTCATAATCAGTCACTATGTTCATAAGTCAATCATTCTGCTCTTCTCTCAGTATTCTTCATCTCTCAGGCCAGGACCTCCTCAGACCCAGACGTCACCTCATGGGTGCAGCTTGTGCTCTGAGCTTGGCTTCACAGGAATTGGATGCACACTGTTTGCCAGACTCACAACTCTCCTCCAGGTAGCAAAACAAGTGCCAGGCCCAGCCCAAGATGCTATTGGTCAAATTTGGAGATATGGACAACACAAGAAAATCTTGGCTATGGGATATGGAAAGAAAAAACAAAGGACGAAAGGAACCCAGGAGTACAGCAATACCATACCCAGAATTACTCATGTCTTTCATTAGATGGATAGGTCTTGTCCTTCTGGAGATCAAAAGCACCTGGAATCACTTTCATTCTACATCAGGAAGAATTTGCACAACTAAAACATACAAAATATATTCCCATTTTAGAAGATGCCTCTGCCAAGGGAGTTGAAACTAAATGAGATGAGCCAGTGACTTTCTGATAACACAGCTACCTTTGCACATCCAGCTCCACCCATAAAAGTGGGCACACCCTTAATCAGGCATGAATCAAATCACCTGAGACACAAGAAATTTATCAAGAGTTCTTGCAAAAACCCATCAGAGGTTGCTTGTGCCTCACTGCACTTCAAGGAATGGGGAACAGCCAACACAGGCAGACAGCTGCCCTGAAGCCAACAAAGCTGGAGCAGATCACTTTCACTTGGACTTCTGGCACTTGATGGCATAGCCCAAGACCTAACACACCACCTCAGGTGTGCAAATGAATACAGATTGGAGGCTGGGGCCACAGCACCCAGGGAAGCAGGGTGATGTGGATCTAAGTACGAGAGCCCAGAGAGTGGCCTGATCCTAGACAGGGTGAGGATGAGCAGCACAGATATCACTGTAACACAATGGAGCAATCCCACCTATCCTATCCCAGGGCAGAGCACAGAAGAGCAATACACCCAGCAGTGCAAAGGTGAGGTGATATCAAGCCACCTGCCCTGCATCCTCAGAGAAATCTGATCCTCAGCTGGAGGAACAGTGCCCACAACACACTGCCTGTAGGCTGTGTGTGCAATGAGGGCATGGAGTAACTAACTTCATATCCAGATTGACTTATACATGAACACGCCCTGCAGGGATCCTCATGCATAGTAAGGCAACGAGCTCTGCTCTTACAGCTCCTTCTCTCAGGCTACGATATTGTCCTTAAAAATTTCTCAACTAACTTCCCCAGCCTCCACACACCCCAAGTTCACAGCTCTCCCACACAACAGAGCAAAACATGCTACGCCAAGCCACGGAAGGAGACACACAGGCACTCTGTGAGCTGCCATCCTTTCACCCAGACACTTCAAGGACCTCAGTGGGTGCAGTGCTTTAGAAAGACATGTTCATTTATATTGTTTTAAGTCCACCTGCTGCTCTGGCCACATTCCCAAACCTCAGATGCAGAGGGAGACACTCAAAAAGGACCTACATGCCAAGAACCCCAGGCTCATTCCCGCAGCAATGCAGTGGTCCAAGGCATCATTCCTAACTTCCACAATATGCTTCTGCCCCACAGTCCTTCACTTAATGCCACTGCCAAAAGTCCGCAGATGTCTGCACCACTCACAGTAGGATCTCCTGCTCTGTATAAGGCTGACTCTTCACTGCAGTGAGGCTCTGGTCACTCTGCATGCTACAGTAGGAAAGAAGCCTGATATCTCCCCAGTAACTTTAACTCTCCTGCGCTTTGTTTGTTCTCCATCCGTCTGCCTTGGGAACAGGTTAGGATTTGGGTACAGGACAGTGATGAAACATTCGCTTATCTTCAGGCACACAAGTAACTGCAGAGTTCAGCTGAATTACTCATACACTTGAATTTCAAACTTACTATGCAGAAGGTTCACCAAGACCTCCTTAAATGGCAAAGATGCAATGTCGTGTTTTCCGAGCTCGGCTCTGCATCCCAAGGAACTCAAAAAAGAAATGGATTCTCTGAAAAAGCACCAAAGTGAAACTGCGCTAAGGAAGGCATAATTCTCGTTCTCCAAAAAAATAGCCTACAGGATCAGAAGTGATGAATAAGTTTTAAAAGAAGCTTCAACCCTGAAAAATTTCAGTCACACTTTACATGGTAAAACAAGTCACTGACGAAGCATTGAGCAGATGATGTGAAGTCCTCATTAATTCTACTCCTTGAAAGATATTTTTATACATAAATATGCCCCGGACCTTAACCATCTCTGTGGCTCATTTCTGGACCTCCTCACCACCACATTTCAGTTCCAACAGCATTAAGCTGCTCTAGCCTCCAAATGCCAGAGGCAAAGACCAGCTTCCACACTAAGCTAGGTATTTTAATACTCATGCAAGGTAAGTACAGGCTTTGCCCCCACTCAAAGATAATGATGATCATGCATAAGAGGCAGGTACAGCAGAAAATATGGGAGAAGATAAGCATAAGTGCAAGGAACAGTTTAGAGTAATCTCCAGAGTTGAGCAGAAAAGATGTTAACTTCAGTCTGTAATTACAAACAATTCTTCCCAACCATTTCTTTGCTTTATTATCAGTTATGACTGCACACTTAAAAGAACAACCCTGGCCTAACTGCTTTTTACTCCAAGATTTCAGTGTCAAGGGTGATATGAGACAGCTAGTTACATGCCTCTTCAAGCCTCATTGTCCCACCAGTAAAATGGCAAGAATAATTTTCCTTCACATTGGGAAGGCACTACAAAAATAGTTTCTCCAACTTCCAAAGTGCTCCAATGGAAGAGCAAAGAGTGCTCCAGAAAAGCACAAAAGAAAATTAATAACTCTGCATTCTGTCTCAAATTTGAACAGTACATGGTAAACAAGGCTTGGGGCCACACACTGCACAAAGAGAAAAGCAACTGAATAGATGCTCATTAAGTATCACCTTCCACTCTGGGCACAAAGAGTAGGTGCTCTGGCAATTAAGTGGTATATCATAAAACCTGATTGCAGGGAAGGCTGAAATTAAGGTTTCAACGACCTTCATTCTGGCATTTCATAGCTTTGGAGCACTCGGACTTTCCAACTTTACCACCATTCTTTTAACAACTACAGGTTTTCCACGTGGCTGCCACAATCACTATCCATTTTTTTCTGGGGATATCCAGATTATAGGCTTGTCTTGGCCACACTAATACCTTGAGGTATCTCTCAAGGTCTGCCCAAACCCACGATGAGCAAATCAAGTCCCTATCTCAAACAACAAGGCGTGTCAAATCCAAGCCAGCTGATGTTCCCCAGCAAAGAGCTTGAACAGGGACTTCACTGACACCCAGGCTAGTGAGGCAGCGATAATGCAGCAGCTGGAGCTACAATCACTTATCAGCTGCTAATTCAATCACTCTCCCAACCCAGCCACTGCTGCCTGCGCTATCTGGGAGACTCCTTGCTTTCATTCATGCCTCACTAAGTGGAGTAATTCAAATCTGTTAAGGTGAGGTAATAAACTGCTGAAACAGAGATCTCCTTAGGGTACGTGCACACAGCACGTTGAAAATGCACACGCACATTAGTGACACAGAAACCACCCCAGCTGGGGTACAACCACCACAGCCTCTGCAGCAGGACCACCCACAAGTCACCTGTAGCAACACCCCAACATTCTCTGTCCAAAAAGCAAACCTCACCTGTTGCCATCTTATTGCAAAAGTTCCATACCTTCTCATTGATTTCTCATGGGCAGCTCCTTGCAGCACAGCCAACAAACTCTAGCTCCCCTCTTCACCCAGCTCACCCACTCTTTTGTGGCACTCATCTTCATATTGGACCAGCTGTGGCCTGTTCCTAATCTTTGGTGATACGTACAGCTGCAACTCCTCAGGTGTAAGACTACCTTCTATTTTCTTACATTCTATCCCTCCACTGAATTCCATGCAGCAGCCACACCACTGAAAAAGCCCTACAGGAGATATTTAAACATAACAGAGCCAAGTTTAAGGGAAGGTTTGAAGCTGGACCATTTCTAACCCACCACACAGTGCAACCCTACCCAGCCCATGGGGCTCCACAGATCCTTTTTCAAGGCCTGTGGGACAACGTGTCAATTCAGTCTCCTCCACCCCATATGCCTTTGCCCAGCTGTCTGGGCTGGTCTCACAACTGAGCAGCTGGGTCCTGGCTCCTCGGCAGTATTCCAGCCCACAGCCCTGACACAGGCTCTCCATGTGAGAAGAGATCAGGAGCAGAGGGAGAATAGAAGATGACTCCAGCTCCCCGCAGTGAGATCAAATGGCCAAAAAAAAAAAAAAGGAGAGGGTAGTTACAAATTGATGCATAAACAAGACCTGACTGTGCAATTCAGAGCTAACAGGGCAGTTTACTAAATGTTAATTAAATCCTTAGTGCCTGTTACTCCAGTCATGGACATCAACTTATTTTTAAATTAAATAAGCAGTAAATGCTTAGATGAACTTCTATTAAATTTCACCCAGTGACTGAAGTATGTGGGGTTTTTAATAGACATTAAACAAGATAGTTATGGCAAGTTAGCTGATACTTCATTACCTAAAGATAATGGTCATATTAAATCTCAACTAACTATTCCACTGGCAGCACAATCATCCAAGATTTGGCGGAAGTTTTCCTGCTTTGAAGCATCACTGAGCAGCAGCAGCAAGGGGAGGAAGGCAGCCAGGAGCTGAATGGCACCTATTTAGAGGATGCTCATGTGCATAAACTCTCTAAGGCACAAGACAGGATCACTCCCAGCCAGATCTGCAAACCCCAAAGAGGGCTGATGGACCCAGCAGCAAAACTGGCATAAGTCAGAGACCCTCATGCATCCCTCCCTGCCCCCAAACCAACCTAAGTGGTTTATGGGTTTGCTGAGGAATCACAGTACTCCAAGATTCCCTTACGCTATCGAGGGCAACAGAAAACATCCTAACAGCCTGCAACACTCAAAAGCTTATAACATTGTCTAAGAAAAGGTTATCAGCAGCCCACAACTCCACCGATGTTTGTTTTCCCTCCCTGAGCATATTGTGATAGTTTGGGAGTTCTTCTGACTCACACGTGTGTGTCACTGTCACCCACAGATCCCAACAACAGATACTGACAGTCTAAAATGACAGAGAGTTGCTGACAGTGACTTAAAAAAAGATCATTTTCATGCCAGCTCTTGCAGTTGCTCAGAACCTGATCGAAACCAGCTCTTGGAGATCAAAACAGAATCTCCACTGAGTTGTCTCTACCAATAACCTTAATTGCAATGATTAAGTGTGGGTAACAGGTTTTAGTTTTTTTAATGTTTGGACTGGAAAACATTGCCAGCCCTGCATGGCCTGCCATGCCCAGGAGCAGGATGAATGAAAAGAACCAACCCTGTTAAACTCTGCTTCTTAGGCAGGCATAAGCTCTCAAAAGCTTTAATGTTTTGTGGGGTTTTTTTCTGGTCTGTGGTTTTCGGTTTGATTTGTTGTTTTCTTTTCTCTGTTTGTTTCTATTTTGCAAAACAAAGAGCTTCCTAAATCAGAAAGAGAAAAACACTAAGTTCTTCAAACTTTACTGATTCTCTCTTCCAATGCACACATGGACACCAAACACAAGACCTTCCCTCCAATCCCTCCTCTGGAACCCTTGTTTGTAAAGTTATTTCAAGTATTTTCCTATGTATAACCCACACTCTTTAAAGGCATTGTTCCTTGTGAATCTGTGCATCAGATAACCCACATCCTTTCATAATTTATGGTTTCCATCGCCTTTGCTCGTTCCTCCTCTGCTCTGGCTGCAATTGCAGTAATCTCTCTAGCTTTTCACAGAACTACACTCACACAAGAGCGAGGGCAAAGGGAGATGAGGAAGCTGCTGGGGTGAAAGACTGGCTGTGGAGGACCTTGTCTTGCAGACAGGAGCTCACTGTCACACTCACATGTGCACACAGCAAACACAGCTGCTGAATCACAGACTTCTGCTGGGATCACATGGACTCTGTATTCATCTTACTTTCCTGAAGGTGTTCTCCCCGTCAAAAACAAAGTACCTAAAAAGCACACACATATCTAAAGAATCATAGAATATCCAGATTTGGAAGGGACCTACTCTTGGCCAGTGTATATTTCTCCATCATCCTGATGCCATCTTTAAAACCTCTCCATGCATTCAAAGAGACTTAGCTCCAGCTTAGCAGGGCTGCCACAGAGCACACCAGAGCCTGGACAATCAGTTAAAGGTGAAACCCAGCATCTGGGGCCAGCCAGAGCAGAGTGTGCAAGTGTTTCTCAAAGCCATGTAGGGAGAGAAGAGCCCAGTAGGAGAAAGGCAGAGCTGTGTGGGTCAGGCCTTCAGAAGCTTGAGGAGCAACAAAAAGCCACTGAGAATGTATTGTTCACACAAGCACGATGGGCAGAGCAATAGAGAAACCACTGCGGGCACCCTGAGGGTATTTGTTTCCACAGACACACGGAAACTGTTCTTGGAACAATTTGTCATCCACCCAAGCTACTGCTTTTCTCTATCTGTGTCTATCTAGTGTCAGCCAGAGATGCTTCATGGAAACCTACATGAAACTGTTTCTTCTTTCCAGTTAGATGTTTATGATACAACAGGCACCAGCACAAACTGGTACAACTCTCAGTGTGCCTGACACTCATACAACCATCCCATCTTCTTTTCAGACTTGGCTAAACTTGTTCTCAGCAACATTCTGCATGGTAAATGCCACCATTAGTTACACTGAAAAGCACTTTCTTCATTTTGAATCGACCACTTTCACCTTGGTTTTCATTTTTACAGAGGAATAGACATCCCTTTTCCGCAGCACTCACTGTTTCTCTGACACCCTTCTAACCTGTGTCCTTCTAACAGGAGTGATCCCATACTGCTCATAAAACTCTCTCAAGTTTTCCAGCTCCCAGCCGTTCTCACTATCCCTCTCCAAAACTGCATACACAAAGTTTGACTGATCACAAGAGTATTACTCAGGTTTTATACTAAGGCAGGTGGACACAAGCAGTGATTTTAACAAACAAGGCATCAGCCAGACTTCAGAACAGAATGGTGTCTCTAAACATGAACCCCCACACCATAATTCTTACTAGAAGTTATAATTAAAAATACATACTGATGATAATATATGTAAAAGCACTCAAGCTCCCGTGAGACTGCAACCAACACTATTAGGTACCTTGCAAAACTCACTAGTCCAGCTCTGGAGCTTCATCCCAGAACATCCTAGAGAAATAACTACTTTACAAGGGATACACACGTGAATCTGCCATTACACTGCTTGAAAGCTTGAATTACACTGCACCAGTTCCTCATTGTGCCCATTACCTCACTAACGCAGCACAGCTGAAGGTGTTTCTCAGGGGAATCCAACTTGGAAATACAGTGTGCTCTGCAAATTTCCAGGAGACAAGACAGGTAAACTAACCACAATTCCCAAGACCCGAATACCACTTCTGACCTGCCAGTGCAGAGCCAGGCTTTTGCCTGTTTTTCCTGGTTTCACAACAGCACATCACAGACAACATCATTCAATACTGTTATCCCCTAAAGCTGGGTGACTCTCCACCAAACACGAATAAGAGAAAGGATTCACAGAGCTGGAACCCACACTGAGATGGGCAAGCTCACCAGCACCCTGGCCTGACATCCAGGCTGATCTCCGAACATGTTCCAAAGGTAAAAATCTCACCTCTGTGAAATAGGAATTGGAGTTTTTCTCCCAGCTCAATACCAGCATCTCTGCCCCATCAGTACCAACCACACCAGGCAATCAGGGCTGGCAAGACAGGGAGAGCTGTACAGCAAGAAAAGCAGTAATTCTCACTGACCCAGGCACCATGGAGACTGATCAGCAATTCAGAGCAGCTGGGAGCTGCACCTAAAGAAACTGGAACGAGACAGTTCTAGCTTCATTTTCCCGGACATGTCTTTAATTTCCACCCTGCAACTTAGACAGCATGCAAGGGCTGCATGCCACCAACCAGCACTGCTGGCAACATGGGACACACACACAGTCAAGGTGCCCACGGCCACACCACACACAGGGTGGGAGTGACTTTCGGGAAGCAGGTCTCCTACCACTACATAGCATCCCTCTACAGGACCATTACTGATGGCAACTCACTGCTGCTGCTGCTCTGCTGGACCCAGGTGTCTCTGATCTGGCAGATTTTCCCAGCCCACACAAGCTGAGCCAGGTAAAAAAAGGAAACCTGAATAAAACAATTAAAGGAAAACTATCTATGGAACAACGGCAACAGGCCTGAAGGGCCCATTAGCAGCACCTGCATCATAACGAAGTTAAAGGCAGGATTTGACAGGGAGGTGTGCTGACAGGTGGCTCTGTGGCCACCACCCACACCATGAGCTGCTGATAGCCCATCCCACAGGGAAAAACCTCCAACAAAGGCTAAACAATTGAAATAGGGGAATAACAGAGCTAATAAATTTAGGAGCAATAGGCTGTAAGGTCAAGGAGTGGGCAGGGTGAGACAGACCAAGCCAACAGACAGAGAGTAATTTTCAACACTAAATCTTTATCCACAGACACATATATTTCCCAAGGGAAATCACTGAGTATTATTTAGCCTTGTGTGGGCCAGTCCTGCTTCAGCAACGATGGGGAATAATTAGAAAGTCCCCCACATCCCTAAACTGTCCTGCTGCACAGCAGGCTGAACTACACACAGGACAGCAGCCAACATTTTTACACAGCCACATTATTAACATAGAGATGAAATGCTGTGTCCTCTTCTCCAGCTTTGCATGTTCCCATACTTTCCTAATATCCCATTTCTCAAATTACTTGGTGAGCTGGCACCTGCTGTATCACCCAGCTCCCAGGCACTCCCCACTCTCCCAGCTCTTGCCCCAGAAATTACTCCTGGAATGTACAAGCACAAACTCTACAGGTAAGTAAGTTAGAAATCCTGGAATGTGTCCAAAAGCATTTGTGGCTGTATGTGAGACCTTCCTTTTTTGCATGGGTCAAAACCCCTTTGTGCAAAGGGACCAAGGTGTTGCAGATGTGCAGGGAGACACATCAGCAGGTTTTGTGGCTCCTGCAAGCTCCTTAAACTTTTGTGTACCAATTGCCTAGCAAAACAGAAAGAAACAGGAAACTAACTCAAGAACAACACAACTGGGCTTAAAAGTAAATTCCTACTGGTGTAGGAAAAAAGAAACAAACAAAAAATAATCAAAACAAAGCAAGAGAAGCCAACTCTCGTTTGTTTCAGCGGCAGGGCCAAGCTGCACCTCGAGGTACAGGAGGCAGAGCAATTAGGCAGGAGTTGCTTCATCAACGCCTCCTCGGGAGCACTGCCGGCTTCCCAGCACAGCCCCGGGGCGCGGGGAGTGCTCCTGAGCAATGGCAGGAGTAAGGTTTGCCTGTTCAAAAGAGGAGAGCAAGAAAGGGGGAGGGCAAAAAAAAAAAAAAACTTATGCTAAAAAAAAAAAAAAAAAAAAAAAGCCGTGGGTGACGTCAGGGTGTGGGAAACTTTTCCGACCTTACCTGGTGGGGAAGGCAGGGCCTCCCCCGGCATATAAAAAGCTGCCGGAGCTTTACTCAACTTATTATTTACTACGAGCCGCGGCCGGGGGTCGGCGGGCGGCGGGGCGGGGCTGCGGCAGCCGCCGCCCGGGCCAGGTGCACCTGCGGCACCGGCCCGCCCGCTCGGGGGGCCCGGCCCGGCTCACCCCGCCCGCCGACACCGGCCGGGAGCCGAGCACCGGGGCCGCCCGGGCACCGGGGAAGCTGCCCCTGGCCCGGGCCCGGCGCTGCCCCCGCCCCGCGGCCGAGCCCGCACCGCACCGGGCCGGCCCCTCCGGCGGCCGCGGCGCCCCGGGCGGAGGGAGGAGCCAGGGCGGCCCCCCCGGGCGGCCGGCAGCGCTCCCCGCCCCGGCCGGGGGCTCCAGCTGTGGCACAGCTGCCTCGGCGAGCGGACGGGGGTGGGGGGAGGAAGGGGGCAAGTTATTATCTGCAACAATACCTCGGGGGAGGAGGCAGCGGAGGCGAGCGCGGCGGCGGCGGCGGGAGGAGGTGGCGAGGGGCGGGCCGAGGGCGGCACCGGGACCGCCCCCCGCGGCCGCCCCGCACCGCCCGCCCCCGGCCCCGCCGCCGGCCCCTTCCTTCCGCCCGGCGGCCCCTTCCGCGCCCCTGCCCCGCGGCGTGCCCTGCCGGCCCCTCCCGCGCTCCCGGCTCCGCAACCCCCGCGCCGCTCCCGCCGCGTCCCCCGGGCAGCCCCTCCCGCGCTCCGCCCCGCACATCCCTCATCCTTCCCTCCCTCCGGTCCGTCCGCCTCCCCGCATCCCCCCGGCCGCGCCGCTCCCGCCTCCCGCATCCCTCCGTCCGCGACCCCCCCGGCCCTTACCTCCCCTGGGGCGCAGGGAGGGGCGGCCGGCGGCCCCGAGCTCGGCGGGACGGCCCCGGAACAAAAAGCGAAAGCGGCGGCCGCTGCCTCCCGCTCTGCCGGGCTGCCGCGCTCTGCCCGCGGCTGACGTCAAGGGCCCAAATTCCTGCCTTTCCCTGCAGGCAGATTTGTCCATGTAAGGGCTGGGGCCGGGGCCGGGGCCGGGGCGGCCGCACGGCGGGAGGGGGCTGCGCTGCGCCGCGGCTGGGGGGGACGGGCGGCACCGGCTCCTGGTGCCGGAGCGGGGGAGAACGGGGCTGGAGGCGGCCCCGACCCTGTGAGCATCACCTTGTGCTCTGCATCCCGGTGCCAGGAGAGTCGTAGGCCCAGAAATGCACCCTGTACTTTGCGGGATCCAACTTTTCACGGGGAAGTTTTGTCCAGGGCTCCTTTTGATTCTTTGGGTGCTTCTCCAACCAACTTTTAATTTGTTCCCTAGCTGGGGCAAAGAACAAGGTGACGGGAGGTGAAAAAGGTGCAGGGAGTTCAAAAGGAGCTGCCTGTTCACAGATCAAAACAAGACTTGTTGCAAATACTAAGGAGAGGGGGAAGGGAAACTATTTTCTGATTGCTTTCTGTTTGATTGTTTTTTGGCTATTTCTAAGGACTGCAATTAAAATAAATTGGGATGTTGAGTGTGATTGTTTTTATAATGGAATGTTACCCTTTAAGTAGCTGTTCGGTATCTGCATCTGCCCTGAAGAGAATGGGAAGGCAGAGGGTTACATTGTGTTCAGGCTGTGCAGGGGAGCCTTGCCAACCCTTCCTCATTTGGAAAGAGATTTCTGGGTGAGTTTGTAGGCACTTCAAATGTATTTCATTTTTAAAATAAAGGGCTCTGGTGTGTGCTTTCAAGAAGATGTTTACATCTTATCCCATTACCAGCTTTAATGTCCACAGTCAGTGCTTGACAGTCCCAGGAGGGCAAGATTGCTCATTTGGACATAAAATAAAGGACAGTCAGTCCCTAAAATACTTAAGCTGTAGCAGAAAATTGTGATTCAGCCTCTCTCCACCTTCAGTGGCTGCCAAAACCAGTGTACTTCCCAATCAGAGACCCCAAGAGATTTCACCCCACCCTGGCAGACCTCCTCAGAAGGGAAAGCATGGCATTTCCCAAATATAGTCCTCAGTGCAAACCCCCCTCTCGGGTTGATTTGGTGTCTGGTGCTGGCCCTGTGTACCAGAGGTGCTAAATTCCCCTCAGGACCAACGCCTGCCAGGGCCACATTGGCTCTTTAGAAGCACTGCAGCTAAATCTGCATGAGCAGTCATGGCTGCAGGTGTTTTCTAAGCATTAGGACTGTGACTAGAAACACCCCAGCCTTGTCCTAGCCGCCTACCTGGTGTTTAAACCCTGCTGAGATCCTAAAGCAAAGCCGAACGACTGTGAGTCACCAGGGCCCCGTGCCGTAGGTGTTACCTGGAGAGCCAGCAGTGCTCTGTGAACCTGGCCTCTTGTGAAAGATGGGCATGGCTGATTCCCAGATGGAAGAGACTGCAGCACCAGCTCAAGCTGAGCAGCCAAAGCCTTTGCCTGAGGCCCTGTAAACCCAGGCTCAGTTCCCTCCTGCAGAACCTACAGTTCACCTGTCTCCTGCCAGCTGAGTGTTGGGCTGCGAGGCTGTGCTCCTGCATTGTGCCCCAAGGATGAGTCACAATGGGATTTTCTTCCACCAGGAGCAGGTGGTCATCACCAGGGGTTTCCTGGCACCCATGTCTGTCGATCTCAGCATGGTGGAGCTCTCGATGGCAGATAAACACAGGAACTGTTGCCTGTTTTGGTTTTCTTTCTTCAAGTGTTCTTGCAGAGCTGCCACAGCCCTTGTGTTGTGTCAACTGGTGTCTAGGAAAAGTATATGAACACTAAAAAAAAAGCCCCTTTGGCCCAAGATGAGAGACAAGTGTTCTTCATTTAGTATTTCAGACAAAACCAGTGGTCAAATATTTTCCTGGTCCCGTATCCAACAATTATTGCTTCTTTATCCATCAAGCTTATGACATTTTCCAGTGCTGTTAACAGAAGATAGAATACTGTGCCTATCCATAGCAGCATCCTTTAAATGATCCCAAAAGTTTTAAGCTTTGAGGCTCCAGAGTTTGAGATGGTAACTACTACTACCTCCATTCTGCTGGTAGATGAACTGTGACTAATCCTCTGCAGCACAGCAGCAGAAGTTTGATTTGCAACCCATTACCCTTGTAACGTGCTGCCAGAATGGTCACTGCCTTGTCAAACACAGCATGAATTTTCTGGGTTTTTTTCAGGTTCCTATCATGACTAATATCATACACTTTAGAAATGAAAGTAGAAAATTCAAGGTGTTGAGCCTGGCTGTGAAAATCTGCTCTTTGCCTGGAAAGAATCAAAAATACCGGCAAACATGCAATCATTCCTTTGGTAATATCTACCTCACCCTGCACCATAGCAGCAAAATGAATTAAACAGCAAAAGACTGAAATGCCTGACATTGCATAGGCCAGTCAGGAGGCAGGAATACAGGAGTCAGCCTGGGCGAGTATTAATTCAAGGAAATTAAGTTTTTTAGTGTTTAAGGTGCATGACTAGGAGATTGGAAACTTGGCTTCTGCTCCTACTTTCCCTGTATTGTGTGACTTTAACCAGTCAGTTCGCCTTCCCATGTCTGGAGGAGCCCTTAGAAACCCACAGCACAAGGTTTAGAACAGGGAATGACACACCATGACCTCCTATCAAACCCCATTCTGTGCACAGTTTCCAGAAGTCAGCAAGTGAAACCTTGCTTTTCACAGTTTGGGTCTCTCCTTTTCAGTGAGATTTCATATGTAAAAAAATCACAAAACAAAAAACTCAGGGTGGGAAGAGCCCTTAGGAAGCCACAGGAATTCCACCTCTCAGGCAATAAAGCAGGAGCAGCACTGCCTAAACTGACAGGGGTTCACCTACCCTGCTTATAAGATTATCTAGAGGATCCATTCCAGAGACTTACAGTTGGATATGTTTGCTTTATCTCAAACCCAAGTCATTTTTTCTGCAAGTCAGCTCTTAATCAGATGAAGTTGTGGGGAACTGAGATATTCCCTCACTAGCAACAATTCCAGAACAACAGGAAAGTCACCCACCTGGTGAACTAATTCTTCTGTGGGTAAAAGCCAAAGAGGCTGGAAAACACACTAAGCATGTGTTTTTGGGAGAGCTGCCACCTAATTTAGAGACAAAGATCAGATGCAATTAGTGTTAGATCAACTGGAGACTCCTCTGCCCCAAACCACAGACTCCTCACCCGCCTCGCCAGGAGGACGCCAGTTTCCACCAAGACATGCAGTGTCACACTTGACCCTTCAGTCTCTAAAGGGCATTCTTGGAAGCACATGCAAAACCTGAGCTCACAGCAACAGCATTCCTGTGGCACTGGGGAAGGAATGAGGAAACGCCAGCATGGATACTAGGCAGACGGGAAAGAAAAGACTCATCCTGCAAGACTGAATTAATTTCCCAACAGGCTGCTTGTTTCTGATTGAGAGATACACGTGTGTGCTGCCTGGTAGAATGAATCTGGAGACAGCACTGGGGCCAAGCTTTGTCATTCCCCACTTATGCAGGTATGTTTGCACCCAGACAGGAATGCAAGACAGGGTACTGAGCAGGCTTTAGTGAGTCACAGATCTCTGACAGCAATTGAGACTGGGCCAAAACCCCAAGGGAATCTTCACTAGTGAGAAATACAGTCACCAACAAATTCGCCAATTTTCTGTGAGTGTATCAGAGATAGTAACCATCATCAAACCCTCCATCTCTGGGCACATCTTGGAGTTGCAAGTGGTTCACAAGATGTTCAGTTTTACCTGGCCATCAGTCCTGTCTAATTCCATATCATTTCACTGTTGGCCATGGTGAGTTTGGGGTAGCTCAGGAAAGTATAAACCTTCCTGCAAACATTTTAGGCTCTGCTCCCTGCTCTACTTCATTACAGTCTAAGCCACAATAGCCTGTGCCTCAGGAATGGTAAAGTTCTGTAAAACTGCTATATTCCAGTGCTGATAAGTACAGTTGAGCAATGTGCTAGTGTAGCATACTTCATTTTAAGGACATGCTTAAATCCAATTTGAGCCCAGAGAGATTTCAGCTTAGATTTAAGGGCTCCATTGAACAGGGTGAATTTAAGGATTGAAGTGTTTTGCTAGACTGTATCTTTGGTTAATGAGGAAGGGGACTTGCTAGTGCCTAGAAGAAAGAACTGCCTGAAGCATTTTGGCACATCCAAACCATTACTAGCACTACTCCTTTCTTCTAATGAATTTTGATGAAATTAACACAAAGAATTGGTAAAGAAGTTAATCATTTCATTTACGATCCTCACTCTCTGGGTCTCAGTTTAGTGGAGGGAAAAAACCAAACTTCTAGTGTCTCATCAGAATGATTAAAGCAGAAGCCACTAGACTTTGTATTTTATGCCATCTGGTATCTTGCACAGAATCTCACTAATGGTAAATGTCTCATGTCCAGATTTGAGCACAGAAATCATGAGTGCTTTGCTATGCAGGAAGAGAATCAGTTAAATACTTTATGGAGCCTACACTGAATAAACAAAGTACCCCAGTCTAAAAAGAAATATTTGTGGTAACAAAATATTTTGGGGGACATTTTTGCACAGGCTCTGACCTCCCTGTTGAGAATCAAAGTGAAAATATTGAATGTACTAAGCAGATGTCTTCTCCTAGTGACAGCAAGATGAGCAAAGACAGCTGGTTAGAACAACAACAACAACAAAAACACATCATCATTCCTGCTTCAGCTCCAAAAAATCTTGGACTTGTTGTCATGGAAGAAAGCTATATATGTAAGAAGCCAAGAAAAAGACAAATATTATTGAATCTGGTAGCGTTTTAGTGAATGTGCTGGAAATAACTTAAGTAGGAAGAAAAACTGGATGCACTCCATTGTTTATTAAAAGAATGCCTCTTCTTATTTCCACAGGGACCTATAGCCTATATAGGCATTAACACATTTGCAAGATACATATTTTAAATACGTTTCTTAATTCGTCAATCTTAAGGACTCTTCTGCTAAAGTAAATAGAGTTACAGCGCATGGAAATGTATACAGCCACAAAAACATTATCTCTGCAAGCTTAAAATGCCAACCGTGGATTTTGTCTGTAACTCCTTTAATCAGGAAACATGGATGTATTGCCGAGACACCTAGAGAGATCTTAAATATAAGGAAGGGAGAAGATTAGAAAATTAGACTCCCTTGGTGAAACACAGGATAAATAGTTCACAATGAAAAAAAGGAAAAGAAAAAAGAAACCAAAATTAAAATATGAGGAGGTCTTCTGGATGAAAATCAATCTGAGCTGCGTTGAACAGATCCAAGAGGAGTTTTTGGGCAAGACTGAAAAATAAGCCAGTGACCCTCTGGCCAGCCTGCTTAGAGGTAGTACATTCTCTCTTGATAGTTTTCATCTGAACAAAACTTGATTTCTGTGCTTGACCTCTGGACATTTCCATTTCCCCTTCTGTGCCTTTGGGCAGACTTGAGTGAAGAACAGGATTGATGAGAAGAGTTAAAGAAATCAAAAGTTGTGCAGTTGGTAATGGCAAAGACAACTAACTTGAGGTGGATGTTCCCAGTAACTTGAGGTTGTTGTTGGGCTATTAGGTAGCCCGTAGCCCAAATCCCATGGTGCCATCAGACAGTGCCCTATGCAACAGCAAAGCTCTGCATTTGCTGGCTCAGGAGGTCTCCTGCATGGAGTGCTTCAAAACACCTACAGAGGTCCTAAATGATTTAAAGCCTTGAAGAAGCAAGAGGTTAATTTGGTTTATACTAAAGATATATACAAAGAAAATTACGTAAAGAAAAGTATTTAGTTTGGAAAACAACTGCCTTGAGAATTGAGAGCTGTGACCAATCTGACATACCAGCTTGTAAACAGAGGACAATGAAGTCAAAAGGAGAGGACATGGCTGCTGGGTCTCCAGTTTCTGCCTGCCAGCTTTGCCCTTTCTCCACCAGGTGATTAGGCAGTAATAGTTTTAGAAAGCAAATTGGTTTATTTACATAATTTTCTATCCAGAAAAGCAGGGTTAAGTATGCAGCTCTGCAACAGAACAGATGTGGGACTTGGGGAAAATTGCAGCTTGAACTGGAAAAGCTTCCACCATTTGCCAATATCTTGGAGAGTCTGGAATCTTTCTCATCTCTACTGTGACAAAAACAGAACTTCTCAACATTTTGGAGGACTTTCTCCCTTGTAACAAACGACAAAAAGCATGCAATGAAAAACAAATCGCAGTGCCAGAAGTGACTGAGAATCAGTTTTGCCTGTTTTAATCCCCCACCTTGCTAGCCTCAGCTCTGAGATGTGACTCCCAGCCAGCCCAGGAATAACCATGCCACGGTGAAGGACCATCTCAGCCAGAAATTCCATGCTGACTCCAAGAAAACATTTCCTAGAGTATCTTGCTAAAATGGATACACTCCCACACACACTACATGAAAGGAATCATGTCTGACAAATAAACATTTCTTAATGAGAAACATTTGTCCAACATGTTTCTCCCCAGTACTCTGGAGCTTTGTGCCTCAGTGCACCATCAATAAAAGGAGACAACAGCCCTTCCCTAGGCTCTGGGAGACCACTCTGGGCAAGGAAAGTGATGGACTCCTTACCTCCATTACTCTGTATACCTTATAGCACATAAGTATGGACTGACTCAAGAATTTTTATAGACCCATTTCAGCCCCTGTTTGACCTTGACCAAGAGCATCTCTGCCCACAGGCTGCTCCATTTGCTCCGTTCCACTTTGGGACACAGAGGCAATGCAGGGCACCTCAGTATCCCTGAGCTCAGCCATCCCTGAATGCGCATTTCCTCACACCATCAAAAACTTGGATCACCAAGGAGACAGCCCAGCCCTGCTGCCAGTGAGGTGACAGATCCCTGGCACCAGAGCTGGGCTCAAACTGCTCATGAGCTGCTTGTGGCTGGAGAGGAATGTCTGCAGAGAGCTAAACCAGATTGCTCATAGATCTCTTCCAAATTGTCTCTAATTTAGTGGACAATTTGAGAGTAAATGTGTGCTGGAAGCACCATCTTTCCTTCAAAGTAATAACCTGAGAACACTGGGCTTGTGGCTGCACTGGAGAAACCTTTGGTTCTCACTGTTGCCTTGGCAAATCCTTTAGATGTCAGAGCCACCTATGAGTATTCTGTCCCCTCTCTCAGAACACTTTAAGTATCTGTTTGATGCTACAGACACACCACAGCCACCGCAGCTCCAGGAACGTGGTGAGGTTCCTAGCAAGGGCTGGCTGAGGTTGTGAGCCTGAAGCAATATGCTTACAAATACCTGATCTGCACAGAGCTTTTAGAGATATAGTCAAATGGCTCCAAAGCTTCAGGAAAGCTGACATTTTGGTGTCACCTTTGTTTCTTAGTCCCACAGCAGGGAAACGAGGAAAAAAATTCAATTGATATTTGCATTATCCTGTCTACATTTCAGCCACAAGGTTCCAGCATTTGCAGAATTTCTGGAAGCCCATCTCACCTATTCAACATCTCACCCCTCCCAAGCATAGACTGAAAAATGCCACCTTTCTCCACTATTAAATCAAAAGCTGTCTACACCCATGTGTCAGCTGTTTACCACCCTCTGTTTCCTCCCTTTGGGCAGCTGATCAGGGATAATGACCTATATCCTTGAAGCATTTGTTTTATTTAGCATTACAGAGAAGGAGGGCTTAAGGCAAACAACTTAATTATATAACCTTTCCCACCCTATCTTATTACAGAGGAATCAGCTTGCAACTTCACCTGTGGAAACACAGCAGCTCAACTCTTTGAATGTCCATGACTTCATCTGGGCTTTTTCCTGCTCTGCTTTTGTCCTAAGCAGAATGGTTCACATGTCTTTCAGTTAAGAGCTTTCACTCATGCTTTACATTCGGGTAGGAACAACAACCTACTTAGCCTTGCTTTAGCCACACTAGTGTTGCTCCACAGATTCCTAGATGACGTGGCCATGCTGCCCAAATGGTAGGGAAGCCCCGATGGAGAAGCTGAATATCACAAAGCAGTGTTTGAGAGCACCCAGAGCATTGCATTGGTTAATGCTGTTGGTGTTGAGCACCAACTGCAGGCTCTGCACAGGGATCTGGGACTGGTACACACCCTGCATCAAGCCTCACCCCACAATGAGACAGGCAGGCAAACGAGAAAATTGGGCCCTGGCCCCTTCCTGTGATTAGGTCATTATAATGGGTAAATATTTTCCTAGATAGACAGCTGAGATAAAGAACTCCTGATGTCTGAAATGGAGTTTGAACAAAACTTGGAAGGACTATCCCTACCTTATAATTCTTTATAATGTGCTTTTACCAAATAGATGCCTTTTTTTCCTCAAAGAACCCAGGGAAATTTTTCACAGAATAGCAAGAACAGCATCTAGTCTACAGCCAAACTGTTCACCAGCAAATATATAGAATGGATTTAGTGACAGGTACCAAGGGTTCTTCCCAGAGGACATTACAGCTCTACACCATTCAGTCTAAATATTTACTGAGGAGTACAGAAAAGTGAATGGTAGAGGCAGAGTCCCAGAGATTGGCTTAGAGGAATCAGTTTAGTAAAAGCCTGCTTCTGCAGAGAAAAATGATTGTGATTGTTTTTTAATGAAAATCAGTGTTCTCGTGCTATAGCAAATAGTGATTATTCATTCTCCATCCCTCTACTCAGCATTATTCATGATTTTGTGCCCTCTGCTCTATCCTCTCCCTTGGTATTCCACTTTCACCCTGAGTTTTCTCAGGGTTTGGAGCTTTTGTATCAGATAAACTGGTTTATAAGGTAGTCTTTGAGGAACAGGTCTTGCTTAAATCTCACATAATATCCAAGAATGCTCTCCGGTATTTGACCTCTTTGTGGATGAAACAATACTCTTCAGACACAATAACCTTGGTGTTTCAAAGCTGTAACCAGCACCTGTGGAGTTTTCAAACAAATAGGCTCAGCGTTCCTTGGTGCAGTCTTCCTCACTGCTCCCACATTTAATTGCTTTGTAATTATACTTGTAAAACCTGCAATGGGATTACACATGGGGGAAAGAAAAATAATTTTAAAAATCACATTTCAGAATAGGAGGGGATTTATGGGAGTTGCAAGACAAAGAAAAACCCACCTTTCTTTCTTTCTTCATTGTTGTCTTTGGAAGGCAGCCATCAAAGTTTCCTTGTCAGTAATACAGGGATTTGTAAATAGAACAAAGAGCTTCCTCACACCAAGGCACATTATATAACCCAGCGCCGTCACTGTGTGTCTTCACAGGCAGTTCCCTTGAACTTTGCATCTCGCTCCTCCTGAGAACAGTCCTCCATGCCAGCTTGAACAGATGTGGTTTCCTTTAGGAAAGGTTTTCTGTTAGGGTCATTCTGACTTCCCTTTCAGAGTTTTCCAGCCTCATGTGCTCTTTGCTCAAGGGATTACTGTGGTGGACACTAAATCCATGTGCTACTGTTAAGCTTCTCCTCACCTGCTGGCTGAGCTGAATGAGTGCTGAAATCTCTGTTCCACAGAAAAATCTGACATTTCATGTTTTCCTCAATCAGACCGGAAAGTTGCAATTTCCTGTGAACCCAAATTCTGAGAAACATTTCAGAAAGTGCAAAATGGCCCCAGCATAGCCTTTTGTTTGGGTGTTATCTACAGGTTTTTATGAGACTTAAGCTGGCTTTAAATACATCATGTTCCAAGTGATCCCAAACGCAAGCAGGCAGCACCCACTGTTCCCAAAGTCACTCAGGGAGCTGCAGTGTCTGCCAAGGGTGCTTTGCAAGAGAAAGGTGACACACAGCCAGAAGTGGTTTTCTCTCACCCCATGCATTATTCTAGTATTGCCATTGCTTCAATTCCACCAGCGCACTCACAGACTTCAAGCTTACAAGCATTTTAATTCTTATTTTCCAGGCTCCTTGAAAATAAAGGCTTTTATTTTTGAGTTATATCTCTTAGGATATAACTCAAATAGCTCGTACTGGCATGATATTTCCAACATACTGAGTACATATTCAATGGCACTATTTTAAAGTTTAATTATTTAAGAGATTTTAACTAAATCAGGGCACAAGGCCATGCAGACCCTCTTATTTTAGTATCAATAGAGCTGGATTTTCATCTCTGGTTGGTTAGAAGAGCTTTGTAAATGAACAAGGATAAGAGATTCTACAGCCAATGTACATCAGCAAATGCAAAAGTTCACACTGGTTAAACTAGGGTGGTATCAGCTTGCGTGAAAGCAGCTTTGAAGCTGCAACAGCATAGTGGGAAAAGCAGCCCTGCCCTGTGGACAAGTGAGAAAAAACAAAAGCTGCTGCAAGCTGGTCTTCATGGAAAATGAAGTTAAAAAATAAAGAAAAAAGAAAGAAAAAAAGAAAGAAAAAAGAGGTGGAGGAAGGAACAGAAGCATACCTCAGGACCAAATTCTCATCAGACTAAAAATCAGTGTAACTGCCACATTGCAACACTTTGCAGGTCTAATACACACAAAGCTGTTCCTTCACCCAAAAGCCAAACATAAAAGTCACGGAAACCCATCATGCCAATTCTGTGCCTGCTTTCCGGAGCAGAATCTCTTTAAATGTCAATGTTCCCTTTGTTCTGTGCACCCTTTATAATGAATCTATCATCTGTTTGGTAAAAGATCCAGTGAAATATGTAATAAGGTTATCTCACCATCTCTCTCTATTGTAAAGTCATATCTCCTCTTCCACTCATTAATTATTGTCTTCCATTTCCTGTGTCAGATGTGAATCAGAAAATAGGGACTCAAGGCTTGCAAGCTTAGCAACTTACCATATATTAGCTGAGCTGTGGTAACTCTCCATGTGCTCCCTCTTAGCCTGTAATAAACAAAACCAGTGTGACTTTGCTGTACACAGGCCTGCAGTCGATGCAGTTTGGATTAACCTCCTTTCATTGACACCTACGCTGACAGTGATAGTGGCCATGGCTCAGCTGATGTTCAGTCCTCATATTGCAAGACTTTGCCTTTAAATCCTGGGAGTAGAGCTCTACCAATATAACTATGGGAAGCTACGATGATTTATGTGCTGTCAACACACAGCTAAAAAAAAAGGACAGAAAAGCAGCACAATTACATGATTATCAGCCAATGCCCCTTGGTTTGCAGTTTTTCAACCATGAACTGCTCAAACTTTGGATCAAGAAGTGAAGCAATCTGTTTCTCAAGTGCAAACAGGGAAAAGTTATATGAGTCTTATAGCAATTTCAGGCAAATATATCACAGAAGCAGCATGCTTAGCCTTTTTACTGTGCTTCTGTCTGAGGTTTCCAGTAAGATTTCCCTGATATATAGTAAGAGTCAAAACTCTAATCTCTTTTAGCTCTTTTTTATTGTCTCTGCAGCACTAACTTTGAAAAATGGCCTTGTCCCCAAAGAACTGCACACAGTCCATGTAGAGAAGCTGTTAAAATAAATGCTTTACGTAAAAAATATTGCAGACGAACTCAGCTCCGAGGGTTTTAGAGCTACAACATATAGATATAAACCAGAGCAGCTAAGTATGAATGGAGGTCATACTCCAGTAGAGAAGAAGGGAAGTGCCCTGTCTGACAGTTGTTGCACACAATCACTGAAAGCAACAATTCCTTCTCTTCTTTCTCAGGGCTGCAGCGTTTTAATAAATGACTATTCTCATGTTAATGTCCTTCTGCCTTCCTCCACACTGACCTCAATACACACCGTGCTGATTCATAAAGTTTCTTCTTTCACTGGATTTGAGTGCTTTCTGGAGACCTTATTTATGCTGTTCTGCCTGCAAGACATCTGGCTGATTTATAGAGACTAAGACACAGACGAGCACAGTGTTGGCCGCCCTACCTGAATATTGTGTTTCCTACACATTGTGTTCCTATCTCTGCCCATGCCGTGGTCTGATTTTTGATAGTCTGTGTATTGTTCAAAGAAGAGAGCAAACTTTCTGCCTCTCAGAAAAGCTTCTGAGATCCTCAGAATAAAAGTATGCTTTTCCACCTGTATTCCTCACAAAGCAGTGATATCTGTGTCTAGACACTTATTGGGGAAATTCAGGCAAGGGATAATGTGCAAATGAGAACATGATTCAGTGGTGGGAAAAATACAGACAAACACCAGGTGCCTCAAAGGCTGAATCACAAACAAGACAGTGAAAAAATCTAAGAACACGAGAGATGATGGAGGAGCTTGACTTGGCATTTATCGGTTTATCCCAACAGGATATGCAGATTCCACCCTTCTGACATCACTGCTCATCTGCCTCATCAGTGCCTCATGACACAACCCCTCTCCATAGCACTGAGTCAGCACCACTGTGTGATCTCCTCTTGGCAATGCAAGATGTGCTGAAAGGCTGCCCATGATGGTGAAAGCGTAGAGGGACCTCTGAACAGGTCGCCAAAGGGGTTAAAAAACTCATGGTCATCTTATGAGCACCCCTCCCAGGAAATAACACGGGCTCAGAAAAATTTACTGTACAGTAACACAGCAGTGTTCTATGGGAGTGCTCCCACAGCAGACGGAACAATAATTCCTACTGTTTGTTCAAACAAAGGAGCAAGGAACACTTGCACTTCACTCCTGAAGCCCCCAAAAAGCTGCAAAGTATCTTTTCCTCTGTAACTAACAGGTACAGACTGATTCTGCCTGCTGTACTCTTCTAGAGGCCTGAACTGAGAGAATATTTCTTAAAGCATCCCTGGAAGTGTCCAAGGCCATGTTGGATGGGGCCCAGTGCAGCCTGGACTAGTGGGTGGTGCCCTTGCACATGAAGAGGGGTTTGGAACTAGATGAACTTTAAGGTCCCCTCCAGTGCAAACTATTTTATGATTCTGTGAAAGCATCACACACATGAAGTGCTAACCCTCCTCTCCCCCAAACAAACAAAAGCTGTTTCCTATTTTGGAAAAAAAACCCAGGACAAAACAATCAAATGGAAAGAATCTGAAATACTCATAATAATGGTTGACTTACAAGAGCCAATGTAAAGAGGAGCTTTATGTTAGAAGAAACTCAGCCACATGAAAACTGAAATATTGGGCCACTACTCCCAAGTCTGATCTTAAACAGTCCCTGAGTTTCTAAACACAACCCTGAAAACATCCCGCACTGCACCTCAGTGTGTCATTCTGTTCAACAGGGGCAGGTTTTCTTCCTGGAAAACCAGGTCCAGAGGCCAGGAGGCTCTTGTTGTATTTGCACATACTAGTCCCTTTTGTTGGGGGATTTAGGTCACAAGAGTGTAGGAAAGGCAGCTCTGAATCACCTGGCTCTTGCACGTGTTGTGCAAAGGTTTCTGAACTCAATCTCCTTTCAAGACACGCCCTTTGTTTGTTACTTTCTCTTAGGGCTTTTTCGCAACCCCATCCACTGCCAACACAAACAAGGTTGCAACATCTCCCTCCAGTCTGTCTTCCTCTGCTCCGCTCTAAATGTCAAGCAGCCACATAGCACTGCTCACTTGCTTAACTGGGCAAAATACCTGTTGTGGCAGCCCTGTGCCTTGACTGCCTCCAGGAGAAAGTTTCCTGGGAATGGTAGGTGACAGAACCTGCAAGTCGGTCTTAGTCACGTTGACACCAGATCCCAGGAGTCTTGCGCAGGTAGGGCACGTGGCTGGCTTTGCTGAGCAGCCATCAAGCATCAGGGGAGGCTAAGAAGAGTAATTATCAGGGATCACAGTGGCTACTGGAAGTTGTTTCTGCAACTGCGGCGCTTTCTACTTCGCTGCAGTGTGTACCCTGGGCATAGAGAGCAGGGGAGAGCAGTTGCTGCCGTTTGAATGTCATTTATCGGTGTGAAACAAATTGTGGGACCTAGCTTCACTCCTAATATTTGGGATAACTAGAGTAGATCCGTTCTTACTAAAGGGGCACCACAAAAAACACTCTGTGAGTACTGCAGGTAGAAACACATTCACTCTGGTGACCCTCCTAATTCCCAAATCTTGTCCACAGTAGAAAGTAGATATATACGTCCACTGAAGAGAGGATATCTAGCAAGCCCAGGAAAATGGAGAGTGTGTGGTGCCTACATTCAGCCCCTCCACACAGGCCTCACAGCACAGCTGCCCAAGGACTCCCCACAGATGGTGGAATACAGGTCTGCCTGCCCGTGTTTTTGGCATGGCCTCCTGCTCACTCAGATAGAGCTGTGGTGTGTGTGGGATGGGACAGCATCCTGGTCTCCTCCTCGGTGCTGGACTGCCACCAGCCCCAAGCCCCTGCCCAGGGTGGCACGCCAGGAGCTGGGCTGTGGGCGGTGCTGCTCGCCGGCTGGAGGCGGCTGCTTTTATCAGCACCCTTCATCACAGGGATTTTCTCTTATTTCATTCTCAAGCTTCCTTCAGCCTTGGATTTGCATAAGATCCTGGGTTAGGACTAATCTGATCCCAGGTTGGGAACATTGCATCAGGCCAGAGAATCCTCCATGCCAAACTGTCTCTGGTTGGGGTGTTTGGCACTGGAAAACAGAACCGTGCAGGGACAAATGGCAGCTTGAATTTTCCTTAGTAATAGGAGGTGCCTGGCTTTGTATCTCATTTAAATTCCTGTGCTATGTGGCAACTCCCAGTCAAGTTTTTATTTGTTTACAGCCCTTGTAGCCAGGTGCTTTCCATGTTCACTCCAGGTTGCTGAAACAAGAAGCATGTCCAGCCTCCAGGGCTAATAAGAGCACATGTCCTTGGTGGCAGGAGGGAGCACCTTGCTTTATCTATGCATTCCCTGGCAAGCAGCAGTGCTGGAGAAAGAGATATGTCTCACTGCCCAGGTAAGAGTATGAATTCAAGTCTCAGAATGTAAATAAATATGTGGCCATTGAGTTGGAGGAGTTACAGGTGACAGGTTGCAAGTGTAGCCATGGCACCTCCTGAAGGGTTGTTCACTGTGGGAATCATATGGCTGATTGGCTTTTCCAGGTCCCATTGGATTAAATTCATGAACATGCTTGGGAAAGTGGGGGTTTCTCTTAAGGTTTTCACTTGACAGAAGAGTTGAGGATTAGTAGTGCCAAGTGTCTGATATAGCAATCACCATCTGTCTTGCTCACCTTTCCATCACTGCTTTATGGCCAAGAAGATGGCCTGAGCTCTTTCTTTGCTGCCAGATTCACTTGCTTCAAGAACAATTTGGCATCCTGACCTGGAGCTGGGTTTTTTATGAAATATAGACACAGGCGTGTCCTACTGTAGGAGGTGCTATGAGCATGGGGCCGTGGTTGACACTGGGGTACAGACTGCCCATGGCCCCAGACCCCTCAAGACAGTGCTGACCTACTGTAACACATTGCTTATCTCACTGCAATATATATTAAAAATATATACTTCCCACTAAAAATGGTGTGCTATACTTGCCAACTCGACTCAATCTAGATCTGTCTCTGTCCTTTCATTGTCCAGTCCCTGGCAAGCCAAATCAGTCGATGAAACTGAAGACACAAAATCACCAATGGAACAGTGATGATTGGGTCAAAGGAGCAAAGATTTCAGCTCTCCACTTCACGAGCTATCCTCCAGCTCAGAGCTGGTACATCCTTGGCAGTTCAATCAGTACTGTCTCCTTGGCTGGAAATGTTGTTTTTTTCTGATATTAGAATATACACAGGCTCAGCCCAGATGCCAATCATGAAACTAAATGTGCAGTTGTAATGATGGGGGCAAAAACTGCAGTGCTTTGTTTTATTTGAACAATGCTCAAAAGTCAAGATATCCTGTTTGGAACATTAAAAATACCCCGTACTTTATCAATTTACAAGCAACACAGTGGCTCTGCCTCATACCAGAATGTCTATTCCCTAATACCACCTGTATTGAAATAATAGGAAAAGTAAAACAACTACAATTTTTTGGGGGGAGGGGGGTGGTGTTTAAAGTTTACATTTTACTTTTAAATCCATAAATCTTTTGGTTCTGGTAGGAGCTGTGCCACCTTGCTACTGAGATTGGCTTTCTGCACAGGCCTTCAGTAGGGGATTTTACTCCATTGAGAAGTTTTCTGTTTTGATGGGGATGTTTTTGTCCTGGTGACAATTTTGAGTCATGCCAAACCTCCACGTGAACATCTCAGTTACACAGCTGCAGCCCCACCTTTCTCACAGAAACACCGAGAGCATTCCTCCCCCTCACAGACGAAGAGAACAAGCTCTTTGCCCAGAATAACAGAGGCTTTCCTGGGAGCAAATACCTATTCCTGTAGTCACCCAAAGGAGAAGACATGTTGGTGACAAGTCTTTTCCTTTTTTATTTTTCTTTTCTGTTCTTTCCATAGGGAAAAATATTAATTCCTACCCAAATTCTGGTTGGGCATTTTTGTTTGTTTGGTGTTTTGGGTTTTTTTTTTGGTTGGTTGGTTGTTTTTTTGGCATTTTGCTGTTCCCTTTCCTGCAAAGCTGGCTCGTGAAGCCATGTCCCAAATTGTCTGCAGTGTGGCTTTGCAGTGTTTTGGACAGTGAGCTGGCCCAGGTGGTTGCTCCATACCACACACTCTTGTACTACTGAGCAAGAGAAGTCAGTGCAGAGAAAGGTCTGACAGTTAGTTTGACAGCTGTAGGAAAATGACTGTGTATGATGATTAATAAATAGAGAATATTTATGAATGCCTTCCCTCTGAGAATCAGGCTGATAGTAATTATACTTTTCTAAATCCTATCTATAAAGTCATCTACATTTAGGTAAACAGAATCATAGAGATTTTTCTCTTGGCATAAACACAAGGCACAGTCCCAGCTCTCAATCTTTACTTCAGGCTCCTGGATGCCAACCTTCCTTCTCCGTGAGGACAAAAAGAGAAACTGGCTCCAGAAAATATAGTCAGTGTTTACATTTTATTGAACCACTAGACATTGCTGTTGGCCACATCATGAAAACAGTGCAGCAAAGAGAGCCCTTTCATTTGCCTGTGCTTGGCAGAAAGTGTTGTTCTTTGGTTACTCAGCTGAAGTTGACAAGTTGCCCAGTATTTTTATTATCAGGTTGTCAGCTCAATCTCACTACTGCCCTCTTAATTTATTATTTTGTATTTCAAAATCTCAGGTGTGACTCATTGCACAGCCAGAGGTTATAATGAAGTATCCCACTCATCCTTTAGCTCACCCTTTGTTCAAGACAATGCAGATTGCGGAAGGTTTCTGAGGAGGTAAGAGGATTGCAAAAGAGTCGAAGACTCCTCTTTTATCTAACCTATGTGTGGGCAGTGAAACTGCCTGATATGAAACCAGTTGGGTGCAAAGGTGGGCATGGAGGTTCATTTGTCATTGTGTTGAGGGTTGAAACTCAGAAGATACAGCAGCTGTCATTACAGATAGGCACCCAAACTTAAATCACCTCACCCCGAGGGTGAGTCCAGAGAGACAATCCTAGGATAACACACTTCTCCCAAGATTTCCTCTATGCTTTAGTTTCCAACAGTATAGAAGATGAAAATCAAGAAGGCATTTTTCAATTTAAAAAAATCTTATTCCCTGCATTTTATGATTTAAATCTGGAAGTGATTCTAAGTGCAAGATTTTGCTAGCATTGTGCAAATATTAATCCTGTGGCATTAGAGTTTTTGACATATAAATACATGTTTCTTAGCATAAAGTGATGTATTATCCATGTTTCTCCTAGGAGTATCTGAGATAAGTTGCTGGGAAGAAGGAGCACAGTTCTATTGGAAAGAATGTCTTGATGATGATTATGAAAATGACGTGGAAGTCATGGGCTGAATTAAATATTTTTCCGTGGTGGAAAATTGATGGGAAAGCTTCCTGGTATCAACAGCTCATGTGAAACAGAGGAAGAGATCCTTTTATCACAGAAGAAGAGTGTCAAAATCCAGAGCTATTCTGAATCAATTTGCTCTTTTAATTGCCTTGTGCAGACGTCTGTCTCTGCAGCAGAAATGCTGAGCTCATGCTTCATGAAAACCAACCACATAAACTTGAGGAGATACAAACAAAATTTGCTCATAACAGAAGGAGTTACAAAGCCGCACACCCCAGTGTCCTGGCAACTCATTCTCCCCCCAGGGGGAAGGATCCATGTCCTATGTCCACTCTGAGTACCCTGGGGCAGTGACAGGCAGGGGCAGAGCTATTGGGGTACTTGGCTTTTTTAAAGCTGCAATGTGGAGCTGTGGCAATGCCAAAAGTGTCCCTGATCTGCTCTGTCTCATCACTGGGGGGTAGGAACTGTGACTCAAAGGCTGTCCACTGGCAACACAGAAAACTACACCAAGAGCACTGGTTCAGCTCTGCCATATCCAATTTCTGTCAAGTGTAGAATAATAGCTCTCCAGCGAGCTGGGACATGCTCCACCAGCATCAATAGGGCTGTGCTTCAGAGCATCCCTCGAGGTAGCAAAGAATTATCCCCATTTTATAAATGAGGTAACTCAGGCACAGGGATTAAAGCCAGAATGTTCCAAGCTGGCTGCCTACTGCTAGGTACCTACACCCATATTTACGCAACTCGTGGCCTGATTTTCAGAAGGGCAGGGCAATGAAAATTTTGGCCTGAGGGGTTTGTTCACACACAGTTTACTGGTAACAACACCCAGGATGGAAGCCTGGTCTCTGCTACCTGTCTTACACCTTAACCACTGAAAACATCCTTTCTACCACTAGCCAAGAGTTGGTGGAGGCTCCTGAGTGTCCCCATTCGCCATGCAGAGGTTCAGAGTTAGCAATGCAGACTGGCTGCCTACGTGCTCTCAGCTAGAGACTTTTAAAGAGCAACCGCAGGAGTATAAAACTGGTGAGATTTCTTTGCTTCCTTCTCAGCTCTTCAGAGCCCAGGCAGCTTTGCTTGACTTGCAGTGCTTTGCTCAAACAGCACGTCTGGTGTGTGAACCTCTGTTCTGCCTCACATGTGGCATCATCTTTCCCCTCTGCCCCTTCACCATGTCCTGCTCAGGACACCTCAGCCTGGCAGAGCACAGATCCAGTGCAGAACCAGTAACAGACCAGTAAGAGAAGGGAGGAAACTGGCCAGATGGATATCTGAACTGCTCAAAAGCACAAGCACCAACAGGAGCAAGTTAATCCTAGTGCCTCCTCACCTCTCTTCTGCACTCTCTTCCTGGTCTTTAACTGAGCCTCAGAAATAGCCCTGATTTATTGGAAACTTTGAGAAGCAAGAAAATAGAGTAAAAAACATACTCCCATACTATCAGCCAGCAAAACCCAGGAGGCAGAGCACTTGCTGGCTGGCTACAATAGAGCTTTGCAAGTGTCCCTACTAAAATCATCCCTGCTGGGGGCTAATGTGATGCTTGTCTTAGCTTGTTAGAGAGCCTTGCTGTCTTTAGACACGTACTTGAAAAACAACGCTGGTGGTTGGTACTACCTGAGGGAAGAAGGACAAAGGATCTTGGCTGTCTCTGTGGAATGGTCACTGCTCAGGTCACCTCCAGCCTGACCTGCAATACCAAGTGCATGCTGCAAATCCATTACTGTCAGCCCTTGTGCTTTGTCTCATCTATGGAGCCCCAGCCACCTCTGACCTCTTCTTTCCCTCCCTTCAGGCCATGTCCTGCTCACGAGGCTCCTGCTCAGCTGCTCTGTAGCTTCCCCCCACCCGGAGGGTGGACAGGCGAGAGGAGGTGACAACCTTCAGCAAAGGTTAAGGCTGGAAAAGAAGGAAGTGTCAGCTCAATCAGGTCAGCTCAGCCAACCAACTGCTGCTGTAATCCCTCTGCCTCAGGTCCCTGTGCTGTTCTGTTCGTGCTCTGAATGCTGCTGTACAAGCAGTAACCTTGTCCCATGGTACTGTCAGCCTGCAGCATCCAGACAGGGAGATGGGGAAAAGGGGTAAAGAGGAAACAGCTGATTATGAGAATCTCTCAGAACTGTTTCCAGTTCTTTTGCAGTGTGTTTTGGGAGCATGGACTTCTAAATGGACTTTACTCCTACTGTAGTTCAGAAGGCCAGACTTTGCACCTTCTGATTTCTCCAGAAGAAGGCTGAGAGCTAGATCTGAATCAATTCTTATGCTAGAGCTCAGCTTCATATTCATAGCAAATCCAGAAGCTTTGAGAAGCTGGCAGTGACACGGCCCCAGTTCCTTCTGCCCAGGTCTGAGGTGCCTCTTTCAGGACGGGAGCAAGTGAGTCTCACCAATCTGTCAGCAACCAGGAGGAAGCTGGGGAACAAATGCCTCCTATTCAATAATAGTTGGTGCCATTTTACGTGGCAGCCAGTGCATTATTCTGTGATGAAAACAAACCCTATTCTTCTCTGTCAGATAAATACACTTTATCCTATAAAGAGCAGCATTTCTGACTGTTCAGCAGCAGCCAAACTCACGATGGGAAAAATAACAGGTGTTTGTAAGACACTCCCTGTTTATTCACAGTGCTTAAAATAATTGCTTTAAAAAAATCCAACAGAGATTTAATTTTCTGTGCTCCCACATTTAAAAAAAACAAAATCAAAAAACCCCCTAAGCTTGGCTCATAGTAGTTGAAGGCAATTCATTATGAAAGGGATGTTCTTTCTGTTGTGGTAGCAAAGAAACCTGCTTATGAAAGCTCCTGAGGAGCAGAATAGTAAAGCAAATTCCTGCCTAGAACCAACACTTCCCTGTGCTTTTCATCAAGCTCTCCAGGTGGAAGCCTTTATTATCAAAACATGTGATTTTATTGTCAAAATGGGATGACCAGGGTTTAAGCTCCTCCAGTTGGTGCCCATCATTGACCATCTCCAGCACTGCCTTTTATAAGGAACAATGGCCTTGGGCTGGGTTATGCCCTTCCCTCTTGTTCTGGTGGTGGAACAGGAGATAAGTGCACTGCTCCAGGGGGAAAAGTATGTCTCAGAGGCACCAACCTTTCTTCAATCACTGCTTGCTTCTCCGGGAAATAACTGGCAATGGATCTTGATCAATAGATGGCTTTCCTGCACAATGGGCTGACACACGGTGCTGAAGGAAGAGGACAGAGACTCCCTGTCTCCATCCACTCTCCCCGTGCTTGCTTACAGCACAGATGGGGGACACCCCTAAGCCACCCAGAGGGAGAGGGGGCATTCAGTGCATGGCTGCTGCCAGAATTTGGTCCTTGTAGTGGTGAATGGGCCATGGATAAAGTCCCTGCAGGAGCCACTCAAGGGAATGCAGCATCATTCCCGTGGGCTACAAGCTTCATGAGATAACAATTGTGGTGGTCCTCTGCCCTCAGGACTTTCCCTTCTTATGGGGTATGGCTCTCCTTGAGTCTGGCTCCCTGCAAGCTGTTGGGATAAGTCTCAGATGCTCTATAGCTCCCTGGGAGCCTGGAAAGAACTTGGAGCAACAGCAGCCCACCTAGCGGCACCCCAGTGCCGTCCCAACCCCCAGGTACTGCTCCTGGTGGCTCCTGGATTGCCATCCATGTCACAGGTGGATGTAGACACAGCCTAACCCTTGCCTCCAACACAGGACTGAGACATCCTGATGCTGGCACTAAAACACAGCCACATTTTAGACTTTACTGTTCCCACAAAGGTGCAGGAAGGGTTACACAACTCAAACCGTCTCCCTGGGAGGGCTCACCTGTCTCTAAGCAGCGGACATAGAGACAGGCAGATAGGCTTTGTGCAGACAAGGGGCTGAGCAGGGCTTGCAGCGGGGACAGCGCTGTGGTTGTGTTCTGTGCCACGGCAGCGTTCCCAGCTGGGACCAGGCGGCCATGGCACCGTCGGGCTTGTCACACACAGCAGCCTCTGGCCTGAGCAAAAGAGACAGATGAAAGCCAGAGAGAGAAACAGAGGCACAAGGGAGAGCAGTAATTTCCCGGGGGCCAGGCAAGAGACTGGCGTGGGTCGGGGGTGCTCGGGCAAGGTGCCACTGCCACACGGGCTGCGACAGCGACGCGTCCTCCTGCACAGGAGCTCCTCCAGCAGCGACGGGGATGAGGCAGAGGGCAGCTCCCGAAAGGGCATCCCCACAGGCACAGAGGAGGAGATGAAAGAAGGCGAAGCGGGGCAAGATGAAAGGGTTCAGAGGCCGGAGGAGCAGAGGCGGCGGTGACTCAAAAAGCAGAGCCAGAGGCAGCGGCGGCCGCCGCGCACTGAGCACGGAGCGGCCCCGGCGCTGGACACAAAGGAGCGCGGCAGCAAAGCGCGGGGTCCGGGAGCAGCCCAGAGATCAAACCCATCCCCAGCCCAGCTAGACTGAGAGTGTCTGAGCAATAAAGGATCTCACGCTGCTCCGTGCCGGCAGCTCGAGGCCTGTGGGGCGAGGCAGGGCTTTATGCACACCAATGAAGTACAACCAAGTCCTCTGCAGCAGCTGCACTGGCCTGGGCAAAAAGCACAGAGAGGGGAAGAATGGGAATAGAATAGAATAGAATAGAATAGAATAGAATAGAATAGAATAGAATAGAATAGAATAGAATAGAATAGAATAGAATAGAATAGAATAGAATAGTTAAGGTTGGAAAGGACCTCTAAGATCATTGAGTTCAACCATTAACCTGACACTGCCACTAATCCATGTCCCTGAGCACCATGCCTATGCATCTTCCGATCACTTTGCAGGACAGTGATTACACTACTTCCCTGGGCAGCCTGTTTCAATGTTTGACAACCCTTTCAGTGAAGAAACCTTTCTTGCTATCCAATCTAAACCTCCCCTGGTGCGACTTGAAGCCATTTCCTCTTGACCTATCATCTGTCACCTGGGAGAAAAGATTGACCCCCCACCTGTCTACAACATCCAGTAGTTGTAGAGAGCAATAAGATCCCCCCCAATCTCCCTTTCCTTCAGACTAAACAACCCCAGCACCATCAGCTGCTCCTCTTTAGACTTGTACTCCAGTAAGACAAGTGCTTCTCCAAGCAACAAGTAGAAAATGCCCTTTCTTGGGCAGGGTCTTACAGAAAAAATCAAGAAGCAAAGCTTGTACCCTTGTTTTGATGGCCATCAGGCACCAAAACACATAAAACCTTATTCGAGATGGTAAAACCCACCTGAAGCTGCATTTCCAAGGCACCTAATGCCTTTCAGCTCAGGATTTATCTGTCAGCATGCCCCTGGGGCAGATGTAGGAGCCTGACTCTCCTTTTCCAGGCAGGCAGTCACCGACCCCGTGCAGCATTTCATCTCCACTGGAGCGATCCTGGTGACTCAGCACTTCCCCTGCAAGGCACTGCGAGGGCTCTGCTCCAGCGAGGGGATTATAGCAACAACCCAAGTATAATAATGGTGTGGCTGAGCAGCAGGGATTTATGAGAAGGCAAAGAAAGTGAGAATTATAGGTGTCCAGTCCCTATGACAGAACCACCATATATTTCCTCCAACAAAGCGTGTGACAACGGCTCCATAAATTCACATAGTAACAGAAGCGAGCGCCAGCTCATCATTGCAGCTATTTAAGGAGCCAAGTAGCACTCTGCTTATTGCAGAAGTTCACAGTTAGTTAAAAATAAGCATTAAAAAAGTCACTTTTGGGCCCTGGCTGAATAAGGCTTTTTATTCATGATGCCCAGCATTGCGTTCTGCCTCTTCTCCTTTTATGCCTACACAGACTGTCTTTGGCAGAATTTCGTGTTAGGTACTGTCAGCTTCCTTCTGAAGGAGATTAACTTAGGATGTGCCATAAACAATTGTAAAACTTAGCTGTGACTATGAAATACTTGATCCTTTTCAATAGCAGCAGATCTGAAATGTGCTTTAAACGTTCTTTAGCTCCAGCCCATTAAATATCTAGGGAGAGCTTCCCTGAGATGTAATTGCTGAAGAGAATAACCCCAATATCCACAACCTGCTGAATAGGTTTTTTTAATGCTGTCTCATGATCAGATTATTTGCAGTACCTGTCAGCTAATGTGCTGTTTTTATTGCTAATTTAACACTTCTTCCTAAAGGGAGAAGGGGGAGAGGGTGAAAACAACTCTTCACAGTGAGCTGGAAATCAAAAAATAGCTGTGTGTTTTGTTGTCACTTCTGCTACTCTCTTTTCTGACGTATAAAGAGAAGCTCACTTTAATATGACTAACTCCCCTTTAAACATGAGAAATATCAAGTTTTTCTGAATCCCGTGGCTTTTATTCTTTCTTCTTGAAGCTTTAGGAAAAATTTGAGACATCTCAGCTAGAAAGAAAAGTTGGAACTTTCTTAGGTTAAGGCTTAACATCAGCAGTGATTGGAATGTAATTTTCCTATACGAAAAAGATTTGGCATCTCAGTGAAAAACTGAAAGATAGGAAATGGAAATTAAGGCTTGCTGTCTGTGAAGCTGGAGCTCTAGGGCCCCATTCTCCCCCAGAGCCTGCTATTCTGCTCAGACTTGGTTTCCCATGCAGCACCTCACATTCCTGCCCATTAATCCCCTTTTCCTGGGAGCCTTTCGTGAAGTCAGGACAACAGGTTGGAAACCTGTCCTTGGAGCCTGATGAGGACTTGGTGTGTGTGCACTAAAAATTTGCTGAGGCATATCCCATGACATTTTCCCAGGGTCAAAATTATTCATATTAGCAAAGAGAGAGGAGATTCTTGTTTGGTTGGTTTAGTAAGAAGGTGATGTTTTGTACAGAAATGACATAACTTTGGAGGGAAAAAAATAAAGTTACTCAAGAGCCAGTTTAAAAGAAAAGTGTTGAATGGAAAATTTTCAGCCAGCCCCACAGAGATCCCTTCTTTATCTCCAGGTTTGGAAGAGCTGCTGCCCTGCTCTCTGTGGTGGCTGGTGTCACGTTGCACGCTCCTCCAAGGGCAGCAGATTGCTTATGCATTAGTTCTTTTGCATATTAACAGCAGTTATAGTGGACTTGGGTGTTTGAGGGTTTGTTGTTTTTTTTTTTTTTTGCACACATTGTTTGCTGCTAACAAACTCAGGAAGGAAATTTACAGTCTTGAATGGGGAGTGAGGTCTGCGAGACGTCCCCAGCAGGACTGAGCTGCTGAACCTTGCAGTGACTCAGCCAGCACAGGAAACGTTTGTTCTGAGCAGCCCCATCTCCTTTCCCCCTCTGCTCCAAGCACAAGGTTTATAAACAGGTCATGGTAATTTCTTTTAATTTTGCTTTTGGGGTTTTTTTTTCATTCTTTTTCTTGGAGTGTTTTATTGCTTTCTGTGTACAAGGTTATTTACTAGAAATAAATGGTATTAAATGGACAACGTGCTTGAGCAGAAAATCTTGGGAACGGGATCCTCAGCTTTTGTGGCAGAGCATCTACTATTCTTGGCTGGATGCTGTCATACTGGTTATGCTGAATTAAATGCCCTTGTTCTCTACCTCTGTTCACACTTTGGAGACCAAATATTGCACACAAAATTGGAGAGCTCCACGTGAGAGAGCAGGAGGGTGCAGCAAATATGGAGGACAGAGAGAAAAACATAAATAAAAGATCAACATGGGGTTTCATGCAGAGATCTCTGTCTACATTATTATATTTCTATCTGTTCAGCAAATTCACCCCATCTCATTGTTCCCAAACCTGACATGTAACAAAACCAATTAAAATACTTGTTAACTTAAATAAAGAAAGACACACAGAAGATGTGACTGTTCAAAGCCTAGCAGCTTGTACTTGTGCATTTTTGTCTCCTCATTAATCTGTTTTTGAAAGGGATTTGATTAGTTCCATATATTCAGCTTCTAAAGTTAATACCTTAGTGGTCTAAAGTGTTTGTACCAAAGCTAACACTGAATTTTCTCTCTGCTGCAATAAACATGTAAATATGAACTGATTCATGCATGCAAACTATTTCCAAGATTGAGTTCAAGAACAATTTTCAAATAATGTTTAAAATGCTGCGCTGGGAAACAGCACTGTTAGTTTATTCTGGCTAGGGAGACTTCATACACCCCTGTATTTCTCTATGCATGTTTGTGTCTGGTACAGAGACTCACATATTTTTAGTCATTATTCTATAGGATGATTTAAAAGCTGCAGCAGTTCTGTACAGCTATTAACCAGCCCCATAACCCAGCCCTATCTGATCCCAGCCCCATGAGCACTCACACGATCCCAATCTGATTTCCGCTACCTGCTCCTCTCTACATGTTGTAGCACAGCTCAGCCTTGTCTCACAGCAGGCTCCCACCCCTATCAACACTTCAGCATGTGCTGAGCCCCATTCCCATGGCCAGGGAGGGCTGGTTTGCACGCAGACAGTTAAGTGCATGTATAAATATTTACAGAGTTTGAGGCATGGTCTGCCTAATTAGGTTTCCATAGCAATTAGCCCAATATCTTGATTAAGACCTGAGGCTGCTTTTATTATAATAAAAAAATAATACAAACCTCATTATATCGAGATGATGAAACCAGAGCACTCTTACGAGAAGAGAGTAAATGTTGGCTCAGCAGCAGGGAATGGACTTAGCAGGGGCACAATGATGAAGCAAATGAAGGTGACGTTCTGCTGTGTGGGGAAATACTCAGCATCCCAAGACACAGCTTTAAGATATACTGAGGAATTAGGCATCTTAGCTAAGAGCAGCGATTGCCCTGTTTTTACTGCATTTTAAACCTGTTTTTTGTTGCTGTTTTTAGCTAGCATTCTTGGAAAAATGGTGTTTGCTCACATGATAGAGAAATGCCTACAGCTTTGTCTTTATCTCAGAAATCTTTGAGCAATTTTCAATATTAGTAGAGAGCCCATACTGAAAGTGCAAAACACAGGGTCAGCAGAGCAATAACTTCTTTGCTAAGAGAGCATTTTGTGTCTCAACAGTTACTAATATTATACATATTAATTACTGTGAGCAGCAATCCATGAAGAAATTACATCTACAGAGCAGTTGTGCTTCTGCTGTAGGTCTGCAGCAGCCATAAGCAGAGAGGTCAGTGCTCCTGGCTGTTGGGACAGAGAGATGCACAGAAAAACTCCCCAACCTTGTCTCTCCAACCCACATCTGCACATCTGAGTCGACAAGAGGGGCTGCCACTAACCCTAAAAGCTCCAGCAACAAGTTCCTTCTTTACAGATACTGACAGCACTTCCCACTGAAACCAGCCTTAAGCCAGCAGTTGACCAGTGTTAAATATGCTTTGTCTTGTTTTGTTATTTGGACATCATTATTTTTCTTCCTGCTTCATCAGTTTTCCTTTTTTCATACAAAGTTTCAATACAAACTAAAACAGTTCTATATCCTTTTATGAAGTTTTTTAAAAAGGGAAGATGCTGCAGAGTACTGTTAGATCCACAGCAAATCTAGATTAAGCAAAATGGCAGCTCATTAGCTTTCATGGACAAGCATTTAAAGTACTTAAGAGGGGACATAGAGCACTGCCCTTTACATTTACTTTGGCACTAATATCAGATTAGAAAGAGAAAGGTTATTAAGTAAAGGTAATTGTCTGCTTTGTAGAGAGAATCTTTCTGAGGTACAGCCTGAGGCACTAAACTTTAAGAAGGTTAATTGTCTCATGGTGGAAGTCAAGCTATTACTGTTATTATGGACAGTTAGGAAAAATTCAGCCTGACATCCAAAGTCCAATAACAAGTCAAAGATGGAGTCGATTGGCTGATAGCCACAGGCCTATGATTAGAAAAATTGGCATTACAAAAATACAGATGAGGCAGTGGTGAGCCCTGTCTGTGCAGATGTGGTACAGCAGCTGGAGCCAGAAAGCAGCACAGGGGTGCTCTGACAGCCAGCCAGGAGCTGAGCCTCAGGAAAGCCCCCCAGCTGGTGAGTGGAGGATGGCCCCAGCAGGGATTTCTGAGGAGGACATGATGCGGACCCCAGGTGAAACCAGCCTGTGACTGCTCATTCTCATACATGACAAAACAAAGCACTGGCCCTAAGAGCTGTAGAGGTTTGGCTGGGAGTTGGCACTTGCAGCTGATTCCACCCTCTCAAAGAAGTTGACATTCTGTCCAAAGTGCCCAGAAAATGGTTAAAGTTTTTAATCCTCCTGGCTCTGCTCATACCCATCCTTCACACCTTGTTCACCCCCCACAGTGCCTCTGTGTTCCCTTTTCCAAAATATTTTAAGAGAAACTGCAGGAGCAAGAAGCTCAATCGTGCCAGGATGTAACTATGAAAAACATGCTGAGGGACAAGTCAAGGCTTCTTCTGCACCTCTCCTGGGCACAGGTGGGGAAGACTGAATATTTGGATGTACAAAAATACCAAAATGTTCATACATGTGATTCTCGTGGTACCCCCAAGGGATGAGGGCCAGTGCATGGTGTGAGTTGATCACTGCACTCTCCTTTGTCCTTCTAATCCAGGTTGATAAAAGCCCAGGTCTCTGGACTTCCACTCTAAAACCATGTCCAGTGGACCTTTCCCATTGTTCCTTCTCAGGTGATGAATCTTCCCCCTGTGCTTACAACTGCTCTTCCAAGTCTGCTTGCCCTGCTGCCTACACAGCCAGGACCTTGCATCCAGCTCAGGAGAATAAGGGCAGGATGAAGACATGAGTTGTAGGCAGCAGTTTCCTTGCAGCATCTTTCTGCTGCCAAGGAGGGAGAAAAGATGGCCCAGGAGCCATGGAAGTTGGCAGAGTCCCCGTGAGGCCATTCTCTGCTGGCCAGCCCTGCTGATGGGCTGTAGAACAAGAACTGGCCAGCACCCACAAGGCAAACCTGCTGCTGATTGCAGAGAGCTCCAGAAAGGTTAAAACACTCTCCCCTTTTCATTCTGACATCTCTGCAACCCCTTCCTCCAGCCAGAGCTCCACTTAATAATTAATTGGAGAATTATGCCCCTTACCAAGCAGCAACCAGGACATTTAGATCCTCCTGAGAAAAGCTAAGTCTCTATTTCTGTAATGACTGGCAGCAGGAGATGGGAGGCACTTACAGAAGGAGGGTGGAGTGCTGTCGCCGCTGAATCAGGCTATCAACCTGTTCTTGCCAGCCACTCCAGGCTTCAGTGCAGGGAATTTTTCATCCCTTCAGCATCTGCTGAGCAGGTCACAAGGTGCAAGTAACACCACAGTGGCATGGAGACATCAGAAAGCAGTACTTTCCCAAAGAGACAGAGAAAGACTAGAGGAAGACATGGGAGGCCCAAGCAGATCCCAGGTCAAGCCTACACTGCTGACATTGTGCTTCTGTCTCCTGTTCCAGCAAGACCAGAACACCAAAGTTTGTGAGATTTTATCTCAGAAAAAATGAAAAAAATTGCCTTCCAGATCATTACCTTTCCAGGGAAATCATCAAAAGGGGCCTCTTTTCCCTCCTCAATGCTTTCCCATGCCATCCAGCTAGGCAGCTGGGGTGCCTGGGATGTTTCTGTTCTGCTTTGAAGCTGTCTCTGCTTACAGGTGTGTCTGTAATACCACACAGTCATGTACCATAGTCCAGTGAGCAGGACATCACACTGGAAGTACAGGGAAATGAGATTTGTACTCCTCCATATCATAAGGGGGCCTATGACACAGCTGCAGGGGGACTTTCTCCAAGGGCGTGTAGCAATGGGGCAAGGGTGGTGACTTTAAACTGACTGAGGGCAGGTTTAGATTAGACAGAAGGAAGGGGTTTTTCTAATGAGAGTAATAAAAGACTGGAACAAATTGCCCAGAGAATTTGTGAATGCCCCTTCCGTGGAAGTGTTCAAGACAAGGTTGGATGGAGTTTTGAGCAACCTGGTATAATGGAAGGTGTCCCTGCCCCTGGCAGGAGGGTTGGACTAGGTGACCTCAAAAGGTCTCTTCCAACCCAAATTATTCCATGATTCTACAATATGCAATGGTTTGTTCAAGACTCAGATGTTCACTATATCTCCCAGACAGGAATTTTCACTGCCAGTATAATGTGAACAAGAAGTCCTTACAGAGCAACCTGAGGTCCCCTGATCCAGAGTGTTAAGTGTTATTGTCATAGTCAACTGAACTAGAGATAATAGCTGTATGATTAGTTATATTTATGGCACAGTCCTTATCATCACTCATTTTATGTGTGCTCTTCTCACCAATCCATATTTACTGCTTGGAACATTTTGGGCCCTTATACAGCCTCATAAATCCCACTTAATTTTGATTCAAGATGGGCAACACTGCATCCTAAGGTGTTAGCTAAGCAAAGACCTAGCAAAAAAACCTACGAGAGCTTACATCTCATGGAGAGCATAAAATTCACATGCTACAGAATATCTGTGTGCTGGTAAAAGGTGTGGTATTTGGTAAGCAACTTAAAAAGGTGGAGCTAAAGCTATGTGAAAGGTTTAACTGACCAGTTCATTACTAAGTTACAATAATTCAAAATATCCCAGTCAAGGTGCTGGGAATTGCCTTTCATCATTTGTATTAGACTTCGTACTCAACAAGGACAGATAATGAAGACTTTCAATGTTATTTTAAAACTATTGTGGAGATATATTCCTAACCTTCTTTTTCTGTTTGCAGGTAACTAAGGATCCTGAATTCACAGACAATAGGATAAATGCATAACTAAATGTTGCAGTGAAAGCTTCCAGAAACAATATGATTTTTCTGGCAGTTACAAGGTATTAAAAATACATTAAGACATAGTGGAAGAGACTATTGATACTCACTGGAGGTGATCTCATGGGTATAATGGAGGTCATGCCAAGTCATGACAAGAAATTGCACAACAATGTCTAGTTTAATTTCTCCAGTACACACTGTGCTGAACCCTCACTGTTCTCCACCTGTCCTGAAATACCTTGTTTTGCCATAAAACAAGAGAATATCTTGTCACTTACCACCAAGTAGTCATGAGATCTCATAAAAGAGAGACTTTCTCTACTTACAGGTTCAGTGGTTTTCATGGCTCTATGGTGGCAGGTGATGAGAGATCAGAGGAGGAACAGAGCTGACCTCTGAAACCTCATTTCCTCCCACCCCTGCAGAGATGGACACGCTGCCCAGGAGTCTCTCCACACTGCTCTCCAGCAGTGCCTCTCTGTTTACTCTGGAATGGCACCAGAACCATATTCTCTCTTTCAGTCCTCTCTGCCTACATGTGGCATATTCATGAGCCAAAATAAAACAAGTTCAGGGTAGATCCCTGCACTCTAAATGTGGATGCAGGGACCCGAGTCCTGCAGGCTGGGATTTCTGCTGGAGCAAAGAAGCCTTGCCTCCCCCAGTTATCTTGTGATAAAAAGGCATTTCCCTCAAGACTGACTCTTACTGGGCAAAGAGAGAAACATTTGATCCTTTCAGACAAGTCTCTTCTTATCCAGTAGGTTTTGCCTGTGAACATCTGCTTTAGACACACACTGAGTGCTTCCATCACTGTTTGCACTCTTCCTGGATGGAGACATTTTGGTATCTGTCCTCCTGTAAATGATCCAGCTGTGCTCCATGGCCACTCTGATCATCCAAGCAGTCTTCCCTCTATGTTAGTACATATTCTGCACATTTACTCTCCTTGTCTGCTACACTGACCACATCCTACAGTCCCCACCACACTCCTAAAGCCAGGCTCCTGAGAAGAAGCTGCCACTTATGCTCAGCTGCAACAATTTTGCAATAAAGAGAAACCCAGGAACTGCCCAGCATTGCTAAAAACCATTTTCATTTGGGTCAGGTCAAATTTGTGAATCTGTGTTTGGGATAAATGGCTCACAAGCCAACTTCTTTGGACTTGCAGAGTGCATTTTGAAAACCATCATGAGCTCTATTTCAAAACAGAGTGAGAAGAGAGAGTATCTTCCATTATAAAACCCAAAACTTCATATTGGCTGCTCTCTCATTAAAGGATTTAAGATGCCATTGTTTTCTGATAAGCAGCAATTGGGATGTTCCTGAGTACATTTCAGTGCTGGATACATTTGGTTCCTTCCTTTCTTGGATGCCTTTGCTTTTTCCCTGATAACAAAAGCTTTCTATCTGGGGCACCTTATGCAATTTATCCTTTTGTCTCTTCCACCACCAAAAAGGACCAAAAAAATGACTAAGACAACATCATGACTGGGCTGCAGTCCCAGGCTGGCAGTCCCTAGCTCTGATGTTTCGGGCAACAAGGAGATTTTTCAGGAAGTAATTTCCAGGGGAGATCCTCAATCTGCAGTCCCCAACACATGTACATTTTCTCTGGTGCTTTAGAGGTGCCGCTAGTGCCTTCATTAAAGAAAATGTAGCAAGGCTTGGGATAAGGGGGTCCTGCTTCCACAAGCTGCACTGTCCCTCATCCTTGTACCACAGGGGATTTCGAGAGGTGGTGATGCAGATGAAGGAGCAGCAGCAGCTCTGGCAGGCCCCTCTGAGCTACCTTTAGGACCAACACAGCAGCAAAAACCTTGGTGCAGGCAGAAAACCTGCCTAGGAATCCAAGCAAGCATTAGGGTAGCAGTGAGTGCTGTTGCCAGGACTACACTGATACTGGTAGCCAACCCAGCCAGGTCAGCACCAAGCATTTTGTTAATAAAATCTCTGGTTATGCCACCCTGCAGAAATAACTCCCAGCCAAGGGCAGTTCCACGGGGAGAGGATCACCGTGTGCCTGTGCATCAGCTGAAGTCAGGTCACAGTGTGCAGATGGCAAGGAAGAGCAAAAGAAAAGAAATGCCTGTGTTTTACAAATAGGGGAACTGAGACACAGATGGAATAGGCAGCTAGTGTACAATCCTGAGTACATGCTGAGAAAAAGGAATGCTGAGATAAAGCCAGGGACTGAGCAAGTTCTCCAGAGTCTAAAGTCAGAGCGCCAGTCATGATGTCAGCACTACACACACACAACCTCTCTGGCATCTGCCCTGTGGGAAGCAAGGAATTTAATATTTATCTCTTGGAGCCTTTCCTGACAAATAAAATAATGAATATCTGTACAGCCCTTTAAGAGCCTTGAACAGAAGGCTCCATCAAAGCAATGTATTAATAGTTTGTTTGTTTTTGAAAAAGGGAACAGATGGACAAAATCTTGGAAAAAGGAAGAGAGAAGCAAGATGTGATTCTATGTTGTAAAATTCCTTTCCCACTTCCAGAAGTGACTAATACTCTCCACTTGGTGCTATTGTACAACAGAGACAAAAGGTAATGAGTTTGCTACAATTTTTTTCTTTTAATATGTTTAGAAATCTCTTCATCAAGCAAAGCTGCAGACTGCTGGCCCCACTCTCCACTGTTTTAATGAAAACCTGACATAGAGTTGCCAGTTGATAAAGCCATTTTCTGGCATTCTTTTTTTTCCTTATCTCCCTTGTTCTTAGGGAAGTGATGAGGCATTGTCAGGCACAGAGTGCCGGAGTGCTGGGTTGCAGGGGACACCTCACAGCAGCTCTATAGATTTCCACTGACAGATCACTTGGCACCTCTCTAGACAGGCTCAAGTTGTCATGCCTCTTCCTATGCTGGTCAAGGTCTTACTTATTTCTGCCACTTCAGTGCAGTGTCCTTGTGGATGTTTCCAGAAAGCAAACCCAGTCTGTCTTGGGCTCCTCACTGATTTGCTTTTAGAACTGCAAAGAACCTCTAGCACCAAACTCTGAACATGCCTTCACCTACAGATTCTCTACTGAAACAGCCATGGCCACTTGAAAGCTCACAACAAGAGCAGGAACAGAGCTGAGTTTTCTTGCTTCCAAGTGCCTGTGCTTGAGCTGAACTTTGTATTTGTACCCAGTACAGACAGGAAAGCCCTTTCAGTTCAACAGCAGGGTATAGAACACAGCAGGGTCCAACAGCAAGCAAACATCTTCACAGCTATTGAGGTGGCTTCCATTAATACCCACATAGCTCCCAACAGCTTCTGAAGTAATTTTTAAACCATAAACCTGCTTCAGCCCCATCCAGGCCTTTAACAGACAGGTGAGTTGCATGCTAGGTAAAGAAATGTATTCAGCTCCACAGGAGAATTTGAAGTGTTACAACACAGCATGGGTTCCAGGCAGAAAGGGACCACACTGAAATATCTTCCAGAAAATACATTCCAACCAGCTGTATTTTATGATTATGTTTAATTACCAATAGATCAGATATATACATGCCTGTATTTTCACATATATCTATATGCAAGATCACTACAATCAAAGTTGAAAGGCTTCATTAAAAAAAATAGAAGATGAATGTTGTCAGAACCTTTTCCTGTATCATAGCAAAACCAAAATCTCAGTAACAACAGGACTCTTATAGCTTTTCAATTCTTTGCAGCAGAAGGCTCAGCTGAAAGTGCAAAAAGCCAGTGTAACTCCCCAGGATGGAGGGCAGCAGGAATCAGACAAAGGTTCCTTCTCTAGCAGAGTGCCACAGAGCTCCTGATGGCCATGAATATCCTGGACTCCTCTTAAGACACCAATTTAACACCCCCATGTCCTGCCCGGGGCTGGAGCACAGTGCTGACTGACTGGCTGACAGACAGCCATCACTACTATCTCTTTACAAGGCATGGAGTTTCTGGGAGTCAGCAAGTTCTCGCTGCTGATTCAGATTTGATCAGATGTGGCTTGAGATGGTGCAGCTGGATCTGAATATCTTTGCTATTGAATGTACAAGCTGGAGCACAGAACCAGATTTCCAGCCTTCACTGAAGCACATTAATTACCTCTGCACAAGGTTTATGCACATCATCACAGGCAGAATTTGCCTGGCACTGCCCAGCCACTCCAGAGGTTAAAAGGAGGTGGGAGAGATGGAGGATTTGTTCAGGAACACCAGAACCACAGAGGTGCTGTAATTGGTGATAATCAGAATATCTTCATGTGTCTCATCACATGGAGGTTGCTGGTACTGGGAAGAGGGGTGCTTAACTGTGTGCCCCATTCCTTCCAACCCTTCCTGCCATCCACACAGTCACACACTGGAAAGTACCTGTGTAAGGAGCATCCCTGAGCTCCACTGATGCTGTGAAGAGCTTGGCATTGCCAGAGTGAATCCCACGGGAGAGGCAACAGCAGGATCATCACAGCCACAGCGCTGCTGGGCACCTGGGGAGGAACAAAGCGATCCCGAGGAACACAAAATCCTTACAGCAGCGTGCCTCCTCTCTGAGCTTGCTTACAAGGAGATGAACCGTGGTCCCCTGCCGGGAGGCTCCTGCCTCTCTGCAGTGAAGGGCATGGCAGTCAGGGGCAGCACTCCCTCCCTTTCCACCGTCGGGCCGATTCCCTGAGCTCCAGCCAAGGAGCTATCCTGGGAAGCGGGGCTGGGGCCGGCGTTCAGCACCAGCCGGAACGGGAAAGCTCAGCCCGGACTCAACCCCAGAAACCAACGGGTGTGGCCAGGGCAGGGACCTGGCCACCAGCCCCCAGGGGGACAAACAGGGGCAGGGACCTGGCCACCAGCCCCCAGGGGGACAAACAGGGGCAGGGACCTGGCCACCAGCCCCCAGGGGGACAAACAGGGGCAGGGACCTGGCCACCAGCCCCCAGGGGGACAAACAGGGGCAGGGACCTGGCCACCAGCCCCCAGGGGGACAAACAGGGCACAGAGGGGAGGCTCAGGCTGCTGAGTCCAGTCTCCTGCTGCTGGAAGTAAACATTTCCCAGGACTTTACCAGATTCATCTTCAAGCTGCTTCAGGTCACTGGGTTTTGGTCTGGCTCTGTACTCCTAGCAGTTCTGCTGGGAACTGCTTTTCAGCCTTTCTTCTGGAGTGGGGCTGCTGAGGGCAGGGCAGGGCAGTGCTGCCGTGCTCTCGTGCTGTGTTTTAACACACAGAAACAATGTTTATACTGAATACAGCTCAAACAGCACATGTGTAGGGAAGCAAAGTGCAAGTTCTCTTGTGCCAAGGCACTGGAGCAAGCAAGCACCCAAGTGGGTTGCGTGCATGCCAAGGATGGAATGAGTGTTTCATGTACAGCTACTTACAGATGCACTTCTGTCCACAGCAGGGTCAAAGGCTTACTACAACAAAGAGCTTTATAAAACACAGAGATGTGAGTCCTGCTCCAGAGTGCTCTGTGTGCAGGTCTCCAGAGATACTCAGCTGTGAGGCCAATTTTGCTGTGCAGGCTGGAGCGAGCCACCCATCATCTGTGTCAGCAAAGTGGGGACTCCTGCACTCCGAGATCCCTGCATGAAGATCATCACTCAGTACCAAATTCTTTGCAGTTCCATTTCACCAACTGACTCCTAGAGCAGCCGGTGCTCTATATAGAAATGTCATTTGCTTCATCTCACAAACCTACTGATGAGCTGTTACAGGCCCAGATGTCAAGCTTTACAGCAGGAAAAAAAAAAGTATTTGGGGTAGTTTTGTATTTTGTTTAATAGAAAAATAAATTAGGCACTTCTCTGTTAAAAATGCAAAGACAGCACTGAGCTAGTGGATGAACCTTCTCTTAACAGATTAAAAGGACTATCTATAGCAGCAGAAAATAAAATGTTTTGGTTCTTCTAATCTCCAGTAGGAAGGAGCAATGGGGAGAGTGCAGGTACTGGCATGCCTGGAGGAAAGGATGGACACAGATGCTGCAGTGTCAAAGTGGCAGCACTGTCAGCCCAGCCTCACAAAAATCAGATATTAAGGCACTAGAAGAATTTAAAGCAAAGGAAAATACAAATACTTTGCTGTGGAAGGTGTGCACTCTTACTTGTGCTTTTTCTCTCAGCCAACATAAGCATTAGAAAAGAAACTTTAATAAAGAGATTTAGCTGTGAATTCCAGGGGCAGGGTCCCTACAGAAGACAGAAGGATGATAAAAATGGGAGGAGCTGTGTGTGCTGGGAGATAATCTAACTTCACTAGCTGTAACAACTGCCACGGGACAAGAAAAGCAGCAATTAATTATGATCATAATTTTTTTAAAAACTTCTTTTGCTTTGAGAGTTCACTGTTAGTAAAGGAGCCAAAGGTTTTATTTTTAGAGTATGGCTTTTGTTTTGACATTGCCCAGTCATGATCACACAAAATCTCTGTGTAATAGGGGGTGTAGCAGGGTGTGTGCAGGGGGTCTCTGGAATAGCTCCAGCCCATCCTCCCCAGGTGTCATCCAAATCTCTGAGCAGACATTTTCATTTTCCCTGCACAGTCCAAGCATATGCAAAAGGGTGGGAAACAACCTCCTGCTTCTTCTACAACTGAGCACAGCGATATAAAAACCTCATTCTCTCTCCTTTTATGTTGCCCATAAAGCTCCAAATGTTGCTCTTAAATGGAGTCCCCCTCATGCATATAATTGAGTGAGTGATTTCTCAGCCACCTGCATTATGATTTTACTGGGCCAAATGTTGCCCATTTCCTCTGTTAAAGCACTTTTTGCTGAGTTTTCAGCTGCTGCTATGCATGAATTTTCCAGAGCAAGCATAGACAGCAAGCAGTGTAGAACAATTAACACTTCCAGCTAACCTTATTAACTTCCATGGTGCATCAACAATATAAGATTCAGATTGATGTCACTTGCTGCTTTCTTAGCAACCCTGAAAATCCTGTGCACTTTCCTTTCCTGAGAGCCTACATGCAGAAATAAAAGCCCGGCAGTTCCAGAGATAATTCATTCCCACGACACTGGAGTGAAGGCAATAGCTGCCTGACAGTGATGCGTAGGAAGGCTGGCTTCCTCCTGCTCCTGCCAGGCTGGATTTTCTGATGTCTAATAATGCAGCTAAGCTCAATTTGCAACCTGAGCTGCAGAAGGATTTCCCCTTCCTTTGTAAGACAAGTCACAAAAACAGCAAGAAAGTAAAAATCTCCTTTATTTCATGTTTAGCTTATTTTATTTCATTTATGCATTTTTTTGTTTGAATTGCTTACTAAAACATCATATGGGCATCTCTGTCCAGCTTTCAAAGGTGTTTGAAAAACAGAAGAAAACCATAACAATTTCTGTTTTACAAATGGGGAAACTAAGGCAGCAGGTGTCATAAGATATCCCAACACTTGCACAGATCAAGCAGCTACGTTTTTCCCAGTTCAGGGTTCTAATGGACCAACACCTGCATTGTCTGATACCTGGGAAAAATGGAATAAAATATTGACAGTCTCGATTTGACAAAGACTACCTTTTTTTATCCCCTGTTGAACATTATGCTTTGAGCAACATTAAGGTGCAAGTACTGAAATGCCAGAAATCCTCCTAGATCATTAAAACCAAAAGTTGTATAAAAACCCCATTTCTAGCAGTATTTTCTCATAAAGACTTGGTTTAGCTTCAAAACTTGCTGTTCCCTACCAGACTGTTTCTATGGGAAAACCAACCAAATATAAAGAACAATTTAAACAAGACAGACTCTTCTCTACATGGTCATGGCACCTTCATCAAGACAGACAACTCGGGGCAAATCAGACCAACTGCACCCACAAAAAGAGATAATCCTAAAGTCTCTGTGCACTTCCACCCCATGCTGGCCACTCACTCATCTGCCCCTTAAAGACCCTGGACTTGCACAAACATTGAAGATTAGAGGGTCTCTCTTCCCCTGGTCTCCAGATGGACCTTATTTCCTACCAGGTTTTTAGCCCAAGGGTGAATTGCAGCCTGCTTCTCCCCTGGGGAATAGGCCAGAGAGTTTCAGCAAAGGCTGGGATTCACCCATGGGCCGGTCTCAAAGCAGGTTGCAACATCCAACCTTGGATAGTTCCCAGGCCTCTACTGCTTTTCCACAGGAAAAAAATTTTTAACCTAAAATGTTCCAGTTTAATTTCTACCAACAATCAGTTTTTGGACCAAATAACATTTTTCTGTGGTGGCTTTTTTTTTTTGTAGTTGTTTTGGGTTTTTTTACGGGGAAAGGGAGTGGTGGTGGTGTTATTTTAATTTTTTTTTAATGTGTGTTTTATTCTCCTATGTCTAGAAGCATTTTTATAGTTCATAGGACTTTGAAATGCCACCCTCAGTACATCATAACCATGCCTTAGATAATGATCTAGCTGTATTCATATTTTGCTATCTTCCAGGCTAGTTTAAATGGATGTTTTGATTCCTGGCAAATTCACAAATTAGGTGGCAAGGGGTAAATATGCAGCACTTAACATGCAAAGCAAAATCAAGGACATGTTGATCTTGGTTAGGCTTTACATTCAGTGTAAACAAAGTCCTGCAAATTCCATAAAGAAAAGCTAAAAATTAAAGAGCATGACACTTTTTTTTGTCCAGTGCAGATTTTTTTTTGCATCCCTGTTTTAGGGTTTAACTCCTTCCTGTTTCTGTGTAGACAACTTCTTCCAAGTTGGGGAAGGTTTATGGAAAGAGCTGTCACCCCTTCTGGCCTGACCTAGTCACCTTCTTTCTGGAGAAATAGGTCACAGGTTACGATAAGTGAAAAAGACCCAGTAATCCTGCCTTGTCCTCTTCCTGGTGGTTCAGAATTACATCCTATAATCTGTTTTCCAGGACAGAGCCTATTATTTTAAGAGACGGGGCACAGACCAGATGCTACAAGTTTCACTGACCCAGCACACTGTCCTGGGTGTCATGAATTATTTGGCTACTATGGATAGTTTATTCCTTTCTCTCCTGAAATTTGCCACCCAGGACCCGCATGGTCAATACCTGCTGCCTCTTAAGATGGCGCAAACTGTCTGTTCATGAAGGACCTGGGTGCACAGAGTACCCTTAGGTGGCACTGGTAAGGGGGCAGCTGATTTCTCTCTTGGAGCACGAATTCCCCAAGTATTTTTATGCTGTCCAATGTAACTAAGGAAACTCACCAAACCCTTTGGGAGTTCTTGACCTCAAGCTGGGATAGTGATAGTTGCAGTCTAATATACACCTCTCCCCTAACACATGGGATTTATTCTGTATTGATTTTTAGAAGTACAGTCAAGAAATGGCCCTTCCACAAATGAAACTAATTTGCTCCGGCTTCTTTTTTCAGAGACTACCAAAGCACAACAGACACTTTGTGCTGCATCTCTTAAGCTGTAGCTCTAATCCATCTGGAAAGTTCCACCTTTGGCAGAAATGGCTAAGGAAGGCAGCTATTGGTTCACCCTCAGCAGAACTGAGTCAGAAAGGGACTGTGGGCAGCCTGTGCCTGGCAGGGTAGGAAGCAGAAGAGACAAGTGGTTAAATCCTTGAGGGCTAGAGGGTTATTTGGAGATGAGATCCTCTTGGATGACTAACAGAAAAGAGGTAAAAAGAGATGCAGTTTTTGTTCTGTGATAACCTCTGCAACTTAAAACCCAGAAATTAATTCGTCAGCTTGAAAATCCAATAGGGACAAGTGTAACAGGAGGAAGGCAAAAGGAGTAAGATTGAGGAGGGCATGGACAGGGCATGCATTATCATGCATGACATAGCACCCAGGGTGTGAATACCAAGCACCTCTGAAGATGAAAAGCTAGGTCTGTTGTCCTTTCTCACCACGACAAGGGTCAGGTCCAAGCAGGAGCACGTGCACAGGTCATGTTCGTGGCAGAAGCTGCAAGCGTACGTGAGGACGGTCAGGACTTGGCATCAGGAGCCATCCCCAGATAAGGAAATGCAACCAGCAAGTAAAGGCAGGACCTGGCAGCCAGAGCTGCCTGTTGAACCCAGCTCCTCAGCCTCAGATGGGGTTTGCAGAAAGCACCAGCACTGCTGCAGCCTTCATGCCACTCTCCTGGGAACAAAGTATGGGGGCACCCGGGAGGGTGCACAGGGAAAGCAGCCATTTACTGGTGGTGTTATTTGCACCATGATTTGCTACCCAGCTGCCCTGGGAGAACAGGCACCAAGGACCCAAGACAGTGGTTTGGATTGTTTAAGTTAGGAAAAAAACCCCAAAAAACAAAGAAGATTGTGTGCACGATGGCTTCTGAGCAAATGAACCATGGGTAACTTGCTCCAGCCCTGCCCTCCCTTCCCCTACCACACCAGCTGTGACTGTGCCTCTTCACAGGCATCTGGTGGACCTGGCATCTCATGTTTTAGAGAATAAAGCTAAATGAAGGAAGGAAAATGAAAGGAATTATGTTCTTCAAGCAGGGGATGGGAGCACAGCCCCACATGTTACTCTACTCTGGTTTGCAGCAGCTTGTTTAGTTTCTAGAGTGATACTTACTTGTACCATGGCCCGATTTTTTTCTGAGAAATAAGCTTTATAGTTACTGAGTTTTGCTCTTTGCCAACACAAGAGGATCCCAGAGATGACAGCAAGCTGGTGTTAGATCTAGACCTGGATCCTGTGCATGCTCTGCTCACCAGACTGATTCCCTTTCCTTAGGGCAGCAGCCATGCAGGGTCTAACAGAACTAAAACACCGAATCACCAGACAGAACCTAAGCCCTAGAGCACTTAAATGCACTGTACTACCAAAACCATTCCTTAGATGGGAGCCTCGGGCTTGTCCCCACATCATGACAAAGCTGCCAAGAGCTTCTCCAGCAGCCAGTCCTGGAGCTGCACTGGGCAGGCTCCTGCTGAGCTGCCTCTGCTTCTGTAGGGCCACAAACCCCCTGGGACCAGCACAGCAGACAGGAGGAACCATATGAAGATGAGAGGTCTAGCCCACACCAGCAGCTCATTTCACACACAACCCTAAACTCTGATTTGGTTTAGCTGCCAAACTACCAATTTCTGCCTTAACCACAACCACCAGAAGCACCTCAGGTGAAACCCAGACCTTCATACAGTTTCCCAGAACTTCCTTCCAGCTCAGACACCACCTCACTCAGTGAGTCTTGGGTCACCTGGTAGAGGTACCATGAAATTACAGTTATTACATTTCCCCTGTTCTTTCCTGTCCATGTAGTCTGTAAGGCAGCCTGTTCCCCTGGCAGTGTTACCAGGAAAGCACCCAAGGGTAAATAAGTACAAGCACTGAGGTACAAGTGCCAAGATACATGGGGTGTGTAACATATATTTGTGGGAGAAGTTAATTTTCTTCCCAACACACAGATCCATCTCCCACTAGAAGGAGGAACAAGGAGACACACAGATTTTCTTTTCTTTTTTTAATTTTTCTTTACCTCACTGGCCAGTCCAGCTGATTTTTGTCATTTGCCCTCGTTTATGGTGATGGGTGACTCCAGCCCTTAGCAGAGGGCTGAGAAAAGCACAGTTACTCCCTCCTCCCCCAGCACCTTGTGCTCTGACTTCCCCATTGGGACACACTGTGGTATTGTGTCCTGCCCTGGCATGGGTGGCTGCATGCAGATGCCACTGCCATCCAGATAATCAGCGGTTATTGCTGTGACAGTCTCTGAACATCACTACTCAGAGGAAAATTTTGGTGTGTTTATTAGGCCAGGGTGGTTTCTGAGAACACGACTGGGATTGGGGTCCCTCATCCCCACAGCCCAGACATGAGAATGTGAGTGCCTTGCACCTGTCAGCAAGCCTTATTGCCAACAGAGAGGAGCTGTATTTGATTTTTTTTTAACAGCTCAGTAGATCATGTCAGCAGACAACAATGTGCTCACTCCACAAGACACAGAATTTGACAGGCAAAACAACCTGCCAGTTACTTATCATTAGTGCAAATGACTGATTTTTCGGTTCACTGGCAGTTCAGAATAATCTGAAGGTTTTATTTTGAGTCAAACTGAAGAATTTTTTTTCCAGAACTTTCAGCTCACCTTGATATTTCACATTCTACTCCAATCTCTTTTAAATAAAACTTTTTATTATCTTCTAAAAAATGCAAAAAACAAAAGAGGGATGCTTCATTTGATCCAAAATTATTTCCATTATTTTAACTTCCAGCGTAAAAAAGAAGCCGGGGGGAAGGAATTCAAGAGCAGATATTTCTCCCAGTAAAATTATGGTCAGTTGAAACCCTAGATTTTCCTTGGAAAAACCTTGTAAAAAAAATTTGGGACAGCCTTAGCCTGTTTCTGCCTTGCTTCCCCCACCCTTCCCAGTCAGGCTGCAAAGCCCATCACCCACATTTATTTTTTGTAGGCTTAGAGATCACAAGTCAAAAGGGAAAGAGCTGCTCATTTCCCATCACTCTTCTCCCTCACTCCCAACAGTGTCCAAGGTCTTTTTCACATCAGTGAATCCCATTCTGCCTCATCCCTGACTATTTCAGCCATCCAGAGCCAGCCTTATGCCATCCACTGACTTGGAAATAAAAACGCATTTAAGAGTCAACCAAGGAAAAAAAAAATAAAAAAGAAAAAAAAAGAGGCAGTAGGTGTGCAGGCCAACCCTGCAGGTGCTTCTGCAATTGAGTCTTGGCTCAGGGCATTGAGCGTTAGTGACTTTTAATTTCCTCTGTCCCCAGGCATCCTGGATAATATCACTCAGATAGCTCCAATTCAACTCCTGACCTGGCAGACAGTGCTGGGTATCCCACCGTGCTCCATTGAGTACACTAAGCCTCACATAAGCCTTCTAAGCCACTGGGCTACTTTGGTGAGTCATTTAATAACACGGAACATGCTTTTCCCTACCACTTTGCAAGGAGGGGAGGAATCTACAGCAGGGAATTAAAGACCCCCCAAACAAATTTTAAACACAAATTGAATTTTTTAATTGGACTGGAGTGCTGAAGCATATTCAGATCTTGACCTCAAACCAGATCAGGAAGGAGAAGTAGGCAGCCAGTTGGCTCTGGAGATTTGTAGGGGATCACAGGTGCCTTTAATAACCAATACTACAAGTTAATAGCTTGGTTAGGGATAGGAATAGACTAAAATGATACCAAGGAATTCAGTTTTAGTCCAGTTTGCTTTGAAAAAAAAAGAGCTAAGCTCACAATATGATCACAACTGGAACAGGAGGTTGGAAAGACCCCCAGATTATTATTTTTAAGCTTTTGCTATTGCAAACCTTTTCTTATAATTGTGACAACCTGTTGAAGTTTTTCAAGCCACATCCTTGTGCAGGGCATTCTTACATTGGTTGCTCCTACTGGGAAGAAATTTCAAACTCTGCAAGAAACTTCCTCTCAATTATCAGCCCAAGATTCTGTGGTTAGCAAATAACACTCTCCTCCAGTTTAGTAGCTATTCTTCTCATTTCTTTTGGAGAAACCCCCTAAGAGGGTCCTCACCTGAATGGCAACAGAATCATCAAGCCTTGAGGGGGCAGGTATCAATCAACTGCTTCATCATGACCACAGTTTTAATTGATTCTATTGATCAGCTGTGGGTTACTCTGGAAGAAAAAGTATTGGACCATTATTTGGTAGCTGCAGTGCTACCTTGCACTGCCTCTCATTTCATCCCTGTTCTCTGCCTTGGCTGCACATTTCCAGAGGTGTCAAAGGGAGTTGAACCAAGTTAAAAGTTTGCCTTATCTTCCTGGAGCTGCTTTGCGAATCACAGGCTCCAGGCAGGAGTCTGATCTAAGTCTCCAGTTCAGCACTTGCTGAAGAATCAACAAGAATATCTTTGTGAGTGTCTGAGAGCCACTGGGTTGCACAGTGCTCAGGCATCTGGCTGCTGCAGGGAATCCTACTCTGATGTTTATTCAAGTCATGACCTGAGCACCCAGCACTCCAGTTTGCAGACAACAGGAACCAGGGGCAATTGGCATTTTTGAGCATCTTCGATCTGTTAACTGACATTTTCTGAAGATGAAAAGCTTTTGGGTTGACTGCCCACGAGAGAAAGCCCCCTGCCCCCAGATAGTTCCTGCATGGGCCTTGGCAGTGGGCCCAGACAACGTCAACAAGCTTTGAGCATGACTTATAGCACTATCTGAGACAGTGAAGAAAACAGAAACTCCCATGACAGCATTCACATTCAGGTCTTGTTGATGAAACTACCAGTCACTAATGCCAAAAACAGCAGAGATTATTTTTTACCATGTGGGCTTCAAAATTCACATCAACAGGCAGAGTAGCATCTTTCACATAGCTCCTCAAAACACCTCTCTGCCACAAGCCTACCCCTCACACCCATCTGGCAGCAGGCTCGCCCATGGCGAGGCACAGCTTCCTCCTCATTTCATCCTCCTCCAGCATTCCCATTTGCGTTTTGTCCACTTGTTGCATCCTGTCTAATTCCTGTTCAGGCGTTCATCAGGGAGGGGAAGGTTGTTTTTGCTACTTGCCTGTGCTGCACCCAAAGTAATGAGCCCAGAACCTTTATGTGATCTCCTACCTGATACTCTCATTTAAGGTGGGACTACAAGGAAGACTTTCCTTTCTTCAGCCTTGACAACCAAGTGGAAAACACACAATTTCAGATAAACAAAGGTTATTGGGACACCTACTTGAGGGTCGGTCCAAAACATTTCATTTGACAAGCAACATTGTGTGTTTGGAGTTTGCCTTCCCTCTTTCTGCACTTTCAAACCAAAGTTATGCACATCAAAAATATCCTTTTGAAACAGAAGTCAAAATGCTGTCTGCAAACCATGGGAAAACATTTGATACCAACATCCCTAGTCTTGCCTTGACCAAAACTCAAACGGTATTTGATGCTAAGGAGCAAATAGGCTTGGGCTCTGAGAAGCAGTTTTGAGCCAAATTTACTGCTCATTCACAAACCCAAACCAGTTCTTCATGCAAAGCAACACAACCACAACTTCAGGTCGTTTGTGACCTTGGCCTTATTCAAAACAAATGAAAGCTTAATGCTCACAGATTTTAAGTCCTAATCCACAAACATCCCAACCCTCACTTTGTTTGCTCAGTATTAAAAAAATATGGGTTTTACTTTTTTTCCCTGCATCTCTTTTCAAACAAATCCTTCCTGCCTTTGGACAAGCTGACTTTGTGTGTGTCCTTGAGTGTGTTCAAAAGCAAGGCAGAGCGTTCCTTTCTCGTTACATGACTTGGCTTATCAGCCCAGCAAAGGTTTGGGTTTCAGGTGTGGCTCTGTGCCAGGTGTGACTGGCCACACAGCACTCACACAGCACCAGAGGCAGGGGCACAGAGCGTGTACAGGCTGTCCTTTAGAAGCACCAGGAAACTCTGCTCTCACCTGCTGATCCTCATGGACAAACAAACGGCCTCTAGCCTCAGAAGATGGATCAGGAGGAATTAAATTATATTTAGCATTTTGATTGAGAGGTATGATATGATTTGCCCACTGAAAGCAGGAATAGGTTCTCAGCTGTATTTTGATTTTACTGCTTTATGGCCAAAATCCATGAAGAAAGGCTGGTAAAACTGGGGCAAGACATTCGTCTCTCCTAATGTATTATCAAGAGCATTAATGCAGAGATTTTACTTCCTGAAGTGGAGTGGAAATTATTCACAAGAGATAGGCCACCTAAGAAATAATTCCTAGACAATGTGATGAGCTGGTGTGCTAGACAATGCCACTGCAGAGAGGTTGCGTCCTAGAATACCCAGATAAACAGGAGTACCTCAAATCCATTGAGATGTCCTGTTACTGCCAACTAGTAACAACAAACTGGTAACTCAGCTTTCACCTAATAATTTTGAAATGGCATACTCTATTTACATATAAATGTAAAATACTCTACTTGTGAACAGTTTTCATTTATGTGTCATAATGAAAATGGACTCCATATGCTGTTTGGGTGTTCAACAAGTCACCCCCCAAGACATTCTGCCATTCTTTGTTGTGCCACTTTGCATTTCCCTAATACCTTATGTAGTTACTCAGAGGTTACTACTAGAATAATTGAGAACATGCATCTCCAGGAGGGCTTGTAATGAACAGTTCCCATCTTATCCACCAGCAAATCATTAGAAGTAATGCCCAGGTGTCCCCTGGGCTGGCTGAAATTGCCAAACCAGCTTTTGCCCGTAGTGGATTGACAAGTGGTGCCATTGGCCAAGGAAGTCTTTCTGCAGGCAGAACAACTCTTGTGGAAAGAAGGGAGGGGTGGAGGGGGTAGGAAGGAGGAAAAGCTCTTCTGGAGATGTGATGTGTGTAAGGAGAGTGCAAGCTTTGAGAGGGCAGTGCAGCCACTGGTAACTTTTGCAAGTTCCTGCCTTCCCTTGCACTCATTGAAGTGTCTCAGTACTCCAGAGAAGCTGAAAACATTTTCAGGCTCTTGGCAATTCCTGAGCAGGTCATTTTGGCCAGTTAATTAATGCCCTGCAGCTCTTTGTCACTCACAGAATGAATCCATAACCCTGAATTCACAGGCTAAATTAATTTCCCTGATTCATGGCCTGGACAGAGCTTTTACAAGAGGAGAACCTCAGGTGCCTGTGGTGCTTCTGCAAGTTTTCAGCTGACCTGCCAGTGTGGCAACACCTTCAGGATTTGCCAGTGGTTTCACAGGAGAAGGTCCTGAGCACCCAGATGGTTATAGAGTCCCTTCCCACAGGGCCAGGTTTAGCACTCCTAAAACCTTTCCCTGAAGATTTGGCATGTCAAGTCACTTTTTATACCGTTGCTCATATGGCTGTCCTGATCACAGTATCCTGAGTCTAAGAGGAATTTAGCCCCACAATAATCCCACAAATTGGGGCACTCTTGCTATTCCCATTGTACTCCTACTGAATCACAGCACTGCTGTAATTTGCCTGGGACAGAAGATGAAGCCTGGAGCAGAACAGGGAACTGAGCTCAAGTCCCTCAAATTCTTTGCAGGAACTCCAAGCCCAGGCCATCCCAATGGTTTTCCATATTTGTGAAAACATCTGGCAGGGCTTTAGGTGCAGTGTGTAAGCCTTTCACCTGCTTGAGCAGGCATGGAAGTGCCAGCCATACCTCTGTGAGTGAATGTGCTGCAGCAGGAGGGATGGGATGCCATTGCATCACAGCCCAATAAAATTCTGCAAAGCCCTCAGGAACAGAACCTGGTGCCAGGCACAGGATCAGCAGGTGAGCTGTGGGCAGCCAAGGAAGCTCTTGACAAGCAGCATCATGCAGCACCTGATCTGAGCCCAGAGCAGCCACTGTCTCCAGCACACTTTGAACACACTTGTTCAAGTGATCACTCAACACCATGGGTATTTGTGAGAGATCTGCTTTGTGTGTGGTGATGTCCAGCTGGCAAGAGATAACTATTAGGCTTCTGCAGTGCCCTGCACACGCTCCAAATTGAGCAAACCCTGTGTTTAAAGGCATAAATCAAATCACAGCACTTTCTCTTCCAAAATGAAGATTTTAAAATCTGGCTTCAAAATGCTTAGAGGTGCAGAAGCCACTTAACAACTGAACTCACGAGCAAAGCTCCTTGAGGCTTTGAGATGCCCCATGCATTTAGAGAGCAGTCAAAAGATGATGATGCTCTTGCTCCCTTGTACAGGGGCTTTGTTTCCTCAGAATGATGGTGAACATGGGATGAAAATCCTGTTAAAAATGATGGAAAGCATTGAAGCACATTTGGGCTCAGCTCTCCAACAGCAGGGCACTAACCACCAGGGTGGGCTTCCACTTTTTATTTTACAAAGATAAAAATCCTGCCTGGAGTTTGTACAGCTGGAAGATAAATGGAATCAATGCACAAAAAACACCCACCACTGGCAGAGGCAGAGAGATAAAAAGTTGCTAGAATTTGATTGCACCCATTATTAAAACTTATCTTTAACCATCTCTCTGTCTATTGATTTCTAGCCAACTATTAACTAGCAATGACCTTAGAGGCTTGAAAATAACTTGGGAAGTAAAGTAAACAAAGGGGAACCCAGCTGCACACAAAGAACCAAGATATTTGCAGAGACCCTCTTTGCTTCTGCTCATTGCAATAAACTTGTGCTAAGTATTTTTCCATTTAAACATCTGAGTCAATGATCCAAGAAGCTGAGGGTGTGGACAAGCAACTGAGTGTACAGAGGAGCAGAAGGAAAGAATAGGAGTTAATTTTAATTGTGTCTACAGCCTCGAATTGATGTAATCTCAACCAAAGTCAGAAGACAAAGGTTCACATTTTAAGAGCTTAGCTCCACTGGCTGCAAGCCTTCATGTATATTAAAAAGAAAGATTAATTATACACAGGTCAATTTGACTTTTTCAGGACATGGTATTATACTGTATCTAGTGCCAAAGAAAGCCCCTTTTGTTGTTTAAAAACCACATGAAAATGGGCAATAGGAGCTCTTGTTAGAAGGAGAAACACAGTATTTCATCATTCACCTTTGTCTTCCAAGCTTTTTCTGGCCTCGAGAGTCTTCTTTTCACAATCAAAGAATTTTCACCGCACGTCCTTTCCCTCCACCAGCACATGTACTCTAGTGTCCCCCACATTTCCCTTTGGTCACTGCTCCAAGATTCCCTCTGCAGCCACCTCACCCAGCCCTGTACCCACAGTATCCTCAAAACTGCCCCTTCCCAAGACACTCGGCTCCTTCCCATGCCCTGTAGGGATCATCTAGGGAAGAAGCAGCATTTACTGTGGTTTGTTTTAGACTATTTGTGCTCTAGCTGGACAGTCACCCACTTGTCCAAACAGCACATATAACTTTTAAAAACTCCAACTCCCTCATACAGAGCACACTATTGCCTTGCCATTGATTTTCAAGATGCTTTTGTAACAAGGATTATTTGGGTTGCCCTGTTTAGGTTGGCTGATCAACTGGTTCTACAATTTCTGAAATAACATAATAAAGATACCAGTGTTACTATTTTGAAAATAATTTATATTCTTACGCATCACATTCTACACTACTTTGGTTTTGGCCTTGCTTAGTATTGTGGCCAGGGCAGTAAGAAAATCTAAGAAAATCTCTCAAAATCTTGGAAAGATATTGTCAACATGTAAGCCTGTTGATTTAAATCCCATCCTGGATCCAGTAGCTGGATCTCTGTGTGTGAGAGTAAAGTGAATTGTGCAAAATAGGGCTAAATGTGGTGACTGTACAGATCAAACTGGGAAATTTCAGAGAGAAATGTGGGATACATCGGGTTTTGAAAATCAAATGCAAGTTTGTTTCTTCTTAATGGAGAAGACAGCTGGGGACATTAATGTATCCAAGTTCACACAGGACACAGAGTGGAGCAGGAAAAGCCAATGTTTCTTTAGTCGTAGTCCCACACTACAGAATAAGATCTTGCAAAATTCTGGTGTTTACAGTTTGTGGGGAAATCCTTTAGAAGGGCTTTATGTGCTTTCTCATTCTCACCATAGGCAAACCAGGCCTGGAGGGGCAGCATAAACAAAGTAATTTGAGGCCAGAAGAGGAAGATGTCCAAATTCATCTTAATTTGAGCCCTAAATATAACTCTAAATGTTTTGGCAATTCAGCCATCTGCACAAAGGATTCTTTTTGGACTAACACTCAGATAATCCACCATCCATCCTTCTCAAAGAACTTTGGAAGGTTTTGACTCAATTGGGTCCCGTTCGAAAGAGTGGTAGAAATTTCAGCAACAAGAAGTGCCCACAGGAACTGGCAGAACCTGCAGAGGACAGGAGGTAGAGATCCAGAGGAGTTCCCAGTGTGGAAAGGCACATGGCAGCAGCTGCCTGGCCAAGCACACGTGTGTCCTGCCTGGCCAACCAGAGCCTGCCCAGCTCTGTCCCAGCTCCAGCATTACGTTATCTTCCGTGTCACGGAGCCACAGGAAGAGCAGTGTGAAAAGAGCTGGGCTTATTATGATAGAAACAGAAGTAGGATGAAAAGGCCAAAGGACAAAAATCCACAGGAGACTTCAGTAACTCTGGTGTTCAGGAAACAACAAGGCTCTTTCCCATCCCTTCATCTTCTTCCTGTGAAGGGTGAGATTACCCACCCTAAAGGCAGGAAGACACATACACCTCCCTCACCAGAAGAGACATGGCATTATAATAGCAGGGCTATTTTTTCCCCAGGAAAAAGAATGAAATCAGCTATTTACACTGGACAAATTACAAACTCTGGAAAGCACACGAGGCACACAAAGAGAGCAGTTGTATCACAAATAAATAGGTGGTGGGGGGGACTTATTGATTAGCTTTGTAAACAGTTGCCCAATCAATAGCAATTTCTGGAAATGCCTGGTACTTATTTGGTGCAGCTTGCACAATGAGGATAAATAATAAGAGTACTTAAGGGGCACATCTCCTGACACCACTGCCGAGCCCTGTACAACACAAAGCCAGAATGTGGTACAACAATTGCACAAGCCAGGACTAATCCACTCTGCTTCTAAAAAAAGAAAAATCGCAAGCACAAATCCAAACACAGCCACGCTATCAAAATAAACCCCTGGATCCCAAAGGTATCCCGACAAGTTCCTGCTGTTCTTGCTGTAGCTGGCTGGCACAGGATGGTATAAAACTCACCCATTGCCAAGTATGCCCAGCTGGGAAGCCACGGGTCCCCCAGGATCCCTGCTGCATGGGAATACACAGACCCTCCCCTCTTCCCTGAACAACCAGGGTGCTCCCAGGCACAGTAATAGCCCCATATCTTGGGCTAGGGAAAAAAAAATAAAGCTACAAAGCAGCTTGCCAGAACAGCTAGCCTGATGCAGCCCCTTCATACCAGCACCCACCCCCTGCCTCTTGGAGGCTCAGTTTGGACATGCTGACCTCTTCCTCCACCTTCTTCTTCAAGGGAACCCAGCACTGATGGAACAGGGCAGGGTCCCAAAGCAAGCAGGACCCCTGAGGCCACACCACATGCTGCTTGCACAGCAGCAGCTCAGCCAGAAGCATGGAGGGTCGGCATCTCACCAGCAGGGCTGCAAGGAGCCCTGATTAACCCTGACCAGGCTCCTGGTTATACCACAGCCCTGTGCTAAAAGTAGCACCTGATGGGAAGAAGGGAAAATCCACCTCAGCTCCCCAGAGGCTTCTCTACTTCCCTTCTTTACAGATAGGAAGTTTGCTCACATTGTAACATGAGATCATAGCACAGGAAAGACTGAGGAACCAGACGCTCGTTTGAGCCACAGCTTTTTCACTGCAGCTGCCAAGGATAACGATGTTTGCATGAAACCTGTTTACAGATACTGCTCACAGCCCTCCCATGAGTGCCTGTGCAAGAGCCCATGACCAGCTCATCATAACAAAGACCTTCACCCACCCAACTTACTTCATGCAGCTGCATCTCTCCAAACAAGATGGGGCAGGGAGTTTTCACATCCACAGCATCCAACACCACCCTTGCAACTGGGGGCTGGAGGAAGAAAGGGAAAGGTGCTTGTAACATAATCCCTTATGTAGTTTTTGGTGCAGATTGCTGCCAGCTGGGTGGGGAGAGAACAGGGGAGCCGCTCTTCTCGCTGGACAGAGCCCACAGGTGTTTCACATTTTCCCTTAGGGCCCTAATGACTCTTCCCATCTGCAGGTGTCTCAGGACATGGGGGGACTGGGGCAAACACTGAAACTTTGTCTTCTCTACAGGAGAGATCATTTACTCTATCCCATGGTGAAAGACTCCACGGGAATACACTTGTTCTTGAATCATGGCAGGATGAGAGGAGTTCATGTGGAGTATGAGTGACTCATTTTTCTGTTCCTAAAATGTTGGTATTACTCACCAGAAAAATCCCCACATTCTGAGGGATCTCAGTGCTTTTTGTCTTTCATTAACAGCTCATCTTGTTTGCTTCCTTATCACGGCGTCCTCCTCATAAGAACTTCCTGCATCCTTTGTCACCATCTCACAACATCATCACCACAGCCAAACAGCTCTTGGAAGCTGGAAAAGACATTAGGCAGCAAAGGATCCCTCTGCCACTTAAGGAAGGCCCTGTTAGCCTCTGTGGCTCCATGTTCAGCAGCACAGTTAGACATGCAGCTTGAGGGTTGCATGGATTTTCCTTGTGACTCAAAGCGATTTTCATTTAGAGGTGTGCACTCATTACCAAGGGTGCATAAATGAAAGCCTTCAGTTACCTTGCACAAACAGGATAGGAGTCCTTACATGAATTCCTGTGTCTCCTAGGAGGGAATGCACACATGCTGCTTTTGAATCCTGACATAGCTGGTATGGGGAATTAAAGGCATAGCCAAGTTATTTCAGCTCTCTGTGCGTAGTTTCTCTAACAGTAAAACAGGTTTGCTTTGCATTGACCTTGAGGCTAAACATAAATGGAGGCCTGGAGCTGCTACACGCAGAAGACTGTGTGAAGATAAAGAAAATTTCTTGGGGACCTGCAAAGCAGTGAAAGGGAATACATTTAACTTAGGAGTGGTGTGGGCTAGATCTCCACTTTCCCTGCATCCTACAAAATCTTAAAATTGCTTTTCTTGCTTTTTGTTGTAAATAATTGATGTGTGAAATGCTGACTCATAAGTCTGGGGTTACAGGAAAGGAAACTTTGTTTCTTGGTTAAAAAATTCATTTCACAGCATAGGCAGCTTCCTCTGGGGCTGGCTGGCAAGGCCCGGGCCACCCGGCGTGTGCCCAGCAGACACGGATGATCCCTCGGGGAGGATTTCCCAGGCACTGTGGTTCTGCCCGTCATTCTGCAACAGGGAAACACAAGCACTGCCCCACCGGGAGCCTGGCAGACCCACTGATGAAGAGGAGCACAGCAGAGCTCCCTTGCCTTGGTGCCAGAGCAGAGGTGGGGCCATTGAGGGTGCCAGGTCATGTTTCTCTGGGCATCACCTGGACCCCCGTGGGCTTTTACCCACTCTGCCTGGCAAGAAGAGATTGTGCTGGGGCTGCAATGTCCACAAGCTGTTCCTTCTCCACAAACAGCAGAGCAAATTTTGGACTTCCCCAGTTATTGCTGTACCAAAGTAGCAGAGAAGAATGTCCCCAAAGCTCAGTCTTGAGCATAAATGACTTAATTCCTCAAAGACCTTGCCACACAAAGGAATAGAGGAAGTATTATCTGTACGTCACAGGAGAGAAGACACTGAGATCCTTACATTTCTTTCAGCACCTGACCTGCACTGATTTCCACAGCAGCCAGGCACTTGCACTCCTGCAGTGAGCCACACGCCAGTGACTCACTCAGCGTCAGACAGAAAGTCTGCAGCGCCGCAGCAGAGACAACTTCACTCTTCTGGAGCTCACAGAGGCACTTCTGACACCTGGAGTGCCCTGACACTTCCCCTCACTCTCTTCAAGCAGCATTATTTCATCGTGGCTGCCAGGCACAATTTGCTGCTGGAATTCAGTACTTTTATCTCTGCTCTTTGATGGACACCCTTGTGGCATATTTGACTCATCTTCTTTCTAATATTGTCGTGATAGAATTCAACACCCCCTCCATTCTCCTCAGACATTGCAGGAAAGGTGAATTTGGAAACTTCTTTCTCAGAGGAATTGTTAATAACAGCTCCATTGTGCCTGACAAATCCAGTCACAGTCTGTGCCTTCCAAAGCCATAGGAATGTTGTTGCTGTAGCTGTGCATTGTGTTGGCAATGGCTGAGCAAGGTGCAAAACAGGGAACCAGCCTCTGTCCCACAGAGCTTGCAATCCTAACAATCATCCATACATTGAATGTTTACTGTATAAATATTTAGCTAAAGAAAGCATCCAAGTCACATAAAAGCTCAATGGATTGAAAAGGTCAATGGAGAAGCAAATTTTTCAGGAGATTGGGTTTATCCATAGAATAGCAATGTGCAGAGCTTCCATGTTGTGTTTAGAGAGAAGCAAAAGCTCACAAAGAGTGAAAAAACTTCAGATGTAAACCCCTCCTTGTGCAAACCTTTTCTGAGTAAAGTCTCCTCCACTTGGAAAAGGAGAGGGATTGAAGAGCTCCATAAACTGAGCAGCATTTGCTCGTGCAGGGCTGACAGCTCTGGGAAGTGCTCAGTTCTTGTGGTATGGACACATATCTGAGAGGTGAGGCAGAAAGTGAGTCATGGTGCCTTGAATTTCATGTATCAGAACAAATTAGTTAATTGAGGATACACCAACAAGTACAGGTGCTGCTGTGGATGTGTGTATGAGACAGAAAAGAGATGGCACTTCAAAGGCAGCATTAGGAGAAAGCCCCAAGTCTTGCTCTTCTTTTGTGAGGATTTCCTTGAGCTCTTGAATGGGAGTAAGGAAAAGATGTTTCTCCTCACTCCTGATGAATGCTTTCCTATTTAAATTATAACCAGCCCTGGAGTGAGGTGGGATGCTCCTATGCAGATTCTACACAATAGCAAGCTGGGTTTTTTAACAAACAAAATTCAGATCACTAGAAAGTGCTAAGCACTCCTGCCACACTAAGACAAAAAGAGACTCTTACAAATATGGTAACAGGGCACGTTCACGAACCTACACCTACATTAAGGGCTTTTAAGGACCACTGAGGAGCCTGCATCTGAAGGCTGTGAGACCACACTGTGGCTGGACTGGAATTTCTGCTGCTCCTCCTGCTGTCTAAGCACTGTCCCCTATGGCTGCTTCAGAGGGCAGTGGGAGGCAACTGCAGGATCCAGCAACCACATCTCTGTGGTGACAGGACAAGAGAGACAGATGCATGATTGCATAAAAGAATAAAAGAAAAAAGGAAGAGCTTCATTTCCTCCTGGTCAGGCCATCTTTGTTAACCAAAATGTTTGGGGAAACTTTGGGTACAAGCTGTGGGCATGGCAGTGGAGTGGGAGACTGAGCAAGGGGAGGTCCTGGGGAGCAGCCAAACCAACAAACCTTTTTTGTGCTTTTCAGCTGTCTCAGGGATGGTCCCTGACTCTGTCCTTCAGCCTCTGAGGACCAGGGATCTTGGAGCATGAGAGCTGGCCAAACTGCCTTGGGAAGACCTTCTTTGTGCAAGTGACATCTGGGTCCTGTTTGGAGACCTTTGCTCCCTGAGCCAAGGTAGAATGGCTGGGGTCTTCAAAATGTGTACACATAACAAGTATCTGTGTGTGTGTATAAGCACAGACATGAGCATGTGTACGTGTGTGATTATATACATATATATATATGTATATATGTATATATATGTGTGTGTGTGTGTATGTATATGTATGCACTTTACCTTTCAGGTTACCTGGGCCACACAGACTTTCTGAAAGGGATAGCCCACATGGAAGGATGAGTCCAAGAACAAGTGACTTCAGAGAAATCAAACACCTGTTAATTTTTACAGCTGGAGGAGAGAACACTTGACAGGATTGAACACCCTGTGTATCTTTACTGAAATTGACTTTTGGAAACACCGTGGTGAACCAACACTGTTGCAGCACTGTGACAATGTGTTTCAGCAAAGCTCAGGTTCTTTTCCCTCTGTCCAGCTGCAGCGTGGCCAGGCAGAGCTCTGGGTTATGTAAGATGGGAATCAGATGACTGATACAACTCTTGCTTCAGTAAGGACAGATGCTGCCAGCTGGGCATGTGAACAGCCCTGCCTCTTGAGTTTGCAACAAAAGTATTTCAAAAGAAAGCATAAATTCAATATTTAAACATAAATATTTTGGGGTTTAATGCTGTTGATTTTGGATTATTTTAAATTTATTTATTCTTGCTGAAAAAATCTTTTGGTTAGCGGGCTTTTACTCTGCACTTCCTGTTTTATGCCCTATCTTGTTCCTACTGTAAAATACTGAATGCAAGATAATTCAAAACCAATTGGTTATTGTCATGTTCTCAGTGGCTGTTGAGGCATCACAGCCTTCTTTTCTAGCTGTCATCTCACTCCTGTGAAGCCTGGACACATGAGAATTGTCTTGGGGAAATCCCAGTGTTCCCATTTTTTACTGCATTTAGGATTACCTTTGTTTGTAGCACACTATAGTTTTGGTTTCATCCGTGTTATGCAAGATTTTTTGAAAAGAATTCTGGTCAGCATCAGACACAGTGTCTCTTGGTAGGTTATAAATTCTTCTGTACACCAAAGGAGAAAAACTGATTGTTCAGGAAGGGAAAGGACTGGGATGCAGATTCCCTGGCATCTGTTCCCAAGCTAAGCAATTTACTGTCTGTGTTGTTGCCTTACACAGGCCACTTACACAGAGGTCAGGCACCCCCAACAGGCCCTCATCCTGTGGTAACTCAAAAGCACAAACATTAATCTATTAAGGTTTACTCTGTAGAACTTCCAACACACCACATCAGCACAACCCTGGGACTGCTAAAGCCACATATTCTTCATCAGTTGAAGCTCAAATAAGCAAGCAGCACCTAAGAGGTTGATCCCAGCAATTCCCCTCTACTGCTCTCTAATTAATGTTGCTGATCCCCATTCCAACAGCTCCCAGGTGGTTTAATGATGCTGGACACATTAGCAGTGCCCAGGGACCTCCGAGGCCCTCCTGCAAGTGTGGCCTTGCTGTGGCACTGTAGGTATGGTCCAAAGGGCAGGGGGTGCAGATGGAGGGGAGAATCCAAGGAAACACAGAGGAGAAACTGATCAGGGTGATACCAAGTTTTTTTAGTGAGATTTTTGGCTCTATTTTCCAAAGAGAGGGTTCCATGGAGGTCAGCAAGATGCCCCACATGAATTTTGGGGTGCTCCATCCAAACACGTGTGACTGCATTCCCAGCCCCCCGTGGGGGAGCTCCTGTGTCCCAGGGAACACCTTGGCCAGCAGCACCTACGGGTGTGCAAACATTCCACCTCTGGGAAACATGCTGAGCTACTGAACATGCCTCCAGTTATTATAATGGAATTATAATGATGGGTAATTCTCCGATTGCAGCCTGGAAACAATGCTGGAAATCTCACTTGGAGACTGAAAAGCACGCAAAGGTCTCCCTTTGCTCTGTCAATTCCATTTGAGATCCACTGAGACCCCACCCAGCTCGGGCAAATCAAACCACATCCATTTCCTCCATCTCTTCATGGTCTAGCAAGTGTCCTGAAAGGTCTGGTGTGGATTTGCAGCTTGTAAATACTGCATAGCTGGGAACCTCTCCTACAGAAAGCAAGAATCCTCTGGAAGATGTCAAGAAGACAAGACTGCCTATCACAATCATGTAACAAGGAGGTGGTGAAATTGCTCTTGCGTTAGAGCTGAGCAACACATGATTGCTCTGTCCTGCAACTGTTTTCAGTGTTTAAATGTTTTTCCCTACATGCAAAAATAGGTGATGATAAGCATTTTTACAATGAAAATGTGAAAAAAAGCTCTATGGGGGCAATCAACAGTGGTTCATTTTGATAACTTTGAAGTGTTTTGTATTCAGCCACATTAAAAAAAAAAAAGCTCATTAGCTTAAATTGTGAAATCAAAAGTAATTTTAAATGAAATGAATTTTTCATTTCGGAAATGATAAAAGGGCAATTTCCAACCCTTAAAATACAATTCAAATTGAAACATTTGCCCAGTACAACCTTTTCAGGGAAAATGCTTTGTTTCTCATATATTAGCATTTTTGGGTGACAATATGGTTCATCAAAAACCTCTGCACCTCAACAATCTGCATCTAGGCTTCCCCTGATTGCATGGTGACTGTGCGTTGCCTAATTGTGTGTGACTAATACAATTTCATGTGCATTTCCGTGCACTGGGGATTCATTGTTGCCACATACTACCATTGGGAAATCTCTGAGCGTGTGTCTATGAAACAATGACAGGGAGACAAGAGTACCTCCTCTGGAGAAAAGACCTAGGAGGAGGCGGATGACTGGGAGCAAAAAATTATCAAGGCAGAACAGACAGTAAACAGAGCAGCCGTGCCTCTCCCTGGTTTGCAGGGCACAAAACCTCCTCTGTCGGGTGGGACTTACTGGGACAGTGTTTGAGGGGTCCTCTTTGGTGATGAGAACAATGAAACCTAAGCGATGCTTGAGAAAGGAGGGGAGTGAAAGAGAGCTTTCCTTCTTTGGGAGGAATATCCTGGGTCCACAGAGCCAGGTGGACCACAAGTCCTCAGCAGCATCAGGAAGGCAGCCTAAGAGAGAGACTTGATGCCCCAGGGATGGAAAAAGAGAGGAGGGGTATACAAGGTAGCTCCAAGCAAGCTGCTGTCCTCAGTGAGAGCTGGCAGCCAGCTTTTCATTGAAAGCTCAGTCTGCATGGCTGGTGCAGCAGGTACAGAGCCCTCTGACCAGCACTCAGACTCCCAAAATGGGCACCTTTCCAACCCCTGTGTGCAGCAGCACCCAGGCTGCTGGAGGGGAGGGTTGATTTGTGAGCAGGTACTTGTCATGTGAGGCTGCAGGTCCCACACCTCCATCCTCTGCTCTAAAACCCCCTGTGGTGGTGGAGGATCCCCAGGGAGCAGGTGTACAATGGGGAGGGGGTCCCTAATTCAGAATAGGCCCTGGAGGTATTTAAGAGATGTGTAGATGTGGTGCTTAGGGACATGGCTGAGTGGTGGCCTTGGCTGTGGTAGGCTGATTGTTGGACTTAATGATACTGGAGGTTTCTCCAATCTGAATGGTCATACCATCCTGTGATTCTATGCAGAGAAGAAATACACCTCATTAGATATGGAGGGGATGCTCGTGAGCTCCTTATCCAGGAGGCTGAAATGAGTCACCATCTCACCAGCAACACCAGGGAATCATGCCCTGTGGCTTGGCAGAGGGGATGTGTTCCTGCAGGGTGGCACATCCTATCAGTGGGTTGGGTGAGTGAGAGGGAACACGCAAACATCCTCCCTAAAAAGGCAGCAACTTGTTTGGTGCAAGTCTTACATGTGTTCAGAAAACATCTTCTAGAAAGTGTCCCTCTGGGAATTAAGGTGTTTCTCCACCTACTTTTGGGATGTTGGAAGTATTAAATTGCACCTGAGGCGGCCACTTCTAGATTTACATTTTGGACTTGATTGCCTCAGTTTCAGCTGTATGTGCCTGCACACAGGTACCTGCACAAGAGGGGTAAATCTGAGTGTAGATCCAGTTAAAAACACAAGGCATCCAGAAGCTGCAGAGAGGGGAGCCCTATAAATACTTGTGAGCAAGGGGGTGCAAACAGCCATGTCCCAGGGGAAGTATCTGGTTTTTGCAATGTTTATAAAATAAAAATAAATGAAACCAGCAAAAGTCCACCACTCTCAATTGCTGATGGGGAGAAGCAGGAAAGCCCTTTGATGAAAACTTTAGTGAGAGTGACAGGCTTTCTCCTCGTGGCTGCTGTCCCAGCCAAGCTGGCTACTTGTGCAGGTGGCCACGGGCCACTGCCCTACCCAGCCTGTCCCCTCTCCTAGCCACAGACCCTGGAGAAGGGCCCTCTTCCTGCCCCTGATTGTGGGCTTCACAGGAATGAAAATAGTGCACATGGCAATAGAGATGCCATTATTTTTATAATTGCTGCTAATGATACCTGAAATAAAAAAAATGAGATAAATCATAAAACCTGTTCTGCAAGCAAGATGACAGGAAAAGGGCTTTGTAATCAAACGGGAGGAACCCATCCCTTTTCCTCTTCTACCAGCCTCTACTTCGTTGCTTACAACATTCTTCATTGTCTCAATTCAGCATTTTCTTCTTCTTCCTTATCCTTCCCCATAGATGTGGTATATTTAGTCCCTCCTTTCTGCTCATCCCAAGTGCCCACAGTTACACTGATTGTTTATCATCCTCTTGATCCCCAAAGCCTTTCACTAAGCACTTAGCTGGCTTCTTGCTTTTCAGATGTCAGAGTTCTTTGAGGCAAGGGCTCCCCTTTCTGAAGTGCTCACTCTGCTCCCAGCACACAGCACCCCTAACCCTGGCATAGTCTGATTGTCCCTGGCATCTCACAGAGGGGTTTCAGAATCCACCACAATAGGTTGGCTAATGAACTTGTTGCTACAGCTGGGCTGGTCTCCTGGGACATCTCTGTGTGGAGGGAGTTCTCTGAGAGAGAGAGAGAGGATACACAATTTTGGATTGAATACAGGGCTCCAAAAAGGAAGGTGACTCATTGAGCCTAATCATTAGGGTGTGTGATGATATTATCTAATGAGGAAACGCTTGATGATGCTTTTAGAGACTGCAGAGAGCAGTGAACTGGCTGTAGAGGAAATCAGAATGTGAGCACTTTCGACATAAACAGTGTTCAAGAAATGGGATCTGAAATGTCTTTGGGGAGAAGAGCAGAGCAATTTCAACACCCTCAAGCTTGCATCAGGGTGTGTTGCTGCTTCTGTTTAATCTTAGCTGTTCACATAATTCTCTCCTTAAATAACCAGCTCTCTAGAATTCAGGACAAAGGAGTCTTGCCTAAAGAACAGATGTCATCTCATTTTTTTTCTGAATCTTGTGCTTATTGTCATCGTATTTTTTCTGAGTTGGATTGCGGATGAGGTTTTAACTAAAGAAAGCCCTTAGGTTGGTGTAGGTTCCAAATCTAGGTTTAGTTAAGCAAGGGGTTTTACAGAATCTCCAAGAAAAAGAGAAACATTTCAGCTGTTGCCGTTCTGTTTTGCTCTGGGTTTTTTATTTTCTTTTTTTTTGTGTGTGTGTGCGCGTGTTTTGTTATTGTTGTTTTTTGATTTTTTTTTAAGAAATCTCCTTGAAATTTTTTGCTTGACTTCCTCTACAGAATCTTCAGCTTTTTGCTACCTCATGAAAACCAGAGAGTGAAACCATGTAGAAACACCAAGTTGCAGTCCCCATTCTCTTTTTTCTAAGCTGAGAAAGATGAATGAACGAGCTGCCTGACACGTTTCTCACTCCTGGCGCAACTTGTCTAAGGCAGCTGTGATTTACCTGGGCAGTGTTCAGTAAGGGACCACAGTGGTGAGTGTTGTCATGCCCCAGAAAAGTCAGTAGAAGGAGAAGACTCTAAACATCTCAGAGAAAACCCTGTTTAAATGTATTCAGCAGGAGGGAATTTGGCCCTGGTTATTTTATTTAAGTTCTCAGCATCTGATAAACTAATGTGTTAATCTAGAAAGCAATAGTGCAGAGGGAAATAAAAATAGCACAAATTAACACTTGTTTCTTCCCTTAAAACAGCAAGAAAGGTCTGCCCTTCCTGAAGCTACAACACCATCAAATTAGGCTTTCTTTGCACACAAATTTTCATTCTTATTTAAAATCCATTACAGATAGTGGTTTAAGCTTGTTTTTCATGTATTGGAATTAAACTAAGCTGACAGAGCACATGCAACCTCCTTCAGCCCTTTGACTAAATTATGTTAAACTGATGTAATAGATTTGGATACTTTTCACAAGCGTGGACTCTGACCATTGCAGCCCTGGGTGTACATGAGATTTCAGCTCTGTTTTAAGTAAGAGAAAATGAAAGGAGAATAGAGCCATGATCAAATGAAGGTTAAGGTCTTGTGTGAGCACTGTGGCAGCTGTGTCTCTGATGCAAATGTCTGCAGAAATATAAGGAAACCCTGATGCAGGTGTTTGGGAATCCAGACATAGTTACACCAACCCTTTTTTCTTTCCTTTTTTTTTTTTTTTTTTTTTCTCTTTCTTCTGCTCTAACTAAATACATCTCTGGGCTTAACAGCACTGTGTGGGCTAAGGCCAGGCTGGTCTCACGGCTGCAGCTGTGTGTATGTGCGTGTGTGTGTGTGCATTCCTTCTCACTCTCGTAGATGTGCAGCAAAAGTGTGAAAAAAGAGCAGCTGGCACATCTGAGAGGGAAAATTGCAGTGGAAACATGGCACATTTTTTAGATCTTGGTTACTGTGACACAAATTGTGAGAGCTCCCATCTTCTTAGGAAAGACTTAAAGCTCTAGTTAAACAAAACCTGGCCTCCTAGTCCCCCATGATCCAGTGACATCCTGGGGTGTTCAGAAGGCATAGGCTGGGGTGTTTCACTTCTAATTGATTAAATCTACCAATCCCTCAGACTTGTTTTATTGTTAATAATCACACAAAGATAGGAAGTGATGAGGACACTCAGCATTTCTGCAGAAGAGGAGGCCATCAAACACCGCACGTCTGGGTCTCCTTTCCACAGTGTCTTTGCAAAACCATTTGACGTGGCCTTCAGGAAGGAAGGATGTGCTTCAGAGGTGGTAGCTGAAAACTTACCACAGCAGAAGAGCCAGTTTGAACTCTCTTTATAACATATTCTTCTCTTGAGTGCAGCTGTGCTTGTAACAGAGATCGGCTGAGTCAGGAGAGCACATAAAGAAAAGCAGGAGCTCAGCTCTTCAGCTGCTAACACATCCCACACAGAAGGGGACTAGGTCCTTGCAGGTGCTGCACAATATTCCACTGCCTCCTTGCAGTGCACCCTCATAGCTGGGAAGCAGAGACAAACTTTTACAACTCTCACCACAGAAAATTCACCAAGCAGGTCGGCTTAGGGCAGTGTCAGAAACCTGTGGGACATTCACTCCATCAGGGAGACTTGAGGCCCAAAGGTTTCAGTTTGCTTTGTAGTGCATTAAAGCTAGGGTGACCCAAGGGACCTGAGCATAGCCATTCTCAGGAAGAAAGACAGCATCCAACACCTGAGAATATCCCTTCTTTTTTATCTTCTCCAGATCTTTATCACAATGAAGACGTGGTATCTCCTGATCAGGTACTGACAGACCGCCTCCAGTAGGGTGGAAGGAGCAGGGAGGGGCAGAGTCCTCATGGTTGGGTGGTACATCCCCAAACCCACGAGATGGCCAGCAGAGATGTACCCCTGCAACAGCAGCCACAGCCTTGCCTGTACCTCACAAGGATCAGTTGCTCTGGGCTGTGCTCCCCAAAGCAAACCCACTGCTGTGCACAGAACTCACTGAGCCACTGCCACCCCCGAGGGTGACCTGGGCCAGGGACTTGGTGATCCTGCCTCTGCTGGTAGGTCCTACATCCAAGAGAACAACAAATACAAGATCAGTCTTCCCAATTAGGTGAGGACAGCAGAAGAATATATAAAAATAGAATAAGAATAATAAGTTAAGAATTATAAACTTAGTAGCCTCTCAGCATTCCCCTCTTCTGTGAATGTGATTCAATGTTGTAGTAGAGAAAATAGCACTTAACAAACCTGATTTAGTTCTTTGAGGAGATTACAAAGTTGCCTGATAAAAGTAACTACGCAGATATGCTATACTTAGATTTTCTACAAGGGGATTGAGCTAAAACCATGACATCCTGCTTAAAAAATAGCACAGAATAGTATGAACCAGAGGATATGTGAGACAGATTGAGAGCTGGATAACTGACAGATCTCAAAATGTTGTTGTCAGTGAGGACTCATCATCAAACAACAAATTCCAAGCAGGTTTGGGACTCAGCCCTGCTTTACCCCATGGTTTTCTATCATCAATCTGGAAGACAATGCAAAAGGGCCACTGACAGAGGGTATTGATGCCCACCTTTGGTGGCAAGGTGGTTGAAGAAGCAGCCACACCAGGGTATGGTGGCTGCCGGGTAAGCAGGGCTCACTTGCAATGCATTCCTGCAGTCCGGGAGGAAGGAAGAGGGGAGGATGTTCATTATCAGCAGGACTGGCTGCAAGTGTAGCAGAGCTCCTGAAGGAGGGCTGGAGGTCGCTGTGGATGAATGGTTCAGTGCAGACACCTCTCCTGGCAAATGGGGGCAAGGGCGGCCTGGGATTAAGCACACAGGGAAAGTGGTAAGTAGGATCAAGGAGGTCAATTTTCCTCCACATAAAGCACTGAGACTAAAGTGGATAAGATAACACAACCAGGCCTGGGGCTCACATTTTAATATTCAAAAGGTGGTTAAAGTGAGGGCAGGAAAGAGCCACAGAAATGAATTAAGGAGTGCAAATGCCTTAGAGCAAGATACTGAAATTGTTCGATCTGTTTCATGCACCCAAAGGGGGATGGAGGGGAATATTGAAGGGTGAGTTAAGATCAGCATATAATTAATTCCATTGGATGAAAACAGAGAGTGCAAAAGGGCTTTTCAATGTAGTAGAGAATAGCATAAACACCAACCACCACTGGTGAGAAGCTGAAACCAGACAAATTCAAATTAGCTGCAAGGTGCACGTGTTTAGCAAAGAGGTGATCAACCACTGGAACAAATGACCAAGGGGAGGGGCAGCTTCTCCTTCTCTTGGTATCTTCAGATCATGACTAGACACCTTTCTGGAAGAGATGCTTTAGGTGAGCACAAGTAAAGGATAGATGGCTAAGAGTAATTGTCATTCACTCTGTGGGTCAGTCAGGCTACAATCTAATTATTTCCCCCAACCTAAACTCTCTCAGCCCTGATACCAATCCCTGATATCACACAGAGATGCCTTGTTCATCTGAACAGCACCCTAGGTCACCATAGTTAGTATCCCTGTTGCTTAGTGAACTTACACAGGAAGCCTGTGCCAGAGCTTTATTGCTAAATAACCCCTGATTCCCACCGAAATATCTTGACTTCAGACACTATTTTCCCTGAAAGAACCAAAAACTTGCATCTAGGTCATCCAAATTTTCCCCCAGAAACAGCCTCTGGGTATAACAACAGCGTGGCAGATACAGCATCAGATCATGCATTAGAGTATCTGCTTGTAAAGGTCGTGCCTCCGAGGCATCAGTGTGGATTGGGAAGGAAAGGTTCACTTCTCTCCCAACATGGACACTGTGGATTGATGGTCTGACCCTAAAGCTTCTGATCTCTCCCTCATGCTTCATCTTTTAGGCAGTTCATCCTGTACAGCACTATACAAGGTGGTCAAGAGCAGAAAGTGAAGAAAACACGCTGTATTTTCATGCCCTTAGCAGGGCTGGAGCACTAAGTGGGGAGAAGGGGCTTTACGTTAAAATTCCCCTTGAGTTACTCACATGTGCATGCAGACTGCATTACTGCTGAATCACTTTTTAAAAAAAACAGCACACTATATGTGTGCAAATATAGCACTGCAATGGTCTATAACATGTCACCAACACATGCAAAGAAGGGGGAAGCAATTCAAGTGTGACAATTCACGGGGCCTCTACATCTTGTAGACCTGAAGAAAGTTTTACCTCCTGTATCCTGTTCGGTTAAATGAAACCCAGAGTGGGTACCAAAGTTAAAAATAGCTATATAGTTTGTGTAACAACATCTATATACAATTTTAATATAAATTCAATCTATCTCATCTTTTCAAATCCCATCTCCCTGATGCCCCTCAGCAATAACCCAAGGTCTGACAGTCTCTATCTTCCTTCTCTGCTACCCCAAGGAGAAAACCCTCCAAACCCAGCAGGCTGGGGACATTAAATTTTGGGTTGTGTTCCCTCAGCCGAGATGTGTTGGCTGGGCCAGTGACCACAGGGCTTTCTTGAAGCCCCCACTGGCTGGTGAGCAGTGCGTGGGCTGGCACATGCTCCTTTCTGTGCCTTGGCTCTGTCCCTGAGGACCCCTCAGTTTAGGACTGGGGTGCTGCTGTCTGCATTCATGATGAGTAAGCTGTAAGTCCCCAGCCAGCTGTGCTGTGTCCAGAGGCACTGTACTGGTCATGGGACCCACTCCAGGAGAGAGAATGGTGTATTCAAGCACCTCTATGTCCTAAAGCAGATATATGCTGGTTCTTGTCACCCATGAAATCCAAAATGTGTATGGAATACCCACTGCAGTCACAGTGGACTCAGTTTAGGGCACCTAGTTTAGCTGGAAGTCAGTGAGACCATTTTTTTCCAGCCATTCTGGTTCTTCCAAACCTCCCAGTGGCTGCAATTGCACTGCTCAAGTTGTGTGTGCTAGCTGTACCTCTTCATTATGGATTTTGCTCAGGGGTCATCAACATACAATGCCAGTCCTCACACAGTTTATTGCCATGGGATAGACCTCATCTGGTGGGGTTAGTGTGGAGCAGTTTGGGGTCTGACACAATTCAGAAGCCTCTGAGTTCTGCCTGGGTGGGTGAGGAAGGCACCCAGGGGATGACCTGGGATGGAGATGGAGAAGCAGAATTTCTGCTGGTGCACAGCAGAGTCTGGGTTTCCATAGGACATTCTGCTCCCTGCTCAGCCCCCTCATGCTCAGGACCTGGGCAAGGCAGGATGTTCTGCTCCACAGGGTGGTTTTCCTCCAATGTGCTCAGGCAGGATCTGGGCCCTTCGTCCCACCTGTGCTTGTGCCAAGGACCAGAGCACAGCACAGCACTAATCCAAGGCTGGTTTCTGGGACAGATTGTTCAGCCAGCCCCTAGTGCTTAATGCATGATCTCACCCAATGGCCTAGTTTTTCTAGAGATAGTGCTTTTCAGGAGCTTTGCAAAGTGTTCCACATAATCTAAGGGGTATCAAGATGGGAATCCATCCCTCCATGGTAAAGCCAAGGACCACAAAAACATCTTAGCCATGAGTAAGTGACAGTAGCTGATCTGACCTGCATGGCAGCTCTGACAGAATAATACTAACAGTTCAGCACTTGAGCTCATTATTTAAAATCTGACTTGCTAAAGTTGGGCAAACATCATCCTCATTCGACACAACCACTGCTGTGGGTAGGCACATGGAAAAAGTGCCACAGGACAGTGGACTGGGGATGAGAGGGGGGAGGAGAGCTGGGGACCATGCCTGGAATCTCTCAGGCTGCTGCCCCAACAGAGGGAAGATGGGTATGTGGCATTTTCCACTGGCATGCAAACAGCTGAGTCTATCTGATATCTGGCACACAAGTGTTTGGCCAGCTATTTACCAGCTCACAAACAGATAAATATGCAGAGGAGAGTGCTCACAGTTTCCCACAAAAGGGAAGAGTGAGAAAGAAAGAAAGACACAGCAAAAAAAAAAAAAAAAAAAAAAAAAGAGAGAGAGAGAAAAACAACCCTAAAAAAAGAGAACAGGAGTGAGAGTTGTCAGTGCCCGCAAGCACTCACAGGAATAATAGCAATAATCACTGTCATCCGTAAGAGGCTCTTGCGCCAGGTTCAGCCTCTCCCCCTCCCTCTCTCCCCTCGCCTTGCTGTCTGAGTCACTGGATCTGAGTCACACTCCTGTTCTATTCCTGTACCCTTCCCTTCAGCTGGGGATGTAGATTTGTTTTGGCTGGAACGATCTGGGCACAGGAGGGACCATCTGCTGCTAGTTCTTGCTTGCTTTGCTCTTGTTTCTTTCCCAGAGAAGGGAAGTGAGTGCTGCCATTGCAATAATTCAGAGGGAGCATGCTGGGAACATACACCCCTTACTGTACAGCCAAGGACTGCCATTTGTCATCTGAAGGCTTGTTATCCGTGGCTGACCCTGAGCAGTTGTCTCCACGTGCTTAAGCAAGCAGCTCTGACAAAATCACTTCCCTGCATATCAGCTCTTTCCCAAGGAGGGTGTTTTTCCCTTGGTCAAACCCAAACTGTTTTTGAGGGAGCTGGGGTGGTTAGTACAGCCTGCACATTGCTGTTTTGAAGGAGAGGCACACGGAACGAGCTGACAGCATGCAGGGACTTGCAGTCAGTGTGCACAGCGCATGTTGTGACGGAAGGAGTGCTCCCTTCTGGCTTTCCCATCAGGAGCAGCAGCCCCAGTCAGTGTGTGCACTCTGTCTTTTGCTGCAAGAGTAGTAATTGGCAGTGGTGAGGAAATGCAAATGACTTGATGCCTAATCCACCACAACCAGTGTCTTGGTTCATTCCTGCATCCACATCCTGAATGGGAAATCCAGCAGAGGGAAGGTGTGTGAGAGAAGAATTCACCAAAGAGCTGAACTGACAATGGACTGGAGCATGGGCTGAAAGAGCAAGAGCAAAGGTCTGGGAGAGAGCAAAGTCACACTACAGGCATACCAGGGCTCTCAGGAGTGACCAGACCTTTAATAGGCTCTGTGTCTGAGGCATCTCTCTGGAGGGATCTTTGAAGGATACAGCAGTTGGAGACCTCCAAAGGAGAGACTGTTCCAGCAAGCTGTGCTCAAGCATCCCAGAAATGAATGCCTCATGATGAAGAGTTGCCTTTGGAAAGCTTAATCCCAAGGCTGTGCAGAAAGAGCTAGTATTTGCCAGACCTTTTTATAGGAGAGACAACAGAAGGAGCTGCTTCATGCCTGAAAGAGAATATAGCTGTCCATTCAACAAAGCCTGAATCCTGAACCCTCTGGAAAACCAAATAAACATCAAATCAGCTTCATATTTTTCATTTACAGTCCATGGGGCTTGTGAACTTGACCTAAGGTCACAAAGACCTGAAGCACTCTGTAGTGTAGCAGTCTTGCAAGCCCTGAAGACAAATATATTTCCAGAGATACCTTTCTCAGTCTCATTCCTCACTGTGCCTCCTGAAAAATTTAGCCCAGATTTCCCAAAATCTGAGAGTTTTAAAAGTCTTTCAGCGGCCCATTCCGGAGTGGGGAGTACCTAAATGCCTGCAGATCAGGGAACCCTCTGACTGATGATAGCCACCATGCTAATGTCATATCCCCCAAGGATCAGGAAAATTGATTCTCTGAAGAGTGATCTGAGCTCTAATTTCAGCACAGTAGCAGCTCTTCTGGGGGCAAAGATGTTCCAAAAGCAGTTTGGTGTTTGGGACATTGCTCAGAGGGGCTGAATGTCAGCACATGCAAAACCATGATTTCCACTGGTCCATGTGTCATATCAGCATCTAAGACACTTAAAATGTTAATGTCTTTAATGCAGAGGGAAATCAAATTACCACAAGGATATGACTTAAAAGGTCTGGGCCAAATTCTCCGCGGGTGGAGAATGCCTGCATCATTCCTAATGGAGCTGTGGTGATGTGACTGACCCTCCCCACAAGTGGTGGCTAGACACTCACATCACAATTCCACCCAAGCTAATTCTAATTTGCTCTGAGTCTGAGTCATCTGCCCAGCCAGAGACAAAATGCTTCACCTTCAGTGGTTGAGATGGGCACCTGGTTGTTAAGGTTTGCCTTGCAGGTGTGCCCCAGCCAGGACCTCTGGCTCTGAAGGCTGCCAGCACAAGCCACCAAAGGACGGTCCCTGCCTCAAAAACCTTGTAGAGTATGCAAATACCAAAGCAGGTGCTTCCTGACTTCTTTAGGGGCTGGATACCATTTACAATAAACAGAGAGCCTGGCAGGAGAAGTTCACAAGAGAGACAGGTTAATTACCCAGCTCTTTCTGGGATGATGGTTTATTATTTTCAGTGCTCTTATTCAATTCCAGATAATGCAAAACCACCTGATCTCCAAAGAGGCTCCTGTTCCACCTCATGACTGACTCCTGCTCCCACCCCTGCTCCCAGCATGACCCTGTCCCAACAGAGAAGCCCTGACCCCACACAACTTCTGGGACTGACTGTGCCAAGTTGCCCCTGCCAGTTTCTCACAGCTGGGATTGTACTCAGATAAATTTTTCTGTTTTCCACAGTCTTTTCTGAGGCAATTCTCTAAAAGGGGTGATTCAGTGTACAACACTTGGTCCCTTGCTTTGCCCATATCCATTTGAGATGGCCACCTACGTCAGCTTTGGTCACTCCAAGAGACATGGAGGGGAAGTTTTGACCTATACCAATTAAAAAAGCACATTAATTGCTGTTCTGGTTGGGTTCCTCCCATTCTTGCAGATGTTTCTTGTGTGGTCTGCACTATGCATTATTTAGCAGGAAGGACACCCAATTCCTCCCAAATGTACAAGAGAAACCAAAGATCATTCTGGGGTCTTTAGCAATATTGTTTCCCCCTTAAAACTCCTTTCTTCCTTTTTGCATCCTCTCTCTTCTGGAAGGGATTTCATCCCTTCCAAACCTCCAAAACATGAGGTTGATCACAATCAGCCCAAGGCAAAGTGTGAGCAGGGACAGCTGATCTTTGCCAGTCTGCATTTTTGATCCCAAGGACCCTAAGGATGACGTCCTCCCCATGTCTCCTTTTCCTAGGCATGCTTCAGAACACCCTGGAATTGCAGTGCATGCCAGTCACTGAGATTTACAGCTCAGCAAGTTTAACCTTAGATTCTCTGAATAACATGCACATGTCTTGCTAAAACTGGTGCATTCACTGAAGGCTTGACATATTTATCTTATGCAGCTGTATTAAAAACACCCTGCCCCTTCAACCATAATAGCCCAGGCACACATTGCAGCTCTAACCACATTTCATAGCCCAGTGCTGTCCCTTAACTGCAAACCTCCCATCTGCAGATCTGCCACATCTCCAGAGTTGGGTTTGTTTCTGACTAAGAGATCTTGAGCAGCAAATGTAGGATAGGAGGGAAACACAGGGATTGCAGACCAAGAGAGGTATAGGCATTTAGTAACAGCCCATCTGCCCTGTGTTTGCTTCAGAATTTGCCAGATAAGACACATGTGTTGACTAGAAAATATTTATTGCTCCTGCTGGCCCTAACTGATCAAGTGTAAAATGCACACCCTGCTTGTCCCTTTGCTGAGCCCTAACAGCCTCACTGCAGGGGGCTCCTCCTGGCCAGGATTTTACCTGCCTATAGACAGTCCTGATATTTTGGTCTCCCAAATGAGAGGGGGAGCTAAGGGGATCCTCTGAGAAAAAGTCACCTTCATTGCTGCTGTACTGTCCAAAACCCAGCCCTGCCTCAGCAAGGCTGGACACACCAGAGAGTCCAGATTCACAAGGCATTTGCAAAATGTATGTGAATCATCCCATTTGCACAAGCATTTGCACATCAGGAGTGATAACATGCAGGATCAGCCTGATCCCTGAGAGCAAACGTGGAGATCTGTGACCAGCCAAGGTGAAGGCTTTTCCCCAGAATGGCACACCACACTGCTCCTGGACACGTGGATGCACCTCTTTTGTGGACCCTGCCAAAACCTGGGGAGCAAAATGAGTTTGAATCTATGTGAAGCTCAGAGACAGGTTCAAGTGTGGTGACGTGGGAGGCAGGCCCAAGGCAGCTCTGGCTCCTGCTGTTTCCAAACTCCCCATCTAAAGCAAAGAACAGGTTATCCTGATTTTTACCATCTGATGCACATTAAGAGGAGAAATTTGACAGCAGTGTTGCCCTGGACTTGTGCAGGATGCTCAGGATTTTATGGTACAGCACTTATAATGTCATCCTTCCAAAGAACAGCCCACTTAGTCACTGGAATTTATTGCAACAAGATTAAACAATAATAAGAAGTTTTTAGAGCAACCAGGATGAAGATGAACACACTTTGAAATCTTGAACATTGTGAGTTGTATCCATAGCCCTGAAACAGCAGGGATCAGGAGGAATTCCTCCAATGAGACACAGTGATGCAATCCACCTCTAAGGCAGGACCAGTGCTTGGGAATCAGCAAAACCAGACCCTTTGTTTCTGAGCGATGACAGCTCCAAAGTTTAAATGTTTGTAGAGAGATGTTTTCACCAAATATGATACGCAGTGATTAAAATAATGAGCTGGAACAAGCTGAAGTTATAATTGCTCGTTTTCCTCCCCTCCCCTGAGTTGGTCTGAGTGCTTCGTTAACTACCTTGATGAACCAATCAAGAGTTGGCTAAATCAAGGAAGGAGCAAACAAACCCTGGGAGACATCCCTACAAGAAAAGACATAATCTGGACACTGAGCTTTGAAGGCAAGCTGTATAATGAGAGCTGACTATATCTCAAAATCCATGTTAGCTTGAATGAACTTATGTAATAAACATTTATCACAGAACATATGTCACTGAGCACCTGCCAGACTTCAGGAATAGAGCCAGCGCAGCTTGAATCGTATATGTATTAAAAAAAAACCAACTTGGCGGCAGGAGGCTGGCAGACGCTTTTACTAGAAAAATCAGAAGTGATTTTGAGAGGAGCAGAAATTTCCTGAAACCTCTCTCACTCCATGTGGGAATATAGCACTTGGAAAAAGCAAGAGGCTGATCAAGCTGTGCTGAGCGCAGGAAGCGGGACGAGCTCCTCTGCTCATCCCCTCTAGAATTTGTCCCTGAATCCCCACTGCTCCCCTGCATGTGCTGCTGCCCGTGGAGGAGTGTTCTGCTCGTGCCTGGCTCTGCTCAAGCAAAAAGGCAGCACTGGACAGTGCAGGGCAGCTGCTGGAAGAACCCCAAGCACAGGGCTGAGCAGGGCTGGGAAGTGAATTTATGGTGAGATGGGTAAAGCTACCCAGCTCAGGGGGAAAGTTAGCACCCAAATCAAGCAGAATGAGGTGGTTCCAGGATGAACTGAGAATGTGGATGGGAATGACCATGAACTGTGGGTGGGAAGGGAGCTCAGAGCAGCAGTGTTCATTAGAAATCACAACAGCAGAAAGACAGGGCAGGGTAGTGCAGGGGCTTGGGCAGGGTAGTATGAACCTGGTCTGGGATTTTCTTCCTGGGCCAGTGCTCCCTAAGGAGCAGACACAACACAGCAAGGAGTAAAGGATAGGAAGTGCTTCTGTCTGATACAATGGGGATCAGGGCAAGTACAAGGCTGTGCCAGGCATGAATCGCTCAACTCTAGACACAGGCTGGGTGTGAGAAGATGGAGAGAGATGTGAAGCAAAGGTGACAAAGCCAGGTGAGAGGAGAGGAAGGGGACTACCTTGCCTCACCACTAATGGGCATATCTGCACCACCTGTGCTTTATCCAGAGCTACCCTGCTTTCTCAGGCACCCACAGCAGGGCATCCGTGACAGCTCCATCCCTGCTGGAGGTGACAGACCTGGTTTCCCCTGCACCACAATTAACTCAGGCCACGCAGGGGATGAGTGGGACTGCACTGCTCACAGGCTGTGTGTCAGCAGTGCTGGAGCAGGTGTGGGTATCTCTGAAGGGCAGTACCTGTACACTGAAGCCAGACCCTGAATTTCCTGTCTGTTTTATCACACTTGCAAACCGACGGTCAAACCCAGCTCTGGGGAGCAGGTTCTCCGGGAAAGATGAGCAAGATTTGCCTTGCAGCAGGTATCCTCATATTTTTTTCAAAAACAAAAACTTGTTATGGGCTCTTCCTGCCGTATGGCTTCAAGCCTGATGAACTCTGCAGAACTGTCTCAGTTTGAGGAAGGGGAGTGAGAGTAAAGAGCACAGAGAGTAGAGAAAAAGTCTACTCCAGGAAACAGGTATAGGATAGTTGAGAGGAGAGGATAAGATAGAAGAGAGAGATCAGCTGGTCAGACTGTCCAAACTACACCTGAGTAAATCCACACCCCCCCTTCCTTCCTGCTATCTAACTTCAGCACTTCTCTGACTACCATTATCATTACATCTGAGCACCATGGGTTGTTTCAGTGCTTTTATCACGTCTTCTCCCTGCTGCAGGTGTCCTTGCTTTTCCCTGCAGCTATAAATGAGAAACAAAGCCTTGGGGAAGATTATCAGATGATTTCCAACTGACCTTTTGGACTACTGACCCTAACTGAAGTGACCAGGGACTTGCCACTTGACTGTTAACAAACCATCTGCCCAGTGTTTGGGCTAGAACCAAGGGCTTGGAAGCAGTCCAGCAGGTGCCATGGAGGGTTTTGCCTAATCCATTCATTTTGGTGGTCCTGTGGTGAGTTAGACGAGTGTGAGATCAGATCCAGTAAGTGCAAGACTGAAAGGAAGCAAGAGGAAGGAGACAGCAGCAGTGTGGGGAAGAGTGAGCAAGGGCATGTTGGTGCTGTCCTTCTGCAGGGAGCTGCTGGCCATTCAGAGGAGCCTAAGGCTGAACAGCCTGGCTCAGACTCTCAAGGCATGCATGCCACTCATTTGCCTCCCCAAATGGCAGATCCCAGCTGCTCCATGGGAAGACAAGAGTCTATCTGGAGAGAGAACCCTCACTAACCACCTGATGGTACAATGCTAACAACAAATGATTCATTGTTATTGCAATTCTCCCTGCTGCACTGAATCCATGGGCTTTCATTAGTGCTCTTCCAGGCTGGCTCTGCCACAAGTGTGCAGTACTTACCTGGGTCACAGCTTGCTTGCTGGTCTTTGCTTGTGTCCTGGAGTCACACCACTTGGGTTTTTGCCCCTTCTCTGTGGAAATGTGAATGCTGATCCTGTCAGCGTGTCAGATTCTGACCTGTATCTCACCACATGAATTGCTTCAATAAAACCCCGCTAAAGCAGAACCGTGATGATTCATGGTTGTGCATTTCTTCCACAAGTGTTGAATGCAGGCTAAGATTACAACAGATCTGGCATTGATAACTGGTTAGATTCAGTGTCTTTTTTGTTTAAAATTAGGTTTTTAAAAATAAAGTTTTGTTGAGAATTTGTGTAGGAGATTCATACTTTGAACAACTACAAAAAATATATGGTGCAGAAAGGGAGGTTTTGCCAAAAAATGTTCAAGAGACACCTTTCTCTTTCTCTTGCCTCAGCTGCTAAACAATGTTGTTCCCCTCAGCTCCCCCTCTCCCCATTTTTGGATGAAGAATGTCTATTTTGAGTTGCCAAAAATAAGCAGAAGTTGAATTTCCCCAGTGGTAGCTGAGTTTCCTCAGTGAGGAGTTGATGTGGTCACCCAATGGCCGTTTCTAGCAGAGCCCTGCTTGTTCTACCATTTCTGAAATCGAGTGATTAAAGGGTAAAGCCTTCCTTTCTGCAGTGCTGCACTACTTGGAAGATGCTTTACTCATCTGCCTAACCATAACCTACATCGTGATAATTAATGAGTCAACACTCTTTCTGCACATGGCAGTGGCTGGAAACAGGTAAGGCACCGAGATAGGCAGGAGGGTGACGCACCCACACAGACACCCCCGGGGCTGACTCTGCACTCCCACCAGCCTCAGGAATCTCCACTGGGGGTTGCACATGTGGGATGGACACAGCTCATCCACCAGCTGTGACAAAAAACACCCAACCTGTCAGCCCGGCGGGGAAAGAAAGAGGCATGAAAGCGAGAGGAAGTGGAAAAGATCAAGGCGAGAGTGTAAGACAACAAGCTCACCACCGGAAAACAATAAAAATAAAATTGCTCAGAAATAGCATAACTGACATGCAAAGGAGATCAAAACAGGCCCTCAAAATATCTCTTGGTGGGGGGCAGGGGGTGCCTATGGTGGACACCACAGGGCAGCCAGAGGATGTGCTGTGGGTGGCGGGCAAGCATTGGCTGCTTCGTGGCCATGTCCACATCCTGCCTGGCTCCCCAGACTCTGACCTACAGGTCCCTGGGGGCTTTGGTCTCCTGGGAGATGAGCAGTGCTTTGTGCCTTCCGCAGGGCACCAGAGCACATGAGATGCAGTTGATATCTCTGAGCCAAGGGTGGTGTAGGGGCTCTGTCGGGAAGCAGGTGCTATTCCCATTTGGCTCACCCCACTTGTCCAGCCGTTCCTCTGATGCAAAGGAAAGAACTTGGGTCCTGCTCCGCTTGCCCCAGCACAGATTCAGAGCATGTGCTGTTTACATCAGCAAAGGGACTGGGAAGAAGGGAAAGGAGAACCCAGTTCTTCAGGGTTCACTTTGCTGGAAAGGACAGCTGCTCTCAACTTGCCTTCATGAGAGTGCTACAGTCTTAAGCTGCTGAGGCATTAAGCATGCTTTGACCTTTAAGCAAAGATAAGGCTCCAAACTCAGCATTGTTTTGCTGTAGGTTGCTCCTCTGCTTAGAGCTGAGCACACTCTAAAGCCTTGCTGTGCTGTGTCTGATGTGTTTCAGACTGCTGTGAGCACAGCACCAGGATCGTGTCCTGTGGGCCCATCTCAGCTCTGCTTTTCCCCAGCAGTGGGACCAGTAGCATTCAACCAGCTCTGCTGCCTATCTCTGAGGAGGTTCACTCTCCTGAAGCTCCAAGCACAGACTAGACATCACAGCTGGGGCACTGTCCCACCACAGGTCCATAATATGGCTTTCACTCCTTGCACAATTAAAAAAAAAAATAGAAAAACAACAGACAAATCACTCCAAGCATGGGTAGGTCTTCAGAGGAGTCCTTTGGGCTAATCTGCCCAAACTTGCAAGACCTGGTTGCAGGCTGTTCTGGCAACTTTCCAGCTCCCTGTGAATCAGGGAACACTGGGACTGCCACTCAAGGACAGCAAACTGTTTAAAACATAACACCTTATTCCCATCTGGTGCACTGAAATGCATGGATACCCATGGACGTGTTAGTCTTCATTCCCTCTACAACAGAGCATGTGATACAGAGTTTTCTCCAAGGAGAAGAAGGGTGAATGAACATAGTCAGGGAATGTCATTGTGTTTCTTGAAAACATAAAAGGCAGGGCTAAGTACTAGGGATTAATTATTATAGCTGTTTAACGATGCTAGGGATTTTTAATATTATTATTATTTCTGTGTGTTAGCCAGGGCCATGGCAACAGGAACACAGGAGAGCCACCTGCCTGGGCTGTGCCAAAAGAAGGTTTATATAAGGGTTACCAAAGTCACAGGGGCAAAATGCTGATGAACATGGGACATGGCTGGGCTGGGGTCCACTTTGGCTGGCAGCAGGAACTTCCACCCTGTGGGTCTGGACATTCTTGACCAGAGTTGAGGGTAATTTGAAATAATGCAAAGCTGCCTGGTGGCTTTGAAACAGCTACCCAAAAATGTCCAGTCGACCTCCTTGGTCCTGCAAAAAACACCGGCTACATCAAGGCTTTTACAGAATTAAATACCAGTTTCTGGACTTTAATTTTGCTGCCCTGGGTGCTGAAATGGGGGAGCTGGACTCAGCTCTTGCTCATTGAATACCAGCTCATGTTGCAGTAAAGTAGAAGTAACATGGTCCTAAGTGTGAAAGGACAATTTTTTTTTTTTTAATTTCTGGTTTCAGAAAGCAAGAAAGAATTATGCCCATGCGTTGAAGGAAGTTTAATAAAGGTTTAATTAAGTGCCTCAATCTTGATTTAGATGTTCTCACTTCAAGTGCTGGAGCTTGGAGCTGTTAGTCATTAATACTCATCTCAGGTAACTTCCACCACCCTCAGCCCCTCACCTGACGCATGCACACACTTGACAAAGATTGCTGATATCCTCTCTGAAAACTAATGAAATCACAGTGTGATATTTTGATTTCAAGGGCATCAAAGTGATGCAAAATAATGATGGAAAAGGGAGGCTCTGATACCACTGACACAACACAGCTCTTCTTGTCTCTAGATCTGAAAGCACCTTGAGAAGGAGATCCGAATCACCCCCTGCTTCTGTTCAAGGGAAACTGAGGCACAGCTCTTTGCAGAGATGCAGCTTGCACGTCTGGGGTGGAGTCCAGCTGCCCCAGCCCCAGGCCAGCCTAACACTGACTGACCACACCTCTCCCTGGAGCAGAGATGGGGTCTGCCATGGGCAGGAGATCTCTGTGTGCGTGTGCTTGTGTGTTTGTCTGCACACAGGTTTTACAGAGAGAAGGATCCCAGACACAATAGCAAACAAAGAGGAAATCAATTCAATGGTCAGCTGGGAAAGCAGGTCCTGCCTTGGCTGCTTGTAGTTTTAAGGGCAGCAGTGGACACAGGAAAAGGTTTCTAAAGGCTGGAACAGCAACCAGATTTCTTCCTGAGATTATTTCACAATATTTGTTGTTCTTGTTTGCTGCACAGGAGATTGGGTAGGCAGAAAGGCCTGATCCCCATTTTTGTACTTTTTAACAGAGAAGAGTGCTCCTGACCTGCAAAAGGCTTCAGGATTCCTTCAGTAATTCACAAATTACTGATCTTCAGCAGAACCGAAATGAGAAGTGATTCTATATATTTCAATAGAGTATTGTGGAAAATTGAAGGATCATTAGCAAATCTTCTGCGTATGGGGCTGACATATACAGCTAAAGAACAGAAGGCACAGGTCTCTTCAGGTTACTAATAAAAGCAGCAAACATTTCCTTTGCTTACTAGCCTGAGTATGTCCAATTTTTGTTATGGGAAGAATGCCATGCCCTGATGAGGATTATTAAAGGCATCACTTATACATGTGGAGATCCCGCTGCCTCTGGGAAAGCTTCACCTGCTCCCTGGATTGCTGTGAACCTGAAGCTCAGCTAATCAAAAGTCTTTTTTTGCCCTCTCTTCCCCTTTCTCTTTAAGGCTGGCCATGCAGAGCTGCTGGAGTAGACACAGTGCTCCCCTGAGTGACTGCCCCAGGCAGCCCTGGACCCTGGGATGCCCGGACAGCCCAGGAAGAAGCAGAGCTCGAGGCAGAGGCACAGCTTGCAGGGCCCTGCTGCAGTCACAGCTGCTGAGTGTCCGTGGACTCAAAGCCTCTCTGGGTATCACAGCAACTCTCTCAAGATGACTGTGCTGGTGAGAAGTGTGATACCAAAAGCTGTGAGGCTTTGCCCCCGGAAAGCAGTGGGCTCAAGGCTCCAGGTTTGTTCCAGCCTTTCCCCCTCCCCCAGCAGCTCTATGACTGAATCAAAGTGAACAGACTCAGCCTCTCAGCCAGCTTGGAAACTGGGGCACAAAGAGAAGTGACTCACTCCATAGCTATCTACCAGTCAGAAACTCATCTATGGGACAGGAGCCTTCAAGAAAACACAATTTTCCATAAGCAAGGTCAGCAGTTTTCTTCGGGCGCTCAAGTCCGGGGCAGCCTCTGTAGCTGGGAAAATCCTCCTGAGCCCACAACCCCACAGCTCCTGAGCCTCTCCCAGCCCAAGAGCTGGGCAATTGCCCTGAGTGAGGGAAGAGGAGGATGGCATGGTTGGGAGGCTGCTCCCAGCCTGCCCAGCTGGCTAAGCCATGCCCCTCTTTGGCCTTGGACACCTGAGACATGACTTGCCCTCAGGAGTGCCACCCCAAGCAAATGAGCCGTGACTTCACAGGAATGACCTTGCCACAGAGCAGGGATCTGATCTCCTCACATTCCTGTGGTCCTTGCACGTTCTTAGAGGTTTCAAGGCCATTTGACATCCATCACTGAGACAGAGGTGTTTTGGTATCCTGAGTCTTACCTGTAAGGCTTTGTCTCTTCTTGGTTTTGGTGCCAGTCCAAGTCTCCATTGGTGCCAAAACTGACACCATCAAGAATGCTCCACGGCTGCTGATTGCTCTGGGAGCCCAGGCCTCAGGCTTTTTCCCTGACAATTCTACCACTAGATCAATATCTGTGCTTGAACAAGAGCAGAGTGCTCAGAGATGCCTCCAAATGCAAATGGGACCCTTGCCAGTAATGGAGAACCCATCACAGCTCTCCAGAGCTGTGCCAGTGTTTAATTAAGCCTCCTGATAGAAACACATTTTATACCTAATCTGCATTTGTCTGGCTTCAGATTGCAGCGGCTGGATCTTGTTTTACCTTCCCTAATTGGGCAGGTTTGGTGTCATTCCACTCCCATTCCACATCACTTCCCAGTAGGACTTCCCTGGACCACGGTTACCCCAGGCATTACTTTTCCCTGCCCAGAAATGTTGCCTGGATGGAGGGTGAGGGTTTCAGTCTCTTATTTGACATTTCAGATGCCAGGCAGCCAATTCAGAGCTGTGTGGGCATGGGTGAGGGATATCACACATGTTTCCCCAGGGTCAGACTGACCATGCATTTCCTCTGGATATTCTGCATGTGCTCGACTTGTTCCCCACACCTCAGACATGCTGGAGTTCCCCTCCAGCTCTTGCAGAGATCAGGACCAAACTAAGAGTGGACTCAGTGCCCTTCACTTGGTTTACTTCTTCAGGAGCTTGTTTTTCTATTTTCCTTCTCTGCACCCTCCTGGACCACCTTTTCCTTTGAGGGATGGAGCTGGTGCCCATCCCAGAACCACCTGGTGGAGGGACTGCAGCTGCTTGGTTTGCCCTCATGGTCTGGTCCAGCTTCTGCTCTCCTGCATCCCTTCCTAACATCCTGCTACACCCATGGGCAGCCCCTACCTCCTGCTCTCCCTGCCTCTGCCTGGTTTCTCCCATGGAAACACAGCCCTTCACCTTCCTGGGAATGCTGTGTCCTCGGGGGACACAGGCTGTTCATCAGCCTGATGGATTGATTCAGTCTGACTTCCTCACACTCATTTATTCAGGTTTCCTAGAAAGCCCTTCTCACTGGGGGCTTCCTGAGAGGAGCAGGTGGTGTGTCCGTGCAGGAGTAGGTGTGGGTCTGTGGGCTGGGGGAGCTGCCAGCCCCTGCTGTGCCCCCCAGCACTGGGAGGAGCTGTGCCAGCCCCGTGCATCCACGCCCAGGGCTGCAGGGATCTCGGCATCTGCAGAATGAGCATCTGGCAATGTGCGTCTGATCCTCAGGCCACGTGAACGGGGGGCTAAAAATAATAACCAACTGCCACTCCATTCCTCAGCAGCATCTGGGAGAGTTTGTGCAGGGAGGAGCGGCCATCAACATCTAACACTCCCCAGCAGCATCCCTCTGCTTTGCAACCTGTGTTTATGCATGAGAGAGGGGTCAAAGGCTTCAAGATATTTTTTTTTTTAAGGGTTTCTCTAGAGGAGGGTTATGTTGTGAATTTTCTCCTACTTTACCCATCAGCTGCTGTCCTGGCCTGTTCAAAGATGCCCCAGTTTTGCGCTTGAAACCTCATTTGCCCTTTGCAGAGGAGCTGGCAAAAGTGCCCAGGGTATCAGTGAAAAGGTGACAGTACTACAGAAGGAAGGCTGTGAAGTCCATCCCTGTGAACATGGGTGGAGATCACCTTTTTAATCAGCAGTAATGAGCAGAGTTCAGCTGTAGCAGATCTGCAAGATTGCTGGTGGCACCAGCCACTGCCTTGTCAATGTATTTTTGTACTTCTGGTCATCACCTTAGCTGTGCCACTCTTTGCAGTGGCACTGTCCAATTGTGGGCAGTGGTGTCAAAAAAGAGTCACCTGTGGTGGCAGCTTTGTTTTAAGTTGCTTATTTTGTAGGGTTTCCTGCCCTCACTCCTAATACAAAAACAGCTTTACCCAGAGATTTCTTTCAGTGAGCAAATACCATTTTCAACCAAGGAACAGCAGCAGCATATGGATCAGGTGCTGCACATCTCAGGGAGAAAAGCTCAGCAGTGTCCAACACAGCTCACACCTGGATTCCCTGTGGTCCTACAAAAGGGCTGGGCAGCTCTGGAAAAGCAGAGTATGATTAAATCTCCCCATGTCTTGTTTCTTCCACTGTAAAATCAAATTAATGTCATTCCTGTATTTCTTGACAAAAGGTGGGCAAATCCTGCACAGGGATGCAGACAGGAGTACAGCCCAACTGTGGTCCTTGGTGGATGCTGACTCAGCCCCATGAAGGAGGTTTGTTTTCCTTCTTCTCCATCCCTCAGCCATCTCTGCTGCCTCAGGGGGCACTGGAATGAGCGAGGACTGAGTGGTTTCTCTCACGACCTACAGATCAGAGGAATGAGCAAGTCCTAGCAGCTGTTGAATAAGGAGAGAAATGTTCCCTCGTGTACCAGGAGGAGCAGGGAAGGTATCAGGTACCAGAGCATTTCCACAACAGGTTTATCACAGATCCCCTGGCTCCCCAAATCTAGTGCTGTAGCATTTCAGGCTTGCAGATGGGATAACACCTCCAGGGCTGGGCAATGTGTGGTTTGTGGGCTGCCTGTGGCTCACAGGCTGTTCAGAGCTGGTTCTTGTGTCAGCAGGCAGCAGTGGCTGTAGGTGGGCTGCTCCATAACCCACACCCCTGGCTGGAAGCAATGGGAATAAACCTATCAAAAACGATTTTCTGAGTTACACAGCCACTGGATGCTTGTCCCTCCTGCTTCCCTGGAGAGCCAAATGGGCTCTGGGAGCATTAACCCCTCCCAGCATCACAGAGATGGACTGGCATCTTTGGGATCACTCCATTGCCATGCAAACAAGCATGAAGATGCCTCTGCTGTGGCCTGGTTTGTACCAAGAGAAAGATCAAAGCACTGCCTGCTCCATGGAGCAGTGGGGTGTGTGGGCTGGTGGGAGAGAAGGGGTGCATTGCAAGAGGGACTCAGGAGCACCAGCCTGCTGCATTTGGCTTTCCCAGTGGGTAGGGAAGTGCCTGGCTGGATTGAAGCTGTAACCAGCACCAGGATGTGTCAAGACCATCCTTGAAATCCTTGTGTGAAATTGGATCTCCTGGGAAGCCAGCCAGGAGCACAGGGAATGCAATGCCCTGGCAGGTAGTGAGTGGCTTGACTCACACCTGGGCTGGGTCCCCAGGCTGCCACAGACTCCCACCTTGGGTGGGTCAGGGTGCAGGTGCCAGGCTCTGTGTCCCAAATTCTGAGGCAGTCTGGATGCCTCACTGGCACAAGGCCGTGTGGGGCAGGAGACAGCAGCAGCCTCATGGAGGACACCCGGCTTGGCAGGGAGATCAAGGCCCTGGGAGTGGGAAGGGAAAGGAGAGGAACCAGGAATGAGAACTGGGCTGGGATGCGGTGTGGGGAGGTGAGCTCAAGGGAAACATCTGAGAGTCTTTCTGTGGGAGGATGGGATTTGGATTCCCCTGGAGCTGGCAGACCCATTGAGCCGTGATCCAGATGTGTCCCATGAAAGTTCTGCAGCATCCCCACCCTTGAGCTTTGCTCTCAGCAGTACCCAGGGGAGCTGGGGAAGGACAGCAAGAGCTCTGCAAGCTTTGGCACCTCTCAGCTGCTAGGAAACCTGCAGAGGAGAAGCCCCATCTTCTTTGCCATTTGCCTTGCACAACCCCAGATCCAGCTCCTGGATACTGACCCCTAGGGAAGGAGACAGACTGGACAAGCACAAGGAGTACCCAGGGCAGTATCAGAGCACCAAGGATGGAGCAGCAGGGCTATTAAACATAGCTCTGAGTAATGTGATAGACCCTGACGTGCTGGGAGAAAAGAGATGAGGTCAGGATGTGCGAGTGACAGTGGCATTTCTGCTGCATGTGGTCAAAGCTGGTGTGTTCCTCCATCACTTTTCTCCTTATTCTTCCAGACCTCAAAAACATTCACTTGTTATTTGTAAGTGTAAATCTCTCTGCATTGGGAAATCTGCTGCCAGCTCTTGGGTTGGAAACCCTCTGCCCTTCCGTGCTTCCCGGGAGGGAGGTGAGCTCCCTGCACACCTATCTCCTCTCCCATCAGCTGTGAATCATGGACCATCAATGGCAGCACAAGCCAAGGGAGAGCAAGAGCTAATTAAAATCCTCAGGGGAGTGCTGCAGCCATCTCTCTGTACTAAGCCTGTTGAGGCTTTCAGTTTTTCATTAAAAAATCTCCCATTTCCTACTGAAGAAACAGGTGGAAAATTTCCAGCTATGTAGTCCCCAGCCTGTGGCCAAGCCACAGATTTACTGTTGCTTCCTGGTTCCAAACTCCAGAACCTGTCTAGCCAGGGACTGATGCTCAGGGCTGAGCTTCTGGGGGTGCTTCACCACACCAGCCCAAACTGTGGCCAGCATCAACAGCTCTCTGCTGCACGTTCCTGAATCCAGATCATCCAGTCCCTCCCACAGTGCACCCCAGGATCAGCTCTGCATAGATTTACACCTCTGCACAACATGAATCATGTCCAGCGAGTCTTGAGCTGACCCTTGCAAGGAGCTCCTGAGGCACTGCATGAAAATTATTTATGGGTGGTTTTTATTGCCTGTAAAAGGATGTAGAAATCGGGCAGCGACCTTGTGGTTTTCTTCTGTCAAATTATGATCAAGGTTCCTATTTTGCAGCCCAAATATTTAAGAGTGAGAAAGAAATCTTTACAAGGGCTACCACATTCCTTAGGTTATCTCTATTGGTTCTGCCTGGGCCTATAAATACTAGAGGGACTACCAAAGTAAATAACACATTTGCCTGCACATATGTTGCTCCAGGGGAACTCCTATTTCCTGCACCACGGAGGTCAGTAGGTCAGGGACTTACTTGCAAATCAATAGAAAATTACCTTTCAAGTGACACCTGCATTAACCTCTGATTCTTGTTGGTCTAGATGAGGTTAAGGCCACAAGTCCCTATAGGGAGAGTCTTCCATTGCGCCTGTGATTTATTTGTATTATGATTTATTTGCATTTTCTGTTTCCCTCCTTGATCTTTGGAATTGCTGGCACTGTTCCCACACAGCATGCAGAGCCATTTCCCTGCACATTGGTTGGGAATGGCAGGAGATACACAAGGCTGTGCTTTTTGCTGACAGGTGTCAGAAACAATAAGGAAAATGTATATGTTTGGAAATGAAGAGAAAACTAAAACAAACAAGAGGAAGCAATTATGAAGACCCAGTTGTCAACATAAGCTCTTCTATCCAGAAGTTGGGTCCTGAGCTCAGTCATTAATGACAGCCATAGGTCATTGAAAGTGAATGAGTTGTAAAAATCAAATTCACTTGTCATTACAGCTCATCTAGAAGGAAAATTGCTGGACCCTACAGCCTCCAAACTGGTGTGAATTACTGGTTATTTTCATCAGGGGCTGGTTCCCACCTTGTATCTCTTCTAGCTTGCACAAAGAAATCAGACTGGTCATTTCACATTTCCAATCTGCTTGTTCTTTTTGCTGTCTGTCCCTGTCATTGCTGCAAGGTTGTGCTGGTCTAGCAGGAGCAAAGAGCTCAGCAGAGCATCCCGTGCTCAGCTCATCTCTCATTCTCCCATGGCAGTGCCAATGTGTTACTGCTCAGAATCGCCTCTCGCCACCATCTCCCTTGGCCAGAGCTGCATTCAACAAAGGCATCATGCTCCTGCCCCAGAGGTGCCAAAGGGGTCATTGGACCCTGTGCTAGATGCCTTCCCCATAAGCCAATTAATGTGGGAATTTGAGTGGACCCCTCTCCCTCTCCCCTCCCACAGAAGTTCTAAGATGCCCTTTTCTGGGGATTATTAAGCTTCAATTGTCACTCAGGGACTCCTGGACACAAATCTCTTTCCATCATTTCCGATGCTGTTTCTCACTGGATGAGGTGACTGCGACTTTTGTTTGCTTCTAATTCCTCCTTTGCACCCCAGAGAAATGCTCCTTGGTGGCTTTGCTGCTGGTGGAAATCCTCCTGCAGAGCTCTCATGAGGGATGTGCTGATCACTGGAAAATGGCTGACATGTCCCAGGCAGCTCCTGCAAGGGCTGAATTCCCAGTTGGCCCCAGCAATCCCATCAGGGTGTGTGAAATGCCCAGCAGGCCTGAGATAACACTGAGCCACACTCAACTGGCAGGAGGGCACTGTGCCCTCAAGGCCACCGTGGTGGTTTGACAAAAATTCCACTGGCACAGGCCTCCACTCTGCCCCTGCCACCCTTCCTTGGCCCACGGGGACATCCCGGGTGCAGGGGGGACACGTAGCTCTCTGAAGCTCGACTTCCTGTTGCTCTGGGCATGTGCATTTTTGGCCACTGGCTTCTCATTGTCACTAGGGACCTGTGGGTGCTTCTAGAAAGCAATTAACCGCCAGAATTAATATGGGCAGACCATAGGACTTGGCACTCTGCAGTTGGCAAACACTCCCTACCCCTCTGGCTTACTTCAAGCCCTGAACCTCGCTGATTGTATCCTGTTAACAGGCTTTAGTTCTGGATGCCGTTGAGAGCCTGCCAAGCACAATCTGTAGGATGTTTTAATTGGAGCAGAGAACAGTAATAAAAAGACCTTTGCCCAAGCCCTGCAGATGAGGCTAACAGGAGGGGAGGGCCGTGCCACTGTTCGGTCACTTCCCTTGAGCTGTCCTTGTTAGAGGGAATGGACCTGAGGTCCCAATTTGCTTGCCAGCTATCTCCTCTGCCTGGCCCCTTTGTGCACAGCAGAAATGTGCTCCGACCACCCAAAGCCAATCAGGCACAGCAGCACTGAATAATTTGCTGTGGCTTCCTGAAGCCAGGGGGGCAGTGGCAGCCCACAGGGTCTCACCTGGGAGGCTGGAACACCTGCCTGAGGGTCCAGCACAGGAATGGGAGGTTGAGACATTCCCTTCCTTCAGCTGCCATGGGAACAGATATCAAGAATCATCTGGAGAAGAGCTTGCAATGTAATGTCCTCCTCAGTCCACTTATATTCAAGAGATTTCACTTTTCAATGACCTTCCTGGGAATCTGAGGTGACCAAATCATCACCTCTTTAGGCCACTTTTGAGACACCCACCCTCAGCAACTGGAGCTGAATCACAGAACAGGGCTGGACCAAGTCTGTGCTTTGCCCCAGAGGTTTTTCCCAACAAGGCTGCTGATCTGCAACTCTGCTGGTAAAAGCTCAAGCACTGGGACTGCTCTTCCACCTGGGAGCCTCGGCAGGCAGCAACTGCTTCCTGCTTTCCACCCTCCTTTCCTTTCAGTGTCTGCTTTGAGCTGCTCGGTGCTCTTGCTGTGCAGCATCACACAGCACCTGCATTCTGCTTCACAGAGGGTTGCATTTGCACGGGGGTCAGATGGTGCCCCTCCAGTCTGCTGACCACACGCTGTTCAGCCAGCAGGAGAACGCCAGGGGGACAGGCTTCAGTGTGGCAGCAATTAAATCAGTGCTGCCACAGATTTCAAAGGAGCAATTGCCAAGGACCAGCTTGTCCACACAATCCCTTGAGGATTGGGATATGTGGTCACTGCGGGCTTCACCAGGCCCTGCAGGTCCCATTTGGGCTGGAAACAAGGTCAGGAAGAGATCATCCTGGATTATATGGCAGCAGGTCAGAAATCTAGTCTTGGTCCCCTTCCCAAAGCCCAGCCCTGCCTGGGCATCCCTTCTGAGGGCAGCACGGGTGGCTTGGGGGTGGATGGGGCTGCCTGGGGTGGTGGGTGTCAGTGTGGGGGCCCTGGGCACAGCAGCCCATCCCTGCTGACTGACAGCCCTGTGTCTCAGCCCCTGCCCCGGCACGGCGGGACCTGCCAGGGGGGAGCACGGCTCAGGGCTTTGACTGGGACCTCAGTTTCACTTCCTGCCCTGTGTGGAGAGAAACCATCAAAAATATCTGACTAAGGCAGACTTCTCTGCTCTCGGTATTACTAAACCCTCCCTGCTCCCCAGCCCCCTGCAGTGACAGTGGTGTGGGCAGAGCTATTTCACTTTCCCCTGGTTTGCAGGCTCACAGGTGGGCAGGCAGGTGTACAGCACTGCACAACTCCTGGCCTCTCCCAGCCTTGCTGGAGCACAATCCTTTGTCCAACGGACCTGGGGGCTTTTCCCCACGACCTCAATGAGTCACAGCTTCTTAATCCTCAGAGAGGTCTGAGGATACCAAGTCAGGGCAATGTGGATGATGCTGAGGGCCATCAGGTGGGGATCAGGTCCCAGGGATGCTCAGAGCAAGGGAGGGTTTGGGACCCTGCTTGCCAGGCCCTGCAGAGCTGGGCTGCACAGCTGCCTCCTGTGTGGGGCTGCAGGGGGGGAAATCTGGACAATCTCACTCTCAGCCATCAACAGATTGATCACAAACTGATTTCCCCTTGGATTAGTAGGGTTACTGTGAACGATACAAGCATTTTAACATCTGCCCCTACAACTGCAATATTTGTTTTAATGACCACGTTGACTAATGCACACAGAACTTCACAAATCTGTAACACGCCTTTTCTTGCCAGAGTAGCTTGCAGCCAGTGCACATACAGACCTTGCAGCTCAGAGGAACAGAGGTTTGTAATTTGATGTATCCTCCTGCACAAGTACCAGGTTCTGTGGTGCAATTAGATGCTCTCTTTTGCAAAGGCAATAGTAATTATTGCTTCTGTAGAAGCCTGGGAGTTGGGAGTGGGACAGGACACGTGAGGTGAACTAAAGTCAGGCTTGAATGGCTATCAGAAGCTCATATCTGAAACAATCAAGAGAGGGCACAGCAGGTCACTTGGAAAGACTGTTTTTTCTTGTTTTTCCACTTTTGCCTTACTAAACCTTTTTATTGATTTCACTGCAGATAAAGACATGAATACTACACCTACATGGTCTGTCATGAAGGCCAATGTTTCATTCCATGTTTCCAAACTCCAGACACACTGACTCTTGGGCTAGATCCACTTATCTTGTGCATTTTCTGCCTGTCTCCAGTGCCATTCTTCCAGCTGTACTGATGACTGATATGGGCTCCCATTAGAGGTTGGATTACATTTCAAAATGGGTGAGATTAATCTGTGCCAAAATATCCACGCACCACCTAAGATTTAAATCCCTTGAGTATTTTTGCTACTGAATATTCATGTTTTCACCCTGTTGGTGAAACCAGGTGAAAAACTGTGGGTGGGAATGTGCTGATATTCATATTGGGCTGCAGGTAAGTGCAGGAAGCTGCCATATCTCTCCATGAATAACTTGACTGGCACTGTTGAGCTCTGCTCCTGAAAGCTCAGGTGAGATGGAATTCCACCAGAAATGCTGAGCTCAGCTTGCAGCTGCACAGGGACCACCTGAACCCTGAGTGAGGAGTCATTTGCAGAGACAGACCCAGGAGCAGATGGGAAGGCTGGATGGAGCTGCCCACCCATGTCACCATCCAGTGGTGCTGACTGGGGCTAATCAGAACTATTGCCTCCCTGGAGCAGGCTGTGCCTGTGGGGAAAGCCCCAGCCACTCTCCCACTGCTGTCACTTCACATGGAGCCAGGGAGACGGGAGCAGGGCTGGCACCCCGTGGGAAGGCACTGTGGAGGAGGCACCCAGAGCATCATTTCATGGTAGGAGAAGAAGCTGATTAATAAGCTCAGAGGTTCTGGGCTGAGCCCACTCTGGAGAGAGAGAGGGTTTTCAGTGAATCCATCCTCATTTTTCTTTGCAGGAGTGACGTGATGGATAGCAGCAGTGGTGGAATCGCTAATAGAGTAAAATATTTCCTGCACAGGTGGATCCCTGAATTTAGAACCCTGGGGACAACTTGTTTGTGGGATGATGTGGAGCAGGAGCTGAGGCAGACAAAGCTCTTCAGAGAGAACATACAGCAATGCTCCCTGGAAACTAACCCTGATGGGGATGTGCCTTTGGAGGCTGGAGGACACCACATGCATTCAGCAGTGACCCCATTCCCTCCTGCACCAGCTGCTCCTTCAAAGCAGAAGAGACTGGTCAGAGTTTGGGGGCCATTTTTGTACAAAGTAGCCAGGAATTAGTGAGAAGTGGCTATTTTCAAAGTTTAATTTAAAGGAGTTGGGCATTTTGCATATGATTTCATAAAACACAGGAGAGATCTTCCTTAATAACACAGATTTTTAGGAAATGTGAGGCTATATGTGCTGTTTCCATCACTCCAGGGTGCTGCAGGTGTGTGGAGTGCTTAGGATGCTTCAGGGAGGAAGGAGGAAAAGAAAAGCTTTTGGGATTAAGTGGTTTTTGTTCAGCTAATCAAAGCTCCTCACTCAGAGCCAGGACAAAGCAGCCAAGACCTCTCCTTTTTTCCTTTTATCAAAAAAGAGAGGTTTCTGTTGGCTGTCATCCCGCAGGAAGTTGCAGGTTGCTATAACCCCAAACCCTGGGCAATCCCATGCTCCAGAGCAATGCCCTGTGCTGAGCAGAGCAGCTCCTCCAGGTGCTGGTGAAGGACACCTGTCAGTCAACACTGACCCTTCACAGGTCACCCTGGGCAAGAGCTGCCTCAGCCAGGGGTGGTCCTGGCCTGCAGAGCCCAGCCCCAGGGCCAGGACCCAGCTCCCAGTGCTGACCAAGGGTCCTGGCCATGGGCTTTGGACAGAGGCTGAGTGTGCCTGGTACTGGGTGAGCCCTGGGCTGCAGTCCAGGGGTGTCTGCTCCATGCAAGATACGCTGAGCTGGTGCATGATTACCTCCTCCAGTCTTTCCAGGGCAGCAGGAGTGGGAAAAAATGGGTTAAGGGAATGTGAGAGTGTGTGTGTGTGTGTATGTGTGGGTGTAGGACAAAGTGTGTAAACAGAGGTGAAGAACACACCGTGTGAATGAGGTTGGGGGCTTGGAAAGGAAAAACTCCTCCACCACAAAGCAGAATTCCTTCACCTGTTTTTCTCATAAAGCAGCATGAGTATGTTTCTGCTAAAGCAGCCTCCTTTCACAGCAGCTGCATTATGAAATTACTTCTTTTTAACAAATCCGTCTGCCTGCTTTTTAATAAGCAGGGCTTTCCACCATTGTATATGTGCGAGGTCTGACCTTTTCATAGGAAAAAACATTCATAACCAAAAACTATAAATAGAAGCCTTCAGACTGGAGCAGATCAAGATGTAGGTTTGGTGACTTTTTAAAAAGAAAAAACAAAAAACCAACATAATGTGGGAGGGAGAGAATCAAGCTCTTTTAAAAAGTCATAAACTTCTATTATTGCCTTAAGCTTACTTAATATTTATTGAAACATTTAATAAAAGACTTAATAGTAAGGCTTACAAGACTTCTGTATCAAAGCAGGTATTTTTGCAAAGGAAAGGAAAAAAAGATTAGAAGTATGTTAGTTTAGGAAAAAGGGTATTTCCTCCAACTACGTAATGAAAACTTTATACAAGGTTTGTATTTCTAGGGTAAATTAGGTTTTGTATTTTGTTCATGTTCTGGCTCTGCAAGCTCTCATAATATACATGTAACTTTGCTCCTGAGTACAGACACTTAGCCTTCAAAGGGACTACTCATGTGAGAAAAGCTGATCATTCATTGTTTCCACTTCAAGCCATATTTGGTCCTGTGTTTTAAGTCCCAGATGCTGAAGGTAGGTGATTACATAAGAATCTCAGCTTTCTTTAAAAAAATGAGGGAAAGAAAAGTAAGTTCTAAATCTTGTGATTGAAGAGAAAGCTTGAAAATATGTCCTCCAGAGAGCTTCAGAGTCAGAAGGCAAATAAGAAGGAAACAAATGTCCATTTAAATCTGCTAATCACAGACATTTCTTGATTGGGAGCAGTATTAGTTAAGTGTATGACAAAGGAGTTCAAGGAAGGGGAGTATGAAACGATCAGTGCGATTGTGGCTTTGAGCCATGGCAGAAAATCACAGTTGCCACATGCACAGACCCTTGGTGGATCTGCTTACAGAAGCTCTGAATTGCTTCACTTAATAAACACTCAGGTACTTCAAAGTGAATCAAGAGGAGGCTTTGGTTAACATGCATTTAGCTCATCCGCTGTATCCCATGCCTCAGATTCCAGGAGATGCATATCTCCTCTGATATTTAATACAGCACAGAAAATAAATCAACTTGCCTGGTGCTGTCAGCATGAAAATAAAAATGTTAGCTGTAGCCACTGAAGGGTGCAGTGGTAATACAATACTTCAAGTCTCTCTGTTCCTTTTTTATATACTTCAGCAGCCTAAGAAACAATTACACTGATCCATATTTCATCAGGCATGGTGGGCTGAGCATCTTTTACAACCGTTTTGTAGCTTCTCAAGTGTTAGCTACAGCTTCCTTAGAGAGGTATCCTTTTGCTGGAACTGCTCAGTGCCAGGATCCTTTCTCCTGAGAGGCAGCACCTCACCATCACTGCTGCACATCATAGCACAGCCACAGCCTTCCCTTGAACCCAGCACCTCCGGTACCGCGGCACTGCCCAAGTGAGGAACCAAGTCATGGGGCTTGCCCAACACTCACAACAAAGGACTTTGTATCCTTTCTGCTGCAAGGCATTTTAGGATGAGTTTATGTCACCACTTCCCCGACAGCTATAAATATTTTTTCATATGTTGAAAATGGGAAGCTATGTAGAGATGGTAGAGATGAGAGGTGGACGGCGATTCCTGCAGAGATCTCTGTGGGCACAAGCACGTGTGCACACTCACTGCACGTAGGGTTTGCCTCGTAGCTTCATTTCTCCCAAATGATGATGACCTCTTAGCCAAAAGCCTCCCAGGCAGGAATGTTTGAAATGTTTTTCAGAAACTGCAATTGCTGCAGACATATCGAGACCCAAAAGTCACGCAAACAGTACACAAACCCTTGAGGCAGCCAGGAAAAATGTCATGAGTTCTGCCTGGGTGTTTGAAGAGAGGGGAACCCCACCATCCACGTGCAGAAAAGTGGGGCATGCATTTTGCCTGGCATCTGCTGTGTGTCTGCTCTCCATCATTTGGGCTGGATGCCAAGATGGAAGAGGGGCTGCCCTTGGGAGAACCTGAACTCTACAAGAGATGACTGCTTTAGGAACAAAAACATCCCTTTCTGCAGAGCTGCCCTTGGAATGGTCAGTAAGGTGAAATCTGGGCCTGCAGAAGCTGATGATGAAGTCCCCATGGACTTTGGTCTCATCCAAATTCCACCCCTTGGGTCTGACTGCTGTCCAGCCGCTGCCTAAGCCTGAGCCCGGCCTGCTGCCCTAGGCTGAGCTTCCTCCTGCAGCCACAGAATGGGGCCTAGGCTGTATCTCACCAATAAAACAAACAGAATTATATGATGCAAGGGTGTTTGAGTCGTGATTTTCATCAGTGCTTCCTTTTCACTGAGCTCAAAGTCTAGCTTGAATGCAGCCTACTATTTCAGTCCCCAAGAAAAGGCTACATAGAAAATAGGTTTTGAATCAGATGCTTTACATAAACCATGGGTTTTACTAAAAGCTGATCCATTCTGCTCTTTTTCACTCCTACAATAGCGACTCAGCAGGGAGGCATTAGAAGTTTCAGTACTTTCATCTTGTCTCAGAACATTTAAGGTGGAGAGAGAAGGTAATAGTAATAATAATAATAATAATAATAATAATAATAATAATAATAATAATAACAGCAATTAAATCATTCACCACAACTGACTTATTAGAGGAATTTTGCCACACATGGACATGATAAGTCATCAAAAAATAGGTCATGATTTCCTGAAATGTATCTGAACTGCAGGATCATTTGCCAAGTAATCTACACAAAAAAAATTCCTCTCACTGTTAGTCGACGGCACTTTTATTTTGAGTTGTTTTGACTGACTAGCAGCATGGTTCACATGGTGAATATCTCTGTCTTGATTGGGAACCAGGGCAGGCACCCAACTTTAACCATGTGCCAGATGTCTCCTGGCTGAAGCCAGCCATTAATGCATGTTCAGTCTAAGGACACACAGAGAGGTTGATTTTGGTGACCAGTCTGTGTGCCAGTAACACAGAGGCCTTTTGGCAGCAATGGGCTCAGTGCTGTCCTAAGCCTAGAAAAGCTGCAGTGGGGGAAAAAAAGTGACATTTTAACTGCCCTTCCTGAGATTCAGATGGATTTGGGGGGTTGTCCCAAAACACCCAGGTAGGGATTATGCAATTGTGAGGGCTGTGAGAAGATGAAACAGAGCCCTCCTTCTGTTTGATCAAAATAAACTGTGATTTCACTTTGCTTTGCACTCAGCCTTACATAGTCCTGCCTGATACACCTGGTTTTATTATCCTGGCTGGAAGTTATCTGAGCCCAGTGTTGAGTTTGTGGTTGGGATGAGAAAACTCTTTGTACGAAGACCCTCTCAGGCAGCTTATGGTTGACTCAAGCCCACTGATGTGAGTAGGAGACCTTTCAAGGTGTGTGGCAAAAAACATGAAATTCCAGCAAACAGAAGGTAAGAAAAGTTTGTCAAGGCCATCACAAACGAGATTTTTGTCAAAAAATTAATCATCTGTCCCACTGGTTTTTTTTTAACTCATCCCACAGTATGGAGCAAAGAGATCGTTGCTGATTTGGACCTCAGGGTTTATTGTAATCCTGTGCTGCGTCTGGGAAAGCAGGAAACTTCCCTGCTGTGCTTGGAATTGTAACTCTATAGAGGTGTTTACACGTGTGGGACTTATTTCTCTATGAGAAGTGGGATAAATTAGACTTGAAAAAAGGCAGCACCACATCCACCCTAGGGAATTTTCTGCCTGCCTATCACTCTAATGCCCACTCCATCACCCTAACTGTACTAGTTAAAGAAAAACACACTCTTGACCAACATGCAAGTATGAAAATGCAGGCTTTTCTGCTTTCTGAAGCTCTGACAGAACAAAGGTGATTGAAATGGGTTGTAAATTAATTTCTGTGTGCATTAAGACTCTTTACACAGCCTGAACAGTATAAAAGAGCTTTGGGTTCACTCAGAATTAGCCTGAATAAATTCAGAAGGCCATATTTCTTTATACAGCACATAATCATTTCCAAAACATCATAAAAGGGGATGATTGAATCAGATTTCCTGTGGATAATTTTCTGCCTGTCCCTTGCACTTTCATCTGAGAGAGCTGAATGCAAAACTCATGGTCACCAGTGTGAAAACTCCATTGATCTCAGTGGACTTTGGTTCTGAAAGATATGAGAACAGACACTGAGAATTTGGGTTTCTGGAGCTCAGGGCAGCACTGCCCCTGTTTGACAGAGCACAGTGAGACCAGATGGCTCCTTCCCACAGCCATCGTGCTGTGATCCCCATTCTTGTTCAATCCTCTCAACACAGCCAGTGTGACACGGGGTGACAGCAATGATTGTAACATGGACCTGTGATCTGGGAAATGGATCTCAGACTTACACAGTTGGAGATTACAGGAGTAATTAACTGTTCAGGTGCTGTGGCTCAGGATGAGAAGTCTCCTGTTCAGCTGGACCTTCCTCATGTTTGCCACTGTCACCCCTCCCCTGCTCCATCTCAGCAATCGCAGCAGGGTTAATTAATTTGTCTCCATGAAAGATATAAAGATGTGTAGTGAGTGTCTAGGGAAGCTCCTCACATTGCTTTCTTAATAAAAAAACTCTCTCTCATATCACAACAGATGAATCTTCTTTCCCATAGGAGCTGGGACAGCTGATGCAGTGGGCAGAGCCCTGGTGCTGGCTGAGGTAGCTGTTGCTGACTTGACTTGAGAATGAGATTGTCAGTGAAATGAATTGATGGTTTCAGTTCCAGATCTGGTGGAAAAATTAAAAAAAGAAAACAAAAACCAACAACAACAAAAAAGCCAACCAAAAGTGGGTTGTGTAATTCAATGCTTATTCTCAGGAAGCCACAGCTCAGGAGGTGAGCATGGGGACTCATAAGTCTTGCTCTTCAATACCAGCTCATGTTCCCCAGCTGCAGGAGGCAGGAGAGGGAGGCAAGCACCCAAGGCCCTGAAAAGTTTGCTCCTGTGTGTCCCTTCTCTGTGAAAAACATCAACACCAGGGAAAAACAGTGAAGTGGAAAGCAAACCTCCAAGTTGCTGAGATCCCATTCATCCCAAGACTGACTGAAATGATTCAGATATAAATTTTATCATACCAGAGCTCGCTGGCGTTTTCATTCAAGCACAGCATACAAGGGAATTTTGGTTAACCCTGCCATGGCCTGAAGATGTGGGAGTGAAGCCAGGTTCATGAGAGCTGTCAAGTCAATATCCCTGTATCTCCAGCCAGTTACACCAGTGTGAGTTTCACTGATGCCATCTGAGGAATTGCAAGCAGCTTTCAAAGGTTTTTAAAGTACCCACCACATCCCTGTGAGAGAAGTAAAAAACCATCTCTTCCAACAAAGAGAGAGAAAGGGACACTGGGGATAAAGAGTGTGAATTTAGGAATGTGGTGGCAGAGCAGTGGGGAGCAGGCAGGAGCTCCTGGCTGGTGGGAACACAGCCTTCCTGAGCAGCCAGTCAACAGGACGAGGAGCAGGAACAATGAGCTAAGCACTGCAATGGAAACAAACACCTTTTTTTAGGCTCTCTGCACCAAGCTGCTGCTGCTGCTGCTGCTACTTTTATCACAGCATTCATTTGGGAAGAAAGCAGTGCAGCAAAACAAGGTGCACACAGAAAGCTGCACGTTGTGTCTGAGCTCACACCAGTTACCAGCCAAAAAATCCAGTTGTTAAATTATTTCTTTCAATGGTTTGGGATTGCAGTGATCTTATATGATGTTAAATCTTTGGAAACTGGATACAGCTGAGTTAACCCTTCTGAGCAGGACATGGATGATCCACAAGGAGACTGAGGACCACAAGTGGGTGCTAACTTCTTCTGGGCAGCCCAAGCCAACGTTTCCACTATGCAAGTCTTCCATGGAGGCTCATGAGCTATTTTACAAACACATACACACGTGCATGAAACCCCCTGGCAAAAACAATGGTTGTTTTGCATGCCAAATGTGTCAGTTGCATTTCGTTTTACGTCTGAATTCATTCTCAAGTCACGAATGAAAAAAAAAAAAAAAGCTTAGTGACTGTTTAAATTTAGGGCATTATTTTTGAATTCCAGTGTAGAGGGAACCCAACAGTCTCAAACCTCGGAAAAAGACACTCCACCTCTGCTTTATGGGCAATTTCATTCTGTTTGTGTTTCCAGAGCCTACTTCAAAGCACAGATGCGTTTCAGGTAAATAATAACAGCTTCAGAACAAGTTTTCCTTGTAACACAAATCACCTCACTAATGAAATCACGGGAAAAATTCAGAACAACTTGATATCCATCTGCCTCAAATCAATTCCTTCTATTTATATGCTATAAGTAGGGGCCTGATTCCTGCCGCAATCAAATCAGGGGTGAAACTCCCACAGATTCCAGCGGGAATGGGGTCAGGTCTTTATGCTTGCTTGGTGACCATTGCCTGAATGTGGGTAAGGATGCCCTGGTCCATCCAGAGCGAGGCAGAGAACGTGCCTGTGGGTGCAGCACCAAACAATGGGGTCAGGTTCAGAAGAATATGAGGCACCTTCCCTCAGCACAGAGAATAGTTCCTATAGTTTTCACATTTCCTTCCTGTTCATGTCAATCATGTTCAGGGAAAAACAATGAAGTAAAAACCAACCCCACATGGAATAAAGTAATAGGAATCCAAGAATGAGCCACATGCTGAAAAGAAAAGTCATCACATCCAAGATTGAAAGTATTGACTGTCTGGACTGCCAAATAAATCAGACTAGCCCTGGGGACCTGGATCTATACCTGTACTTACCTCTTTACCTCAAACCTCAAGGGCAAGCTTTCCTTTTGCTTTGGAAGTCTGGAGGTGGGCAAATGATGTAGCTCTTGGTCACCTTCATGTGCACTGCTGAACCACTTTGCCTCCCTGCAGGCTGCTGCCTGCTTTGGGAGACACTCCTCTCATCTCCCATTACCCTTTCCAAAGGCTCAGCTGTGCTATGAGGGGAGCTAGATGTCCACTTGGCTTGGCAACAAAGAGAAAAAATTGTACTTGAACCTGGAAATTTACAGGAATGCAGAGCAGCCGTGTTGCTAAGCCAGCTGCAAACCTGCTTTGCTCGGGGCTCTTCCCTTTGTAGGGTTGAAGGAATGAGGCACGTGCTGCCAAGTAGGACATCAGTGCTACAAACAAATGGAAGGCCCTTATCCCACCAGCAATCTCGACCTGGTAACGGGCAGGCAGCTGGAGTAACAAGGAAGCCCAGCTCCTTCCTACTCACAGAAAAGGGAGGCGGTAGGATACAGGTTATAATTAGAGCCACCCACAGCAATTTTGGGGAAGCTTCAGTGTATGGATTGGGATCTTATTGTTGGTGCTGCCAGTTCACCATCTGCTTGGACTGGGCCAGTTCAGAAATCCAGTGGCCAGCACTCCCAGACACATCTCTTGCTTGTCTGGAGTTTAGCAGTGCTTTAAGGCACCCTGGTGCCTGCAGGAGAGTCACAGCAATAGGAATTTTTGTATAAGCCTTTACCTGACTGTCCTTCTAATTTGAAGGATTAACTTCAGCTTTGGGGACAAACTCCTTTTGGAGCCCTCACTCCTTTTTTTTCCATTGGATTATAAAATGTCACTGGCTCATCTAAACTGGATCTCCTCAGTACAGCTTCCTGTAGCTGGAAAAACACCAGTTCTGCCGAGCACTGGGTGCTGCAGGTACAGCACATTCCACAGCACCCCATGCAAAGCTGCACAACTGTCACCTTACAAAGCCCTTGAAGCAGAGTAAGGAAAATCAGAGCCACCAGAGCCACCCCCAGCTCTCCTTGCAGCTGCCATGGAGGCTGATAGCACACCCTGGCCCAAGCCGTGCTTGCAGATCAGCTCTGTCTTAGAGCTCAGGCCCAGCAGGATAAGGGTGAGCCTGGAGGACTAAGGAGCTGATGGGGTCTTGCACCCTCCTGGTACAAGACTTTAACACCTCAGATTTGGTCCTAATTCCTGTGCTGCTGGTTCCCAGCACAGATTTGACACCCCATGTATGAGCCTTCAATCATCACTTCTGGCTATTGCATCTGCATCGGTGTCCTTATCCTTATCCCCATCCCCAGGCAAGGGTTACCTTTTTTCAGAAATCCTATGTGGCCCCCTCAAAAGCAGCACAGGCCCCTGTGTTGCAGATTAAACCCCACCAGTGTGAAGATTTAAACCACCTGACTGGGAAAGCTAAGCCATATCAAACCCTTATGAGAAATGGGTCCTGCCTAGGAAAAATCATTCCCTGACAGAGGCAGCACAGCTTAGGTTGCTATGTTTGGTACTGCCCTCTTCATAAACACCCTGAATTTTGGTGCTTTTCCCCAAATCCCTGCTGCAGCACCCTGGGCCCAGCTGTAAAAGTCCCATTTTTTGCCATCTTGCTTTTAACCATCAGTATTTCTAAGCCTCCCTGCTTGCACAAAAGGGCTTCAAACCTTGAGTCCAGCCCTCTCAGAGAAAACAACTTCAATTCTTTTTTTTTAAACTTCTTTACCCCTTACTTCTTTACTACTGTTGATTTATTTAAGGAGAGACTTGGGGGCCTCACTCAGAACTTTTGGGTGCTGCTCAGCCTGGGGAGAGCAATCCCAAAGCCATTTCTGCACCAGGGCACTCCAGGAAGCCCTGTGATAACACACAGCCATTGCTCTGGCTGGTGCCTGTGCCCTGGCTGTGCTGAGGGGGAACCTTTCCAGCTGAAGGCACAGTGAGAGCTTTCTTCCAGGTAGATGGAATAGAATCATGCAGATTATGAATGGTGATGTGTCTGCAGGAGGGTGGAGATGGGGTGAAGGAGGCGTCAGTGTGTTTTGTAAATGCTTTGAAATGTATTTGTGTGTTTCTGAGATGAGCCTTACAGAAAATACCTGAAAACTGGTTTTGCTTTTCCTAAAGCATTGGCTCTTTCAGGCAGCAGCTTTGCCAAAAGTCATTAATCACATCTTTATTAACAAGGGCGGGGGAACAGTGACCTCAAACAACCGGGGAAAACAACTAAAACTACACTCATTTGAAGGACCGCTTTGTAAAATACCTTCTGGCCAGCACATGCTCCTGTTGATGGGTATTTAAAGTGCTCTGAGTCTCTGGGATATGTTGGGACTTCTGCACAGAACCAGGACAGGACCCAGCCCAAAGCTGTGTTTGACTTAACTATTTGTCTTCTGGAGTAAAAGAGGAGAAAAAAGAAAGGTTTTTTAAAGATCCTCATGCTTTTTTACTAAACTGAGGTGTATCATGTAAGTGGGACAGGCTAAATGCTCTTTCCACTTCCCAAGTTCCAAAATTCATAGGTTCATGGATCTCATGATGTGTATGGTTTAAATCCAGAGGGAGCATTGTGACCACTCAATTCCTTCTAGCCTCAACAGCCTCTTTGCCTCAACAACATGGCACAGGGTCCACCACATCGCTCAGTAACTCATTTTCTCAGTTAAAAATGCCGGCAGCTGAATGAGCAGCTGCATTAGGTGGGGCCAAGCACACACCACAGGGACTGCTGCCCTTGGGGTGAGTAGGGCCATGGACACAGCCCATGTGCCCCAGTCCTGCCAATACTCTGTGTTTCCCGCTCTCTCCCTGCTCTGAGTCAGTGTGTCAGCTGGGGAACGGGGATCAGGGGGAGAGTGGGGACTTTTGAGGGGATTTCTGGAGCCTGCCTCAGAATGCATTTGTTGTGGGGCGGGCTCTCAAAGGCAGTGTGGGCAAAGGGCAGGTCCCCACCTCGGGCAGGATGCCAACGGTGCATCGCGGTAGGCACGGTGTAAACCCAAACCCTGGAAGGCTGTTGCCACTGATAACACCCATCTGCTGTGCATCATGTCCGTTGACATGGCCTTAATTAATGATATTACCAACTTAATGAGGAGATAAACCACCGATCCCAACTCCTGTTAAGAAATTGTCTTAAATACCAGTCACTAATCGCTATGGAGAAACAGATAGTGGGCCAAAATGCACACCTGGAGTAAAGAGGTGTGGCTCCCATGTTTTCTGGTGAAGTTGCATTTGTTTACTCCAGGACTGACTATGAACCATCCTGATTAACACATGGCGGGTGTGCGCTGGGCGGGAAGTTGTAAACAGCCACAGCCTTAAGTAATGGCTCTGCTCTTGCACAAGACCTGTCATCCAGATGGCAGCAGGATTGATGGCTGTGGAGATCAGCAGGGTGCCAGACCGGGCTGCAAATGTGCGTGGGAGTGCACCAACCCCAGGCTTGCTCTTCCCAGACCCTTAGCGGGTGCAGAGGCGCTCTGAGCCCAGGGATGCTTCACACGCATTGTCTGGTTGACATGGCTTTAGTAATAGTGAACATCACCACAGTGGACATCACCGTAGTGAGCATCACCTTAGAGAACATCACCTGGTGATCTCCACTATGGTGGCCAAGAGCCTTTTGGGCTGTTTAATGGAAGATGATTTGCCAGTTGTAACTAGATTTCCTGCACCATTAGTGCGGTGTGGATGTAACTTGTAGAACAGGGAAGGGACCTGTTTCACTGTACTGATTTGATTCTTTGGCTGTTACTTTATTTCCTTGCCGTTGTTATTCTGATCTAGTTAAATTAGAAAGGCATGAGCAGCCTATTTGGATCTGAATGTGTGAGTTCCTGCCCTGCAGAGCTTTCAGTAGAGATTAGATTGTGCATGCCATTGTGTGGGGAAGATGTGCCATCAGGCAAAGGAGGAACAAATGCAGGCGGGGCGGGAGCAGAGAGACAAGAGGGATGTGTCTGCATGAAGCTGCCTGCTGCTCGTGGGGTGGTATCTCCATCTCACTGATGGCTGGTGAGTTTCCCACAAAACATTCACTGCCTTTGGTTTCTTCAGGGTGTTTAGCTCCTGGAATGTGTGAGACAAGGCAGGCACAGCTTCCTCACATTACCCTTTTAGAAGTTGTCCTGGGAGAGCCTAAAAGAAAAACTATGCATAGAAACCCATGCCAAGTCTCATGTTCCTGAGCAGACTATAGGGGCTCCTGGTCCTTAGGAATGAATAATCCTCCGTGCTGCTGGAAGGCTAGATATGCTCTCAGTTTGCTGGTACCCAAATAAATCCTAAAGGATTCCAAGGATGTGCCTACATGACACCCAACACAGACACCAGGAGCAGACAAGACTGGCACACTGTGACACCAATCATGCACCTACTTCAGCTACTTCACTCTAGCTCTCTGTGCTCCTATTCAGGCAGATGGTTTCCTGTTGAAAGAGAGAAAAAAAAGGTGTTTGTTTGTTTTTTTAAGTGATCATAGGCATGCATATATCAGAAAAAAAGAAAGGACCTATCTTCTTCTTACATCTCTATTATTTCTATTGTTCAGGTATGCCTCGGGTACTTTCCCAGACATGTTGCCTTCTGTTTTTAACATTGCCATCTGGGAATCAGATACTGCACATCTTTTGTGGGGCTGTTCAGCAGGGAGGGAATTTGTTATTGCTCCTCACAGACAGTTCTGGCTTGATGCAGACGGATGGCTAAGGGAAGAGGGATGCCATGGGCTTTGTGGCCACTGCATTTCAGCCTGGGGAAAAGCTGTGGCAGTGTGTGCACTGCACAGCTTGGGATGAGCTGAGAGAGTTCTCATAACACCTGGAAGCCAGGTAATGTCCATGGGGTCCAGACTCCTCACTGTTGGGAAGCTGTTCCGTGAGTTCATCCTGCACTGCACCCTCTTCTCAATCTGGCTCACTTGCTGAGTGTGCCATTAATAATAATTTGCTTTTTGTAAATCCAAGGAAAGCAGAGGTGATCTCTACACACCAGGCACAGACCAAAACAGACTCCAGGGCAGTTGGAGCTTGGTGCAGGAGCAGATGCAGAACTGAACTTTGTGGCTTGGACCCATCTCTTGAAGTTGATTCTGGCAATTTCCTGATTCAGAGCCTTATGCTGTAACCACAAACCCTCCATATCCCACCCTCTTTGGTCTCCATCTCTGTCTGGTGCTTTAACTAAATACTGCTCAGTAAATGCTTACAGATTCAACAGGCAGGCTGCTAGTTCAAAGTCTTGCATTATCTGGACAGCTGGAAAGGAAAATTAAGAGCAGCAAGAACCAAATCAGAGCCAGGAAAAAAGCCTGGCTTTGAACAGTGACAGATACCTGCTTAAGACATATTTCTCCAGCCTCTGTTCCACCCACTGCTGAACACAAAAAGTTGCTTTACCAAACTGTGCAACAACTTGGATGTTCAGGTGTGTTACTCTGGAGTGGGCTGCTCCTGACTCTACTGATATTGTGAGATTATTCTTCTTTGTAATAGAGCAATAATCTTTCCAGCCTAGAAAGCAAAAGGGCTGCCACTCTGATATTGTTACAGAGCTGCAGGTGAGAGGAGTAGAACAATGCCCCTATATCACAGTGGAGAGGACATTGTGGGATATCTAGAAGCAAATAAACTGTGACATAGTGTGCATGTGTGTGGTTTCTTCTTCAAAAATAACTTCTGCAGACTTTCTTTTTTTCCTTTTTTTCCTTTTTTTTTTAAGACACAGTGGCTAAAAATGTCCTTTCAAAAATATATAAAGCCTGAGGCTGGGTCTGAAAGCACTTAATGAGGGGTAAAAGTGGTTGAAAAAAGGAAAAAGAAAAATTCCCATGCTATTCCTAGCATTGGCTCCCCCACTCCTGCATGTAAACTGTAGCTGGATCACACTAGAGCACTTCCACCAGGTTCAGAAAAATACCTGGTCCACTTAGGGCAGATGACTGGAGAGCAGAGACTCTACTGACACTTTTATTTCCTAAAGGCACAGGGCACCCCATCATGTACGTCCCTCAGCATGGTACAGCATCTTCAAAATCACAAGGGCATGACAAGGTTTAAAGCAAAACTGCACCACACAATAGGATGGAACCAGTTGTGGACAACATGATGGAAAAGCTGTTGGGGAGCTGAACTGAGTGGAGTTAAAAGCTGTGACTGTTATTCAGGCTTTTTAAAATGAGAACCAGGCCTTTCAGACAAATCCTATTATGTTATTTGGAGAGGTTAAAACTTTTGTTGGGAAAAGTGACTTTGGATGGGATAGATTTTTGGTGAGGTGGTTGACTTAGCAGATTCTCTTACAAATATTAATAGCATGATATGAACAGCACAAGCTCTGCATGGCTTAGAGAGCAGTGAGATCAAAGTTCTTCCAAATGAGCAGTTCCTGAGAAGTCACATTCCCAGAGGAGGCCCTCAGGGAGTGACAGGACATCACTAATTTTCAATGCTTATACCCAGCACACGAAAGGTGACACAATGACTGCTGTCCAAACCTGCAGATGACACCAGGCAGGTGGGGAGGTGGCCGATGTGGGGAGATGTGGGTCACTGACAGGCAGAGCACGTGTGCTCAGGCAGCCAGAGCCCTGTGCCAAGGAGACAGGGGTGCAGCTGCCGCTATGGAAGGAGAACACCCACCCTGGAAAGCAGAGGAAGTCAGGAAAGGAGGCTGGGGGCAAGGTGGACATGCAGCCCAGCCTGTGTGTGACATTGCAAGTGATAAGAGCGAAGATAGGAGATGCAGACTGAAGTAGGAACCAGTTCTGGTTCCACTAAAGGTCTTGAACAGAAAAATAATTTGTCTTTTGCTGGTCTCTGCATTTTAAGAAGAGAAGTTAAGAGACTTGAAGAATTTAATGTGCTAAATTCACCCAGAAAATGAGAGGTGCTGTCATTACACTGTGAAAGTGCTGTCAGGACAAAATGAGGGTACAAAAAATCTTTAACTTGGGCAGGTAAGGCCCCTGACAAAAACACCACAGCCCAGAAAGTTCAAATAAGAAAGTAGCATGCCTTGTATCAGTGAAGACACTTGCACTTTGGAATGAACTCCAGAGGCAGGATTGGATCCACGTTTCTTGATGCCATCAAATCCAGGCTGGCTGCCCTCCTAGGAGGTCTGATTGAAATCAAGCTGTGCTTTGCCAAACATGAGTTAAACACAGAGGTGAGGGAGTGATAGTCAGGGATCCTAAACTGCTGGAGCACAGAAGGGAGTCTCCAGCCCTCCCTTGCAGCCATGAATTTTGGGACTGAAAACTACAAAGCTGAATAAGAAAAATATTATTTAAAAGGCCTGTTGCCTCTTGGCAGGTATAAAAAGGAGAGAAAGCAAGTGAAAAAGCCTGGGAGTTCTTGGTAACTACCTCTAAACTGATACAAACATCCCCAAAACCCCTCAATCCTTCCTCTTTTAACGCCCTTTCAATGCTGTTAGTGGAATAAACTGATTATTTCATAGATGTTTGTTTGTCTTTTTAGCATGCTTGCAAATTGCTCCTGTTTGGTTTTGGTTTGGGTTTTTTGAACAACTATAGTTGAGTTTTCACTCTTTGTTTGCAAGTGTTTGTTTAGGACTTGCTGAGAACAAGTTAAACACAACAAATGAGCCCTGGACAGAGTTTTGAAAGAGATTTATTCTGTGGTCATTCATTCTCCTCTGTCAGAAAACAAGTCCCATATGCAGGCACTGCTTCTGAGAAAGTTTTTTCCTTATGCTAACTACCATCCTTGCTTGGTTATGGTTGCAAAGCACTAAGTTGAAGACCAAGGGCCCAATCCAGAAAGATAAAATGAGGTACTTTACCCTTAACATTGCCTGGCAGTTAGTTCGTGTATTGATGTACTGTTAGAGATGGAGTTGGAGGATACTGAGGAAAAAACCATCAAGCCATCAAATTCCCACAGAAAGTCTGTGGCAAACCTAGAATTAATACCAAAACCACACAGTCTGTGTGTCTAACAAGCCAAGAATGAATAGGGCAGGTAGTAAATCTAGAAGATCAGTGCGAAGGTCAAAAGCTCAGGAATTAAAGAGCAGTGAAAGAATGAACCAGAAATGCAGCTGTTGAAGGAAGAAATTCATGCAATGTTGATCATTTCATCCCCATATGCTTGTAATAATTTTGACAAGCATTTCATTTTATCTGTTGTTATTAAGAAAATTATTCCTTTAAGGGCAAAACCTAACTATATTTTTCAGGTCAACTTGATTCTGGGAATCAGTCTCACTTGCCTGTGGTTTTTGCTATCGGGCCAAACTTAATCCCTAGTGTATTTCTCTTGACTCGGTGGAGTTATGTTGAATATCAGCTTGGCCTAAGGGCCTTTAGTAATATTGCCAATGGGTTTCTTTAAAGCGATATTTCCCTACTTTGAATGCAGTGATTCCGGGCAGTGATTTTCATTTTTGCAACCTGGAAGGACTCCTGCATATCTTAATGAAGTTTTAGTTACTCTGATCCTGAAGAAACCTTCTTTGGCAGCAGATGACTTGTCTGGTGCTGGTCGGGCTGCAGGCAGGGGTGTGCATGTGCCCGGGCTGGTCTGTGGATGGCAGCCTCGAGAGCAGCTGCCAGGTGCCTTCCCCCCGCAGAAAGAGCCCGGGAAGAGCCACAGGAAGGGACCTGAAATACACAACAGCCCCGCAAAGCAGCGTGAATGCTGTTCACAGTGTTTCTGATTGACAGAGGAGCAGCTTATCTTCCCCTGAAACCTCTGCACCCAACCCTCCAGGTGTGTGTGTGTGTGTTGGGAGGGGAGCCAGGATTCTGATTACCGTGGGGAGCAGCTCCTGGTATGCATCCTTTACTCGGAGAAAGACAAAGGCAAGACCAAAAATAAGAAGGATAGGCTTTTCAGCATCCTCCACCCTGGACATCAGGGGCTGAGACATGTCACATGTGAAGGCAGGTGAGTGCACACCCAGTGTCTCTGCACAGACTGCTGCTCCCTCAGAGTCATGAATCCATGCAGGAGAAGCTGTCACAAGGGAGCTTCTCATCTCATGAGGTCCTGGAGAAAAAAACAGATCTGCAAACTGATGGGTGCAGGACAGTATCACACCTGCTGAGATGGTTCAGTGGCACTCCCCCTGCCCTGAATGTCCCATGTGTTGCCTGTTTCAGCTTGCTTTGACAGCCAGATTATACCCCAAGTGCTCCAAATCACTTGAAAAAAGAGAAAAAAATAAAAAAAAATAAAAAGGACAAAAAAAAAAGAAGAAATCTTTTTTGATCTTGCTTCATACAAGATGTGAAACCTACTAATGAACCTGAGTGTAACCAGCCTCTGGTTATTTGCTTAAAACTGAGCAACACATGAGGCTGATACTGCAGTTCTCAAGAGAGATTTGTCCCTGGGACAAAAGAGACCTGAAAGAGACCTGAGAGAGCCTGGAGCTAGGTTCAAACAGGCTGGGAAGCGTTATGCAAAACAGCAGCACAGAATCTAGGGTACATGATGTTCTTGTAAGCTTCTAAACTGAAAAATCTTCCTGTAGGGACTGATGGTGGGCATGCCACTGAAAAGCCAAGTGTACCTTGTTTTGCAGAGAACCCACATTCTTACTATGACTGTGTCTGGTCAGAAGTGACAAAAGACTTTTTAATCTTGATGGCTTGATATGATGGGACAGCCAAAGTCTGAGCTCTAGGGTTGCTGTGGGGTGCTCCAGCACACAAGTGTGCATCAGAGGAGGGCAGGGTTTGGGGGAGCAGGGCTCAGGGATGAGCTGCTTCTGTCCTTCTGCAGCTGCTGTCAGTTTTGCACAGCTGTGGCTGGGATCCAGCAGCCTGTAAACCACAAAACTACTTGAATAGGGTTTGGATCTACACAGCATCACATAATGCGTTTAATTACCATTAGGGAAGAGAGCTGATGTGATTTCTCTACAGTACAGCCCTTGTGCAGAAATGGTTGTTGATCCAATCATCATCTCTGGAAATCCCAGCTCTCCCCCATCCTGCCATCTCCATATGTCTTCCTTGAAGACCATCTGCCTTGGCATATAGCAAACTAAAGGCAAATGACACAGCCACCAACCTCCACTTGTTGCTCCATCTCAGGGACACCAGTTCTGAAGGTGGTTCTCCTAAGGAACAGCAGGAAAACCTGGAAGGCTTGGGATCTGTGTCATCCAAAGCAGGAACTGGCTGACTCAGAGAGCAGAAATCATTTGCTGTGGTGTCTGGAGACCTCTGAACAGCTGCAAAATCCCAGTACTGAGATCTCAGTAAGGTTGCAGTTGTGATTGGCTGGGCACATTGCCAGGGTGGAAGATTCCAGGATCTGCATCCTCCTGGGAGCACCTAGCAGCCAACACAAGCTTTGTAAAGACACCTGAAAATCCTTACTTAAAGCTTGTCAGCTTAACATTAATAACTGGGAGGGAAAGGGTTTGGAGCCACTGCAGTGCAGCCTGCGAGGTGAAGCAGAAAAGCAAAATGGAGGAGAGAAGTGACTCAACTCAGAGAAAATCAGCTGTGCCTTTTGAAAAGCATGACTGGAAACGTGCTCCCTCCCAAAGACTGGCTTGTTTTTGCAGGATCATACACACGTACACAGAGCAAAAGTAAAAATAGCTAAGGGGATGATCATTGCAAACTGCACCAAATAACAATCCGATAATACGATTTTAATTAAGAAATCCACGACACCAAATAAATTCAAGATTTGGCACAACAGCAGTGTCCAATAGCCATAAATAAAGCAATTTGCTAATGATCACACATTCCATCTCATTTTCCTTGATGTTTTCCATGGCGTCGTTCCTCTGAACCACAGGTTTTCTTTTAATCTCATCTCAATCTACTCCACTATTAGGTGCTGTGCTTCTTCCTTGACAGCACCGTGTTTGAATGGCCACTAACCAAAGCCAGGGAAGGTGAGGCTGGAACACAACCTTGTCTCCTGCAGACTGAGCCCCGAGAAGGCTGCTGGTCACGCCCCGACTGCACGAGTCACTCACACATAATCAGCTGTGGCTAATTCAGAGCCAGAACCACCCCCTTGGCCCCTAACAGCTTCTGCACTTGGGATTCAGTTGGCCCCACAGGTTTGACATGTCATGACAGAGACATTTCTTCTTCACACAGCTCATTTTGTCCTGAGCTAATGAGAGATTAACTAACCCATAGCAGCAAATCAGCTGCTGCTGGTCTAGGGAGGGCATCTCAGGTTCTCTCCTTAACGAGCTTCACATTTGGCTTTTCTTAGCTGAAGGAGAGTTCATCAGCACAAACATCCTGCCAGTGACATGGTCCTTATCAGACAGATGGAGCCCAAGGAGAACTGTTTGTGATGACCTAATGTTGTTTGCTGCTTACCTGGCAAGACACCAGTGAGCTGCTTCTCCCATGCCCCGAGAAGTCACTAAACAGATGCTCATGGCTCCTAAACAAAAAAATCTTCACTCTTCTTAAACAAAGTCAGGGTTTACAACAGATCAAAAGCACTTTGGAGCCAATTTGTCTCTTCGGCTGTATGCTGGGTGCTTGTGGGACCCTGTTTCTGCATGGAGTTGTCCCCTCTGTGCTGCTCTCAGAGCCCAGGGGAAGGCAGGACTCAATGGCATTTAGTGTGTCCTGTCGGGAGATGATTAACCCTTTTGTCACCACCAAACCACAATGGGAACATCTTCCTCTTTTTCTCAGTCATTAAGTTTTTTGCATACTGGAATTATATGCATTAAACAAGGAAGTTTTCCAGTAGCTGCACATCCTTGAGTCTTTCAGTAGAAAGCAATTTGTGTGTCCATAATCACAGAGTATCTGACAAACCACAAAAGAAAACTTCTTAATTTTAACTTCTTTTGGCCTAAGATGGGTAGGACCTGAAGTCGGGGTTTGACAAGCTCAGAATTACTTTGCCATTACCATAAAATCTCATTCTAGGGGAGCTTTGCCATTTGGTGTTGCTGAATCCTCTTCATTCCTCTTCAGGTTTCCACCTCAAAATTCTTCTTATTCAGTCCTCTTTTCTTATGCAACTTTATAGGCTGTGGTAGATGGAGATAAGGAGGCCAAGTCCTGAAATGATCTGTCTGTTCTATTTTGCAACCTCAGTGACAGCAAATATTAATGTACATGTGTTCACTGCCCAACTCGTCTGACCACTCTGCACAGACATTTTGGTGACAAGCAAAAGCCTTCCACACAGTGACTGATTCTGCAAACACCACAGAAATATGGTTATTGTTGTTGTGATCCCCCAGAAATGCTTTTCTTTCGCACCCCTCCTGCTTTTTTTTTTTTTGTTTGGCACATTGAGGTCCAGCATTTCTCTTGTGCCTGGCTCTTCCTGGACTGTGCCTGCATTACACAACTGTGCCCTTCAGACTGAGGCAAGGATTAAAGGTGTCCAAATTATTAGGAAATCAGAGCAGTGAAAGGTCAGGGATCTTTCTATTTTCTCTCAGCTTGGTAGGTGGTTGCTGAAAAATCACAAATGCACTTTGAAAATGAGGGGCAGCGAGGTGCAGCTTTCCAAGCACTCCTTGGCATTCATGTCTGTGAGTGAACTATTTACAGGTATGGCAAAGCGTTACTAATCTCTGAGCTATTTAAAAGGAAGTATCTCTAGGATCTCCTCATTTTTTCTTCCTTGTTTCTCAAACACCATTGAGTCATGCTGAATCTCCTCCCCTCCTGAAAAACTGCTTTGTAGAGCTCCCTGAAGAAAGAAAAATGTCCCTGGACAGTGAAACAAACAATCCCAAAGGGGGTTGATCATGACCTAGTAACTGGGTAAAAAATCCTGGAGACCCTGGAAAGGAGAGGTCAGTCCAGAGGCTGCCTGAGGACTCAGCAGCTCTCAAGCCCCAGGGAGGAACTCTCTTATCAAGGCTTGGAACCCATCTGGAGACAATCTGGACCTGACCCTTCTCAAAGTTCACGTCTGTTTGGATGGAGGGTTCTGATTCAGACAAACCTCTGCTTTCAGACAGCCTCTTGGAAAACAGGGCTGCCAGTTGGCTTTGCAAGGCTTTGCTGGATGTCCACTTATGTCTGAACTTTCCCTGTTTCCTTCCCCTCCTCTCCAGTATGCCTGTCTGCATCTGGCTTCTCTTTCAAACTTAGCCCCAGATGTATTACGTTGCAGCTCGGTTCCCTGGATGCTGTAACAAATGGCAAGAAATTCTGAACAGAATTCCCAAAGAAAGCCACACTGAAGAAAGAGCTGAGAAAAAGGGAAACCTCGCCATTGCTATTTAATTTTTTCTGAGCCCATACTTCTTGTGTTGCTAGAGTTTCAGAGAAAAAGGAAGTGTGTACAAAGGCTGCCTTGAACAACAGGGGGATGCTGGCTCAGGCAGTGAAGAGTGAAAAGAAGAAGTAGCCACTGTGAGAGAACTGGTAAAGATGAGGTGGGTGAAAGAGGTGCTTCAACACCTGGTCTGTAAGCAGTGGGGACTGGACAGACATTGAAACAGACAGGCTCAGCAGTACTGGAAGAACAAACATGGAATAAAAGACCTTTGCAAAGAAAAGAAAAAAAAAACAGGGATTTTCTTCATGGTAGGATAATTCTGAAGGGCAAACACCAAGGGACAGTGTCCCTACTTCCAAACATAACCCGATACATAGCAAAGGAAGAAAGTCGGAGTTCCTCAGTTCTGGTTTTAGTGGGGCACTAACTTCTCTACCAGAGCACTTTCTAATTGCAGGTGCTGCAGGCAGCTTTGAACAGTAAATGTAAAAACATATGAAGTGGGGTCCCCAGTACCTGGAATAGGCAAGTCAGGCTTCACTCAAGGGGATCTAAGAGCATTTGGTGCCTCATATCTCTGGCCAGCTTCTGACCATCTGAGAAGTGGAGCATGTCTCACCTACCACAGACAGTGCTGGGAGGTTAATAATGGCATTGCACATCTGAAGCCCTGTGACAGAAAGCTGCCACGTAACACCACGCTTTATTCTACCCTAAAGCCAAAGTCTCCTCCACCCAAATAAATATGTATTTGTGTTGCCTGCCTCCCATTTTTAATCTACTAGTGATTCTTACCAGAAAAATAATAAATAAAAGGCTTTGGCCATACAAATGTGCCAAGAGCTTGGCTAATCAGCAGGATTCTAGTCTGTCACTACAGATTTTGGCAGCCTTGTGTCAAGAAAATGAGGCAACCCCATTCCTGGGAACCAATGTGATGGAAAGCGCTTCCAGCTGATTCGGATTGTTTATTCTAGGTGAAAGTTTGCAACATTTCCATTTGGTTTCACCACTGTGAGCTTTGCCAGGACTTTTTCCTAAGCAAATGAATGTTTTCTCATTTCTCTGCTTGATCTCCTATTTACAGTTGCTCCATTGCTTTTGTTACTCTGGAAAGCGTTTGCTTGGTCAAGAATGGGTTTCAGCTTGCGAGACGTGCAATGCTTTTGTCTCCTGCTGACTTTAGCTAGACTGAAGGCTAGCATGAGCAAAGGATCTGTAGTCTTGAAGAAGGACAAATTATGCCAGAAGAAAAGCCAGAACCTGGGCAGGAATGCATTAAGTATTATTATTACATTTCTATGCAAGTATTTAACCTGTTAATGCTTTCACGGAACAAGGAAATGCATGGAAAATGCTCCTTTCATGGTTCTACAGTGCAGATTAGCATGGCATGGGTTGTTAGCCAGTACCTGCAGCCTTGCAGAGCTTTGGCCTTATTTCTAAGGTCAGTCCAGCCTTGTTAAGAGAAGTTGAGCAAACCATATACAGAGATTTCTCCCTCAGCTTGACCCAGGCCTGCATAGGGGCAGAAAGTGTACTTCCAGGAACATATTGGTCTGTTTTCAGCCTAAAACAACTGTTTCCTCATTCTTTTTGTTCCTCTCTGTCATTTCTTCTTTCTGCAGCACTATAACCAAGTTCCACTTTGAAATGAATCACTGTTCTAATGCTCATTAAATTAAGGAACTGACCATTCTGGTAAGACTCATGCTGACTAATTGCAGGTGTTGGTTAAATTTCCCCAATAAAACTTCTACAAAATCAAGGCATTCCTAGCTGCCATTCAAATTCTGGGTATCTGAGGAGTTTAGAAGACCCAGTTAGGGTGATTTTCTAAAGGGAAATCTCTCATAAAAATGTCCTAATCTATTGCAGCCTGTCTGAGAATTTGACCCTTTATTTCCAAATTCAGCAGGGTCATTCGCTGGCCAAATCAATGCCAGATCTTCTGACCAGTTCACAGGCTGAGCCAGGGTTTATAATATCTGTGTCTCTTAGAAGGAAGTGCTCCTGGCATTGCAATGAACAATTCATTCACATGGTCAGATCAACATCTGTGCCCTCTGTTAAAGAATCATGGTTAGGATGTAGATGCTGGAGTTGGGGCACTTCAATCAGACAACATGTAATCCCTAATAATCCAAGTGTCAAAACTCAAATATCATCTGATCCCTGTGACATTAATCATGACCCAGAAGGTTCTCCACTTTTCTTTTTCCTGTTGTGCTCACAGGGAAAATAATGGATGGACTCAGAAATATCCCTTCTCCAGGACTACACACAGATTGGTTGGGGAGGGCAGCTTGACAAAAGGTGGTCTTGCAGTAAATCACAGTGTGAGCCTCCAGAGACAGTTTACATGAAGCCCTAGTTCGATGCCACATTTCCTGTGGCAGCTGGGTGAAAACTGAAAACTGTGCTCCCCACCTGTGTAATGGAAGTAGTAATCTCTTCATACAATGCTATTGCTTGCCCCACATTGGAGAGAGGAATTTGAGGAAACTCTGCCACTTCCTGAAAGTTTTCACAAAGTGTGTCATGGGAAGGCTTCAGTCTCCAGGTCCTGCTGTTTAATAATAAACCTGCTGTTTATTTTGTGGAGCTCATTTCCTAGACAGAGTAGCAAGAAGATGTCATAAATACCTGTGTGCTGCACACACCTTTCCCGTGGTACCCTGTGTCCCAGGCACCTGGCAAAGGCAGCCCGGCGCTGTCAGCCCCACTGAGGCTGGGGAAACTGAGGCACTGCTCGTGCTGCAGTGAGGCAGAGGCACATCCAGGCACTCCTGGCTTTCTAGCACCTGTGCCTCAACCACAAGGCCAAATTAGTACTGAAGGGACCTGTATTTTACTGTCCCCTTCTTCTGCATTAATTAAAACACATCACTTCACACTTAAGCAATTTAAATGTTTTGGAACAAGTCTCAGGACGGCCAAGGGCATTCAAAGTGAAGGGAAGGCTGGCAGCTTGCCCTCAGCTCGCTGCCTTGCCTGTCTATCACAGGCACACATCATGCATTACAAAACTGTGAGATCTCTGCAGACCCAACGACAAGAATTTTAGGGAATTTTAGGGAAATTTAGGGAAACAGTTTAGGGAAAAAGCTGTAAGTCAGAAATACCTGGTCTTCCTGGGGCTCCATCACATGGACTGGCTGAGAGCATCTCTGCTGATCTTTTTTCAGTTTGCACATTTTTTTTACATCTCTTCTCTATGAAAAGCTGGTGGGAACTGCTATTGCAAGACATAACACCAGGACCAGGTTGTCTGATGGAAAGCTCTACTAGACCTGAGTTTAGGGTATGTACCTTGCTCTTGAGGACTTTTGGGGAGATATTCAAGGCAAGAAAGAGCAAAGCCATAGCACCTTAAACAAAATCCAAGGCTGGCAAAGACTGTGTTCTGCCCTGAAGGTGATACTGAAGTTCAGGGTATATGTGAGCCTTTCTCCAAAGGTCTGTTTGCCTTTCTGTCACCTATTGGTCAATGGTAGGAGGAGGCACCTCAGGTGACCTCCAGAGCAGCTTGTGCACTCTGGACTCCAGGCAGCAGACAGCTGACTACAGTCTAGAATGGAAATGAAGGACTAATCTGCCCAGGGACATTCCCTTTTGTATTTTAAAGTAATGCAAAGTGTCTTTTCACTTTCAGCTCTGGATTTGAGGCCTGAGATGAGGAGTCACTGCCATTAGATCCACATCATCACAATTGTAACATCAAAACAAGTGTTGTATTAAAAATAAACACAACAGGCATTCACTGACTTGATTAAAATGTATACATATGGGTGAGGTCATTTTAATAAATGCCTTATGCACAGACATCTGCATTTCTTACCATGGCCCTAGGCTTGGAGAAGGAGCACTGTACATCCACAACTACCTGCTCTTATGCAGTTGCATCAGCCTGAGCTCTCTGGCTGTTTAGAACATCTACTACAACTGTCCTTATCACATCCCTGTGCATTGACCTCCCCTTAACACTCACAAAGGCTACAAAAAACACAGCCATGGTTTACCACATTAGCTGGATATCTCTGATCTCTGTCAGGCCACCATGTCAAGGTCTTCCATCTCTTCTATGAATCTTTTGAAGACACATTCTGATGCTGTTTAGAAATAACTCACTGAAAATATTGTCCTGTCTGTGTGCCTGGAGAAAGCTCCTTTAGTTAAGGGAAAGTCAGCTGGACTTTTCAGAATGACACAAAGAACTGCAAAGCCAGTAATGTCCATATTCACACTGATGAAAATCTTCTGTATGTCACTGAAAAAAAAAATCCAGGACTGAAAGCCCTGGCCTTATGTGTCTTCCTAGGTGACCCTGTGCTGAATCTTCTGCACCTCCCACTATGAGCTGCCAAGCCTCTACAGCTCAGGTAACAGCACCTTCTGCAGCAAGCCCCTAGAGCTGGTAGCAAGCTGGCACCACAGTGGCTTTCCGACATTTTGGGTACCTCCTCACAAGTGCCAGTTACCTCAGGCTGCAGCTCCCAGTGCATCCAGGCTGTGATCCAGAGACAGCTCTGCTCTGGGAAAGGATGTAGGAGGACTGTCCCTAAGTGACTTTAGTCTCTTGGTCACCCTGCTGTGGCTATCCCACCTGCAGAGTCCCTGCCTGGCTCTGGAACATCCCTGAGCTGTCCCTGTGAGGGTACCAGTGCTTCTCAGTACTGCAGCAAGGGATGCAGCTGAAGGGGGTTTGTCCTCTGACCAAGGTGTCTGCTACAACCCCAAAAATCACTTTTGTGCTACTCATTCTTATTGATGGTTCTTATACTGCTGCCCAGAGGAAGCTTCAGCCTGCTCCCTCTCCCTTTCAGGCAGAAACAACCACTGCCTGCCACCAAAGAAAATCTCACCTTCCTGGAGAGGGAGGAGGGAAGGTTGCCTTTAATATAATTTGGAGTCCAGTGGAGCTGTTTGCTCACTTTGTTTTCTTCCTGATGCCTTAGAGCTGGTTGGAAATGTCTGTGCTTGTGATACTTCTGAATATGCTCAGCAACGCCCAGGCAAAGAAAGCTGCCAATGGTTTTTGCAAACTCTGAATCCCAGGAGCCACGAGCATGGGGTAAGGGGACAGGAGGACCTGTGTGCCACTGTCCTGGGGTGACTTTATGATGCTGGTAACTCCCAGGGAGTTTGCTTGCAGAAGGTGTCACAGAAGTCCCAAAGTGCAGCACAGGAGTGACATACCTGCCCTGAGTGCTGAGGGAACCCTCCTGAGCATGATCTGTGCTGTAATGATGGTGATGCTCTGGGGCAAGAGTAGCACAGCTGGGGACCCAAGGCAGCCTCCACCAGTGATGTGCTACATGGGGACACCAAACGTGTGCCCAGGCAGAAAGCTCAGGGCACCCAGGGCTCATGAAGGGGCCGTGTGACAAAGCCAGGGGTGCAGAGTGGGTGCTGGGAAGTGGGGCACAGCACCCCCAGCTCTGCCAGCAGCACTGTGCTTCCCACCCAGCCATGGGACATGGGTGACAGCCAACAGGCTGAGCCAGACCCTGGGCTGATTTCCCTCCTCTCATTCCCACAGTGCTTGCACCAATAGATCTTGTCCTAAAAAGTTTATCCAAATCCTATTTGCATGCTGGTCCTCCAGACTGAGGCTCACTTTCTCTGCAGGATACACCTTCTTGGAGGCTTTTTACTGGTCTCTGCTATGGAATGAGCCATAAATTAGCCTGGGAACAGCTTGCTTTGCTGTGACCGTGTATTTTCAACCTCAGTTCCATTTTAATATATGATAATATAGACGCTACTGTCCCCAGCCAGGATCCAGAAGGAGTGAGATGATTAAAAATAATTCATCTTACACTGAATTAAACAACTGAGAGCCTCAGGAATGGTCCCATTTGAGTTTGGTACAAATCACAGGTGACAATCTGGGTCAGTTTTTATTGGACCTGCACCTTTTTGCCAGCCCTAAATCTGCCAGCCATCACGTAGGTTTAATAAGAAGGGACAACAAAGAGGCAAAAAAGGTCAATCTGTATTCGAGAAGGAGATGGAAGGAGCAGGGCAGACAGGGCAGGGGAAGGTGGCGTGTCCTGGCAAACATGCCGGAGGTGATGTTTCCCCAGGAGAGGGACAGACAGCAATGCCCTGGGTTCTTTGGAAAGCAAACAGGCTGCACCTGGAGCCCATTCTGCTGTTTGCTGAGACTCGGCAGCCTGGACCACTTGTGGTTTCCTCTCTGAGTCTTGCCTCTGCCCACAGTGACATACAGAAACTGAGGGAATGGAGATGAGACACGCCTGGCACTTTCTGACCAGCTGAGGCGGGGGGGCACAGGGCTGCTTTGCCCACCCTTCCCTTGGGAAAGTGGCAGCAGGTTCCCCTTCCAGCCACCTCTGCTGAGTCACAAAATCCTCTGTGCATGCCATCCCCAGTGTCAGGAGGTCTGTGTGCTGCATTGCTCTACCTTGGATTGAACCACCCCACTTCCCCCTCCCGGAAATAACACGAGCAAGAGTGAGAATGACTCATCTGTGCATATGAAGACATGTATATGCACAAATACGAATATATCTTCTATGTTGAGAGCCTGGGGCAAAAATTTCACCCAGCTTTTGAGCTCCCTGCTTCACATGGTTCTGTGAGGTTTAATGAAAAAAACCCAAAATGAACCAAACAGTAAAAAACACACCAGAACAGTGCCAAAATAGTAAAAAAAAAAATAGCAAAATTAAAAATCAAATCCTGTTACCACGTGTCTAGCTTGAAAGGAAGGCCTTCCTGCTAGTGTCTGTGCATGCATTTTGTCCCCCATGGTCTCATACCAGTATGAGTGTTTAGTGAGTGGTGAACTAGCTTGCTCTGCTTCAAATCCAGCTGTGCCACATGAATCCCAATCACTGCTATTTGCCCAGGAATTGGGTAGATGGTTTCTTTCCCTGTCCTTGTAAACAGCTCCTTTGACATGGCTCCTGGCCAGTGATGCTGATAATGGACACTACACATATGACCGTGCCTTAGTTTGAGGTTGAGGGAAGACAATCAGGTGACATTTGCCAAGATCATTCCTGAATTCAGCTTTATAAACTCTTACTCCTCCATAAAAGTCCCTGGAATGTTGCAACATCCCAATAAGGGCTTGTGAAGCTTTGTAGTTGTGTCTGATGTTTCCTTGTCCCATTTTCCAATGGGTTGCATGGAATTCAGTGTTGATTGACTGCAAGAAGGACATGGAGGCCTACAATCACAGCTAGGCTGGCAAAGGCCTGTGTCTAAGATGGTCAAACCCAACCATAAACCCAGCACTGCCAAGCCCACTGCTAAACCACGCTCCTAAGTGCCAAACTACACGTCTTTTAAGTACCTTTCCAGTTCCCTGTGCCAACCCTGGCCAAGCACATCGGAAGCTACACATCCCCATCACAGCTGAGGCCCTCCATGTGCTGCTCCCACTTGTAAGCAGTGGAAGGCAACAGAGTTGGACCCTTGGCCCCCAAGCTCAACATCAGCATTCTGTGGTGGCCAGCTCAGCTCTGTGGCCAGCCCTCCCCTCTGCCTTGGCACGTGGGCTTGTTGCTGCTCCAGGCCTCCCTCAGCCAGCGGAGCCAAACGTGACAATACGATGGGTCTTGAGAAAAGGGAAACCTTTTAATTATCCTGCCAGAAAAGGTGAGCTGGTAAATGGGTCCTGCTGCCCAGGGGTTTTGCAGCAGGGAAGAGAAATCATTCACCACAGTGCTGTTGTGACGGGCTGTGACAAACGTCCTGAGGCAGCTGTGTCTGGTCACAGAGTCATCAGATGGCACAGCCTAGGAAGAGCAGCTGTTCCCTGTTGTTGGGTCAGAGACCCTTCTCCACAGCAGCCCCCTCAGTGACCATTCGTGCCCTGGCAGTGTGACACGATGCATTTAATCAGCTATTGGGAGGATGTTAAGCTCAGTGACACCCATTCCAGCCAAGCTACATTGTTTAATTAAGAGCACATAATCACAGACATCAGCTGCAGAGGATTAAGGTTGCTTTCCCCCTCCAGTGTATTTTACCTATGTCTATTTTGCTACATTTTCTCTGCATCCTCAGCCTTTCCTCCTCAGGACTGCTCTTGCTGGTTCTCTCACAGAAGCAGAGTGAGTGTGTGAATGGTACAAGTGCAGAGGAAGGAAGTGGTGTTGCTGATTCAATAGAGTGTGCTTTTCCTTCTGAGTCAATACAGAACAACTGTCTCACTGTGCTCAGAACGTATTAGAACAAGAAGTCTGCCTCTGGTGTGTGTGGGCTTGTGTTTTAATCTCTCTGACCCAGAACATGGAAAGGTTGCACAGAAGGGATTTTAATTATCTTGAAAGTTACTAAAGTCCAATTAAAAGTGTGGAGTCATCACAGCAGGCCACCCATCCACTGTATCAGTCTATGGGCCAATTGCTGTGATATATCCAAAAATCACAGGGCATGAACCTGCTTCTAGAAAACAGAACATGTCAAGAAGCAGTATTGTTAAAGGCTGTGACATTTTTGAATCACACAAGATCCTGCCTAGAACTGCAGCTGTACTCTATGAAGACAGCAGGTCAGAGACAGCTGCGAGGATGGGGAGAAAATGTGAAGGACGAGGAAATAAAATTATAGAGCTAAATTTCCAGAATTTTCTGCAGTAAGTAGATCAGAAGTAGGAATCCTGCAAGAAAATCTAAGGTTTGCTGGACCACTCAAGAAAATTTCCACTGAAGAGATGGAAATTACACAGCTACTAAATTATGAGTCCAATTCAGACTTCATCCCTCAGGCTATCAGGGTGATATCTGGTTCTAACAAGAGATGATTTGCTGGTACAGCGAAAACTAAAAGAAGAGAAGTTGGAAACAACTCCAACTTCGGGAAAAAGTCACAGCAACCATATTACCCATCCAGAGGATCCAGTGGGAGCTTTTAAGTGAAGGAGCCAAGACACTGTAAGAAATTGCAGGGATACATTGAAATCAGTTCCTGTATCATGGGTTGGAAAATAGCAAATGTTTTGATTAAAATTCTTGTTTACAATATTATTTAAAACATGAAACAGCCTCCAATTTCAAAGTTTCATGCACATTTCTCACAGGCCCAGGCTGGAGGAAATGTGGGTAGTGTCTTCTTTCATGATACTTTCTATTAAGCTCATTTCACCTCAAAGGTTTGGGTGAGTCTGAGCCCTAAACCAAAAGCAAAACTCAAGCAGGCATAAAGATAAGGCAATGGAAAGTGATTGCCCAAGCCACTGTGAACTGAAACTGCCATGTTATGCACAGTGCAGGTGTCAGAAACACATTGAACTTGCATTGCAGCATCCTGGAACAGCAAAGGACCCTGGCTTCCAGCTATGAAGTTCTCATGAGCAGAACAGGCTTCTCCACAAACTGGTGAAAGCTGCCCATGCACCACAAGTGATGGTCAGGGAACCTGACCCCAGCTGCTGGATGACCACCAGGGATGTCAGTGCCCTGCAGGTGCAGCAGTGAGGAGTATTTAATTCTCTCCTGTGCTCCTCCAGCAGCCTGCTCTTCATGTTATTACAGCATTTTTTCAATTGAGCAACAAAGAATCTGTCATGTACTGGGTTTGTTTTTGTTACTCCTGGTCACTAGAGGAGTGGACTAGACACATCTGGGATTTTCTTGGGACAGACTTCGGCTCATTGCCCAGTTTTTGATTTCAGGGTAGGGATCATGGGCTGAAGGATTCCACTGCCATGGACTGGCTGCCTAATAGAGTTCTGTCTCTTGAGTACATCTCAAACTTTTATTGTAGAGTGCTCTTTTGTGCTAGGGAAAAGAAATTACCAATCTGAGTTTCATGCTGCTTTAAAATAGTCTAGGCCAAGGCTGTCTCAAAAAAAGTGTCTCAAGGATACAGCTGCAGGCTTCAAACCTGATTCAATAGCTTGGTGTCTTTCTGTAAAGTGCTTTTGGTGCTCTGCAGGAACAATGTGGTGCATGATATTAAAAATTTGGCAAATGAAAATTAGGCTTCAGCTGAAATACACTGTTTCCAAGGCTTTCTTAAAATGAAACAAGGTGGTCCTAGACTTGGAACACATTGTCTTACCTTCCCATTCCTTACTCCCCACTGAACTCTGCTCACTTGTCCTGCTCTTAAATCACATTTTGAAACACCAGCCTATGTCTGTGCACAGACACACAAACACAGAGGCAGAGCCCTCAGGAAAGCTGTTCTATTGCAGCACTTTGTATTGTTTCATGATATGAATGTGCTGCTCTGTGTGCTGCTGCCCACAGGCTGTGGCAGGAGCCCTGCAGGTCTGGGATGCAGCCTGGCCAAAGGTCATACCGAAATAGGTGAAATTACAAAAAGAGAAAGCTGACCACAGCTGCTCCTCTGTGCTGCTGAAAGCCATGATTTGGGCAGGCTCTGTGCCCCAGGGCTGCAGCTGCCCAATACCTTGTCTTCTCAGGGAGGCCCGTGGTCCCCCAGGTGAGGTGTATTTCAACTCAAAATTTGATGGCAATCCTTTCACTGCTAAAAAAACCAATGCACCGAAAGCAGCATAGACATCCCCCAGATAACAGGAGTGATCTGGGTGCTGGTTGAATAAATCCACGTGTGGGAGGGAATGATCAGCCCCACTGGGTATGAATCTCTCCTCCTTCAGAGGGAGGAAGGAAGGAAGGAAGGAAGGAAGGAAGGAAGGAAGGAAGGAAGGAAGGAAGGAAGGAAGGAAGGAAGGAAGGAAGGAAGGAAGGAAGGAAGGAAGGAAGGAAGGAAGGAAGGAAGGAAGGAAGGAAGGAAGGAAGGAAGGAAGGAAGGAAGGAAGGAGCTGTAGATGTAGGAAGGAAGGCTCCCTGCCCACATGATACCGTATCAGACAACAAATATGCTTTTAGCCACAGGAACAGCTTTGCCATCCAAAAATCCAGTGCAGGAAGCTGGGCAGACAGGCAGATGCAGACCTTCCCAGTGGGTGGAGGTCCAAGACCGAGCCTGGGGCTGGAGTAAGATGAGTGAGGGAACTGTCCAGCAAAACACAATGAAGGAATTATCCAAGGATGGGGATGAAAGAAGATAAACTGATCTGGCAGTCAGACAAGCACCCTGCTTCCAGCAATTTACGGTAAAAGCATTTCAGGGCTTCAAAGGGCCCCCCAGCAGTTGCTTCTGTCAGTGTCCCAGGTTCAGCAGGTCTCTGGAATGCATTTCTCACCCACATTCAAGAGAGTTTGGCTTGTTTAGTCTAGCAAAACTAAGGAGGAGAGAGCATAGTTTTGTTGTCTGTAAATACACCAGAGACTGGGGTAGGAGAAGACCTATTCAAGCTAAAAGATCCTGTTGGCATGAAAACAAATGAGGGATCAGTTTCTGTATGAGAATATTTGGGATAAAAATTAGGAGGTTTCTATCTGGCAAGGAGTTTGACAACAGCTGCCTGCAAGGAGAGAGGCCTTTGGGGAATGGCAATATTTGGAAGATGAAGCTTGAGTAATTTTTGGAGGGGACTATAAAATGTTGGATGAGCAGGAAACTGAGAAGTTCTTTATAGCTGGAATAGGGGCCGAGAAAACAGCACAAGAAATAGAAAAGCAAGAACTGGAACTGAGGTTTGTGGAGGAGGCTCACAGAGAACAGAGAAGAAAGCATTTCCAGATGGGCAATGGATAAGCCTCATGGCAAAGGACAAAAGAGGCCAAGAGCTTTTGGAATACCGGTGAAACATCTCTCACCTTGTCAACAATGTCTGGGGAATTCTCTCTCCAGTGAAGTGGTCTGTATTTATCCATGTACCACCTGCCTGGAAGGCAGTGCTGGCTTGTAAGCAGATAAAATAAAAGCCATGGCATCCAGGGCATTTCTGTCTTCCAATTACTGCTGTTTGGAACATCAGGGATGTTTCTTCTAGGTGAATCCAAAGGATTTCCATCAACTCTGAAACACAGGAAAAATATTAAGGAACATCAGTCTGCAAAAGAATATCTGATGTCTTTTGGATAGGACTTGCCTATCTGAACCCATCTAGTTACAAGCATAAAATCCTCTGCTGAGGAGAAAACCATGGGTCATGGAGAGCTCTGTGCACGTGGGAGCAGGGAGTTTTTCCAGTGGGTGATATGCACCCCTCCATACCCAACGTTATCATCACATCTAAACCATGGCCTTGGAATAGGAAACACAGGAAACACACCATGTCCAGGAGAAGGGTCCCAGATGGCAATGACTCTTTATGTCTCAGTGGAACCATCTCCTTTATGGCAAAGACAAAGTCCTCTGGTGGAAAGATTTTTTAAGGGGAAACCACAGCATTTTAGAAATCAGAACCTGCCTAGGAAGGAGAAGGGTTTCAATGTGCCAGCCCAGAACAAGTCCCCCAGCTGGTAGGTGTAAGATACATTGAAGTATTTTTTGATGTCTGCATACTTTAAAACACAGATCCAGGGCCAGGATACACTGGGGGTGGGAGACTGTGCAGCTAAAGAGCCTCACTTACTGCTGGGGAGAGAGCAGTGTGCCTAGAGCTATTAACCTGTGAGTGGGAGGGAAGGCAAAAGCTGGGAAACCCAGGCCTATATCTGTATCCATGTTTCCACATACACATATATAAAAATATGTATACACACACAGGGAAAACAAAACAAGCCAGCAGAGTCCATTGCACACAGTCCTTCCTCCCCCGGGGAGAGGGTGAGAGAGCAAACAAGCGGCAGAGGTGTCACCGCGCCCAGCGCCGCGGGAACATCGGCTCCTGTGCGACAGCGCGGCTGAGAAGCCACCAGAGCAGGGAGCAGCAGGAGACCCCCGAGGCAGGAGAAGACCACAAGGCAGAGAGGTCCTGGACGTGAGGGCACACAGGCCGCTCTCCTCCCTTGGAATCACCCCAGGGTGAGGAAGCGCCTGGGGCCAAGGTGGGCTCTGAGCGATGGCCCTGAGCCCCTCCATGGAAGAAGGATGGGATAGAAGGAGGGCTGCAGGGTGACTTTCCCACAGCTACAGCAAAGGCCAGAGCCTTTGCCTGCAGCCTTGAGCTTTGTGCCAATCCCAATGCCAGGAAGTGGGAGCTCCTGCACTGCCTGCAAAGAGCAGAAATGAGAGAAAGAGAGACATCTTCCAGCCAGTTTAATCAAAGATAATGAAGAGATCTGTTTCTCAGTTAGATATATCTATTTCTATTTTCCAAAAGAGTATAAAGGGCCTTGGAGAAGAAACAGGAACATGGGGCCTCTGTCCCTGGCTTACCCTTTAGTGGTGTTCTGTTTCCTCGTCCATCCTGGGGCAGTGGTGCTGAATGCTGATAAGGCCAGACTTGGACCAGCCTCAGTCAGACAGTTGGTGCAATTTGACTTTAGAAAATATTTAATGATTTGTTTTTAGCATCGGGTTGGGGTGAGTTGGGGTATTTGTTGTTGTTGTTGTTGATTTTGTTGTTATTGCTTCTCCCCCTCCTTCTTTTCCAACCAATTAGGTTCAATTTGTTTTGGCAGAGGACATGATTAGTGGGGCTGGGCTCCAGATGGTTGGGCGCTCAGCCGCTCACCATAAATAACTCTGGATGAGCAGTGCTCCTGCATGCAAAGCTGGGACACAAGAGGCCCAGGTCACCAGACCAGAGCATCCCATGGCTGGCATGGTGGGACTGTGCCTGAGCCCTTTGGGAAAGGCACTGATTGACTTTTCCTTAGATATCTCCAGAAATGGGTTTGTTTGCACTCCCAGGCAGTCACTGGCAGGGCACCACTCACCCAGCTGCTCCCTCCTCTCTGAATTAACCTCCCCTCACTGGATCAGCCCAGAGCTGCAGCTGAGCCTTAGCAAGCAGGGAGAACATGTCTCTCCCGTTTCGCCTTGCAGCACATTTTGGTCTGTCTGAGGATCATCCGATCTTGCTCCTGGTATGGATCCACAAGTGATGGGGAGCATTCTGTGGGGCTGATGAGCCCAGCCAAATGCCAGTGTGGAGTGGGACTGAGCTGCCATGTGCCCCACAGACACAGTCCCAGTCAGGCCTGCTGTCCTGGCACTGTGGCAGCCAGATCCTTGGACATCCCTCAAAACTCTAATGGGGCTCTTTGGGAAGGGGACAGTAGTGTATCAGGTAAAGACGACCTTGGTAAGGAAGCAGATCCAGCAAAGAAACATGGAGAATTTGTCTCTTTTTTTTCAAAATCTGACACTTTTCAGTGCTTTTCAAACTGTTTTTATCAAAGCAATGCCCAACTCCATCTTGTTGTGAAACCTTAACAATTACCTTCTGTAACACACTGTAAGTTCCTCAATAAGAGATGAAAATAAAGCCCACCCTTTATTGTTATTGTTCTATCAGTATTTAAGAAATACTCAGTGAATTGCAAACTGAATAGCTATTCAACATTTTTACATTATCTTAGTCAAGCAACCATTTGCTGAGAATGTCTTGTGCTTTAGGAAAAAGCTGGTTGTTGATTTAGTAAGTAACAAATAGAAGGTTCCCTTCTGTACAATAGGTTTATCATGAATATAATGTGACTATTGTATTAAAGTTAAGGAGCAGACAGTACAGCAAGGAGGAAGTAGCTATGAAGTGTTAAAATGTCTTTGAACTGAGCATTGCAAGCCTTTGAACTGAGCTCTTTTCCTCCTACCTCTCAGTGCCACAAGCTGCCCTTCCCTGGTGCATGTCAGGCTGCCCAGGTAGCCTCAGTCACTCACAGCAGCACAGCACAGCAGACACACCTGAAACTGGCACCTCTATATGGGGAAGTAAACCCCAGTTCAGCTCTCGTCCATAGTCCAGCTCTGCAAGCTCACACCTCTGTGTTGCAGGGTTTGCAGGGGAAAAACCCTGATTCCTGTCCCCCACTGAGCACTGTCCCCAAAAGACTCATGAGATGTGCATGCCTTGACCATTGAGCAATCTCAGGCTCTGCTCTCTGGACTTTTTGTGTTGTAAATCTCATGCCCAAGCTCCATTTGGGTCTGGAAGATTTCTCCAGTTCTTTCAGAGCTTCCATCTTTTTGGGGCTATAATGTTAGCCAAGCTCTTGCCCCTGGAGAGACAGACATATTGGAGAATGTTATGGCTCTGTCTGCAGGTAGACAACCCATGACCAGCCCTCTGTAAGTTGAAGATGCCTTTCACAAGGCCCAGCTGCAATTTTGGGCTGCAGCTAAGCTCATGCCAGCCTTGTGCCAAGCAAGCCTGGTGCACAGGCAGCTGTTCCTGGGCATATCTTTGCTCATAACAAGGGAGCTCGCTATTCCTTCTGTGATCTTCCTGGATAGTTTTTTTTTATTGACTGGTAACAGGAGGGACCAGTGTCAGAAGAGATTCACCTTAGGGAACACTGGACAAAGCTGCTTTGCACATGATCCAGCACATGCTTGCTCCATGCACAAGGGAACTGTTTAGCAGTGTTGCACAGGTGTGGAGTGCATATACAAGTAATGGAGCTGGTCTCATTGCCACATGCCGATGGCTGGAGCAGCAGTGAAGTGCTGGTGCAAGTGCTGTAAATGCCAATACAACCAGTCATATGTGGCCCATCTTGCCTGGAGCACAGGTGTAGCTGTGCCACTTCGGTGATTTCTCACAGGGAACAAAGATAAGATTGTCTTCCAGTCACTGTGTTGTCTCTTGTTGGAGGTTTTCTGCAGGGATGTTGTAGAAACAAACTTTAGGTTAAACAGAAGCACGGAGACCCCTGGGAGTCAGTTGTAAATCCCATGGCCATGGTCGGTGTCACATGCAAAGAGGTGGAACAGATGTTCAGAACTGATAAGACTTGTTCTGGTCTAGCTTAAAACCTTGAAAACTGGAGATATGGCAAGGCCTCTGCATATAACACTGACCAGAACCCACAGTTCACAGAGCTGTTCTCAAACGGGTTTGCATACAGCTCTATTTATCTCTGGACCCGTTGCAAATCCATGTGTACAGTCATGCGTAGTTTGTAAAATGCCTGAGAGAACCATGACAGAATCTAAAGGAGTTAGAGATGGAAGTGATCTATCAGACCTATTTGCAATCTCTCATGAGCCAGGCAGCATTTTTCCCTGGGCTATATTCATTGCTTTGCCTCGTCTTGTTTTTAATCACTCAAGCAAAGAGACTAGAACAGCCAGGCAAAGTTATGTCATCTTGCTGCAGCAGGGGCACTGGGGAATCTTGTATCTCTGATCAGAACTGAGTCCCACAGTTGTACAATGTATACTTATCGAGCATGTTTGATGTGGTTAAAAAAATCCTATGCAGAAATGCATTTCATTTCTGCAAGGATTCGTCTTCCAAGAATTTTTAAGACCTTGCAATAAACACAGCCAAAGCCATCATTCAACAAATTGAAATCACACTTGTACTAATGTGGTTGCTATATTCATATATAATTTAACCCTCATGACCTTATCTTGTAATCCAGTAAAGTGTGCAGGTCAACAGAAGTTGTTATCAGAGAGCTGAGTGGGCATTTCTTTTCCATCATCTCCTCCACCACTTCCTTGACTTAAGGCACTTCATCCAGAGATCCCTCACTTAGGCAGAGCACATTTCCTAACACATCCCTCCTGGACTCCACTGAGAATCTCTTTCATATATTAAGTGAATTCAGTGTTGTTTTTTAAGATCTTCTTACGGGTCTGCCCTTTGGTGGTGGTGACTGCTTTCAGAAGAGTGATGTTCCACTCATGCAAACAAAGAGAAACAAATGACTCAGAAAAAAAAAAATGTGGCTGTAGAAGCAATTTGTTATCATCCAGGGTCCTAGTTTTCTTCCCTTGAAAGCATAAAAGAGGAAGGTCCCCCTCCAGCAGCCCGAAGAGGTGGCAGCAGAGGCAAGTTGCAATGTGCATGCCATGCTGCTGTAGCTGGGCTCACACAAAGCATAAGGAATCAGTTTTTACAGCCAGAGACACAGGTCTCTGAGAATAAACACCCTGTGTATTTGCTAGCTCAGTTGCATCTAATCAACAGACATGTTTTTTTGTTAAAGTAACCTAGGAGGTTTCTAGGGTCAATAGAGCTAAACAAAACAATCAGCAAAAACACTGTGGTCTAGGAAAGGGCAAGATTTTTTCAAAGCTCAGCTCCCCTTGGTGGTATGGCTCCTGTACAGAGGGATGAAAGTGTTTAAGTCATCAGAAAGAGCAGGCAGTGACCTGCAATAAAATACATGGCCTGGTGAGATATGTCTCATCTTGCTAATGACTTCCAGAGCTGGGTCAGCAGATGCCACTGTGGGGAACACCATCATCTGCAAGGCAGCAGACACAGCTCTGCTGTCCTGGCATGCCTCCATCCTCACTGCAGCCCTGGGCACATCAGCTCCACGGAGGCCCAGTGAGGGCAATTCAAATTTTTGGAAATAACACCTAGCTGTGGGTTTTTCACAAAATTTCAAGAGAACAGTCTCACCAGAATTCCAGTCTTTCCTATGAGCTGCAGATCCCTGAAATCAACAACCTCTCTGAAACTGCTTGGCTGCAGTCACACTTTTTTACCAGAACTATATAAAGGCACCAATGAAAACAGAATGAAAGTATATGGACATCTCAAACTTGCAAAAAAAAAAACAACCCACTTTGGGATTTTGCTTAGTCAAATACTGGAGCTAGAAATTTCAAGGCTATTGGAAATTTTAAGCCAGCAAGCTCATCCTATATTTTTCAGGCAAAGCTGGCATTTTTCTGTCCTTAGCACATGGCTCTGCCTAATAAGGATACAGAGCAGGGCAGCCCAGAGCCAGTCTGATGCCTGGCCCAGTAACCATCTCCTGGCATGGAGAAAAATGGCTGAGGATTGATGGGCTGGGAGCATGGTGCCAGACACATCCTGCTGCTCCAACTCATCTCAGATCTATCTGGATACCCTTCCTCCCTGCCCAGCTGGCAGATTGTATGGACTGCAACAGAGCAAACTGGGGCACAGGGCAGAGCTTGCTCTTTTGTGCAATACAGGAGCTAATCTCATTGCTGCAGAGTGAAATTTGGTTTCATGAAGGCTTTTGATCTTAGGCCCATGTGAACCAAACAGAAGACTGTTTCCAAATGGCCCAGAGCCTTCTCCAGGTCTTGTAACACTGGAGTGTTGGAGGTCTGAGACCCACACCGCCGAGTATAGCCAGATTCATGGTTTTCAGGTCCTCCCAGGCTGGGACTTGGCATTGCTGCCACTTGCAGAGAAGCACTCTAGGTATTTCTCCCCCCATTAGCATGTCCCTGCAGCACAAGTCTCATTTCGGCACAACACGTATTGCTAAATCTACACACCTTATAAATCCTCACCCTCTCTGGAAAGAGAGAAAACCCGATGCACAGCAGAGATATGCCATGCACAGCTCTCCCCACCAGCAGTGACCATCTCAGCCAGAGCGTATGGGGTGCACCTCGGCACTTAAAGGTACCCTCTCCCTCCAAAATTACCAAACTTGTGGGCCCTAGATGAGGGGGTGGGGAGGGTTGGAAATGGCCCCGTTGCTTCACGCTGCACATCAGCAACCGAGTTCACTTCACAAACACAAGGTGCGCTGTCAGAATAGCTCGGGGCAAAGTTTGTACTTTGCTTGAATTCTAACTTTTGTTTACCAAGGTAATAAACCGGTCTTCTCTTCCAGGTGTAAATGCTATTATGAAAAGCATATTTGTGTTTCATCTCACCTCAGATGTACAGTATGTGCTCACATCCTACACTGTGTGTACAGCCCACATTGCTCCAGAGCCAGCAGAAGACAAGGGGTAAAAATAAATAGCCCCACTTTGTCCTCAAAAAAGAGTGTGTTGTGGAGAATCTAGGTGTTTAATTGGATCTCTTTGTCTTCAGACCCTGTGTGCAGCCTTTGCTTTACCCTGTGAAGACTAGGCCAGAACTTTCCTGCATCCCTGTGGTCTTCCCCATTAGTGCAGCTGGGCAGACCCAGTGCAGGGAGCTGATGGGGATGAACTGTTCATTTTGGTGCAGACAAGCTGATTGCTAAACAGTGAAGTTTTATTTCCACCAAAATAGTTGGGTTGCCAGTGTGGCTCCCCCCCCCTAAAACTGCCTGCATCTCCATCATGCCATGTGCATTGAGATGTATTGTGTTTGGTGTAATCTCACTGAACCTGATGGGAGAGGAGAAAGAAGTGGGGGGAAAAAATAGAAAGAAAAAATCCTGGCATTGTTTTTTTCTTGCACTTCACCTCCTGTTCCTGGTGTCGTGCCCACTTGGCAAGATTTAGAGATAGCAGATGAGCTCTGGATAAAAATGACCTAAATGTTTCCTCATCCCTTCAAACCTGTTCAGCGGCCTTCTGTCTCCACACCACTGGTAGCCTGGCCTGGCCACTGTGGCTGCCACCTGAATGCTACTGAAAGCCAATGCCATGAGACCTGCAGCTACTGAAACAATCACAGCCCCTGGCCAGAGCATGGATCAGCCAGCACAACGTGGCATGGCACAGCACGGCACAGCACGGCACAGCACGGTGTGGTGGGAGTGGGCAAGAGCACTGCCTGCCAAACCAGTGCACCCCACCCTGGCATCACTTCGCTCCTCTCACACTGAGCTTGTAAAATTTCACAAGATGACACCTTGAAAACTAAGTGTGAAATGCCAGACTTGGATGGGCTAGAATCTGCCCAGCTGCAGGCCAGCAGTTATTTCCTTCCTTGCCTGTTGTAGCCCTCCATGAGCAAATTAAGAGGGCAATAACAACACTTTTTTTTTTTTTACACAAACTATTTATTCTATTAAAAACCTGTCCATAACTCCACCTGTATTACAGAAGAGCTGCTTCAGAGAGGCAAAGAAAGGGTCTGAAGAAGACTATGGAGTGAGCAGTGTGTGGTGCTGGCCCGCGTGCCCAGCACTGGGCGCTTTCTCTGAACGCCTTTGCTCCTGAAATCAGCAGCCCCACAGAGGGAGCCGGGCTGCCAGTGCCACACAGGTCTGAGCCTGCCCCGGCCCAGACGCCTTCCCCACCCCGCTGTTTACACCAAAGAGCTCTCTCCAGCACAGGCTGAAACTGAGCCCTGGCTCCTGCACCCAGCAGGGCCCCAGCACACTCTGCTCCCCTCGGGCAGTGACAGGGTCTGGACCCCTTCAGTACTGCCTGACCCTCCATGGACTTTGCACGGTCCTTCTAGTGCCAGTGCTGGACTCAAGCGACCACAAGGCAAAGAGCTGTGGTGCAGATGGAAGAATGGAGGTCTCCAGCTGCACGTGCTCATGCTCCTCTTTGCTTCTGGAGTCACAGAAGCTGGTTTATGGTTAGGGTATTTTTAATGTCCACAAAAGTAATTGAAGGTTCTTAGCAGCTTTTGCACTTTCTCTTTTATTTTTCCACCTCCAATATTCCTTTATGCTTCCACAGCAGGGCTAGAAGGAACATTGCTCACAGGAATGCAATCCTCCCTATCCATCAAACCCAAGCATGACCAGCAGTTCTGCTATCCCTTCCCACAAAATTTCCCACAACCACATGAGCTGAGGGAGAACATCCTCAGCAGCAGTGACTTTGAGCAGCCTCCTTGCAGCAGTGGAATGAAGAGCCCACATCTGATCCATCATAACCCAAGAGTGGGGAGCTCCTTTCTACTCAGGAAGGGAAACTGGCGCTACCCAGGGAGCTGGTGTGTGCCCAGCTCCTCATAAGGGACTGATTGTAAGTGAGCTGCTGGTGGAGGATGGGAACATCACAGGTTTCCTCACGTGGTTAATTCCTGCCATGGTGCCTTCTTGGATTCACCCACCCTCTTGAGCTGGGTGGGGCAGAGGAGGACACGTCTGGGTCCACCCATGCGCTCCCAAAAAAGGAGCGACGTGTCACCCCAATTTGGGAACAGGTGTGTTTAGTGGCCAGATCAAGGCGCGTTAGGAGACCTGGAACTAGTTTGACATAGGCTATTATTTCATGGCATCTCAAGTATATTCCACATGTCCTTTAAGTGCTCCAGCACAGTAATGGCCCAGGCCAGCCTTTCCAATCGTGCTCTTCTGACACGTCAGTTTGGTTCTTCCAGAACAGGGAGGGGGTGGCTTTTTGCCAGCGTTATGTAAGGAGCAGAGGGATTGCGTAAGTTCGGTTGGTCGCAAAGGTGTAAAATAGGCTTTATTGGTAATTGCTGCACCTGGAAATTTCTCCAGAGGCATCTGTGCATAGTTTACAAGGAACTTGTCCTTATCTAGATTTAGGGTCTTCTGGAATCCTTTCTTCTGGATACTTCTCAGAAATGCTTGTGCAAAGGTGAATGTTTGCTTTCATGCGGGATTTGATAGGAGGAGGTTGTATGTCCCTTCACTGATGCTGCATAAAGTGCTTGAGTTGCTCCACTGACCTGTGATTTATGCAGAGTCAGGTGCTTGTTTTAAATCAGTTCCCAGGTGCAAATCCAGGACACTTAATGGGCCTATCCAGTCCTCCTAAGAGTGACAACAAGATCGTCTGACTGCAACTAAGAAGAATTGCTCTTCTTGAGATCTTTCTAGAGAATTAAATAGCAAGTAACACCTGTTAAAAATACAAGTTATTTGACACAATTTCACAAGTAGGAAAGATCATTGCATTCCACATGTCCATGTGGGATAGGACCTTGTGTATTTTAGGAAAAGTGAAAAGTGAAATAGCATTTAAAACTGGTCAGAATGTGACCCACTATAACTCTAGCAATGCAAAGAGAAATGGCAAGCTTCACTTTGTTCCTCTGTCTTCTATACGTTCAGCATTAAGTGTATGGAAAAGGCTTTACAAAACCAAGGCCTGATCAGTAGCTAATGCATTCCCAGGTTCAATAACAAGTACACTTTGTACATCAGAGGAATGGCAGACTGCCCAGAGCTTTTGGGCAGATGCTGTTTCTAAAGAAATTAAATGCATGAATAGATAATAACCAAAGAAATCCCTGCTGGAATAGAGAAAGGACAATCTCCTTCTGATAAAATCAAGTTCTTGCTCAATCACTCCCCACTTGAACATGAAGACCAAATTGAGTCAGTCATGAGGGTCCTGGAGTCTACAAATAAATGGTTGGGCTTCTTTTCTCTTAATCATGCTGTACATTATCCTAAGAATGAGCAAAACACAGCAAGAATGACTTCTCTGTCCCTCCTAACAAGAGGGACATTGCAGGAAGTCAGCTGGGTCTGCTAAGCTGAAGAAGGAGTTTCCCAGTTTTTCCTCAACTGGTTGCCCCCAGTCCTCTAAGGGTTGAAGGGAAGGAGGAAAGTGTGTTTAACCTGTGTACTCATCATGCAAATAGAGGATTCAGGTGAGGAAGACCTGTGGGACAGCAAGTGTGAGCAGGGCACCAGCAGTGAAAAGAGGAACATGAGGCTGGCAAGGAGTGGGTGAGCTCTGACATGGGAAGGAATCAGGTGAGGGCTGAGGAGGAATGGAGAGAGTAACCTCAAACCAAACCACCTGGATATTTCAATCCTTGATTCCAGTCATGGTGCAACACAAATTCCTCAGCTGGCCTCCCCCACTACTGACTCTAGCCCCTGTGCTGCTGCCAGACCCTGTCTTCATTGCCTGACCACCACTGGCTGGTCTCGCTGGAAGTCTTGAGGGAGGCAGACAAATACTGGGCTGTGCTGCATCAACTCCCTGGCAAGGAGAGTTTATACATACAGGGCTCAGAGAGTGGGTGGGTAAAGTGCACATGGGGAAGCAAGGACCAGCACCTGAGTGCTGGGATGAAGCTGTTGATGTTGATGTGACCAGTGCCAGCTGATGGTACAGGGAGCTGGTCAGAGGCACCTGCTCTGTGCCTGGGAACCAGGCTGCTGGTACCACACCAAGGGCCTGGGAAGCTCAGAGATGTTTGACCAAATCTTTTCCAAGAGACAGAGTCCTAGTCTTGCTTCTCCTCCCTCTTGTTTCCCATGGTCCATAGGGATGGTATAACCTCACAAAATCTTTTCCAAGGCTACAGACCCTTGCAAAGGACAGCAACTGTTCTGCCCAGGGTCTGGCTCAGGAAAGCAAGGGACAGAACTTAAGATACAGCTCAGAAGTGGGAATCTGGCACACATCTGTGGCTGAGAGGCAGGTGGAAATGCCCTGAGCAAAAGGTGAGACACCTTTGGATGTCAAACAAGTGAGACAGTTGCTCAGCAAGCCCAGAGGCTCATCCTTTACTTCCTGGTGAGGAGACCCAGGGGACTAGCTGTAGTGTGATTGCGAAGGCAAAACCACGGTATAGGAGACAGCACAAGGCCAGGAAGAGTTTGCACACAGGCTTGGTGCTCCATCCAATGTTGTTCTTGACCACTGGGGCCTCTGGGGCCACTGAGATGCTTCTGAATTGCCTCACAGGGAGAGGGAAATTCAGTGCAACCAGTCATCGAGGATAGCTGCAATATCTAGTGTTCCTGGATCTCACTCAGTCTCTGAATACATTTATGGTGTATGTGACAGGTGGTTTATTTTCAATACCTAGAGCATAGAAGGCATGTGAGATGATGTGCTGTCATCTAGAACACTTTATTCTTGTTTAGTGCCAACTATGTTACAATATCATTTTGATGTCACCATTTCCTCCCGCTGAAATAAAAAAAAAACAAAACCAACATTGCTAGACAACATTTCCCAGCAGGGAGACTTCTGGGTTTGTTTTCCATTACACCTGCTTTTTATTACTTCATTGGCTTGTTCAGAAGAGAAGAATAAAGAAACTAGAAGAAAAATTAATACATTCCTATATTTTTTAATCCCTTTAGTTATAAAAGATCTGAACAATCCTTTAAAAAATACCTGACTTCTAAGTGTCAACACATAGCTGATGTTATAAAGTATTCAAGGGGGCTGGGATTAATGCTGACATGTTCTAAACTGATTAAATTTGAGAACCTGATGACTAGAGTTGGATTTTTATTATTCCCCTGATATGAGCTGAAAGTTTTAGAACTTGAGAATTTCTAAGTATCCAGCACATCTCTGTGTAGCCCAAACAAATGGCCTAGGGATAGCAATAACAGGTGGTCCCCAGCCATGGGGTTTTTTAGCTGCATCTCTCAAACCTGGTTACCCCCATGCAACACTTTGATCCTGATTTGTTTCACAAATGTGCCATGCTAGTTTCTGCAAGCAGCCATCAGCTCCTTCATTCCTAGGAGTCTCTCAGGGAGCAGCTGCAGGTGCCAAAGCCTTTGCCAGCTGAGGAGGAAGAAAATGGTGCCTGGCAGAGCCAGCCAAATCATTGCCAGCCCCCATCTCTGTGGCTGTGGGAGTCACACACACATTTCTGAGCACCCTCTCTAGCTGTTTGTGCTGGATTTGCTACAGCACTGCACACAGGACTGGATGCAGGCTCCTACCTGCAAAGCATCATGACACAGATGTGGTAAAACAGAGCCTCCAACACCTTTGGGAGATGCTGCTACTCACAGAGAAAGTCTTGCTTTTAGAGGAAGTTTTTCCATGCAAAGTATTGTCCTTGCTGGAGCCTGACAACCCAGCACCAGCTCCAGGCCTCTCTCAGGAGATATGTTCTCAGGAAGAGTTTTGTTCCCAGAGGAGAGAGCTCTGCAGAGGATTACTCTGCACAGTAACCTGTCGTGAGGGTTTGTAAATGAGCCCTGCAAGAACCCAACTCTCCTGGGCAACACTTCAGAGTTCATGGGCTGAAAAAGGCCTGAACTCTTCAGGGAGCCCTGGGGAGACAGGTCAGAGGTTAAGTGTTCGTCTGCTGAACAGCTCCAGCCCCAAAATTCAAGGCCAAGAGGAAGGGATGGAGCAAGGGAGCCTGGGCCCATCTTGGATCATCTTGCTTAGGACCTTCCTCACTCAGTCAAGTTGCTCCAGCACAACCTGGCAAGACAAGACTGAACCTTCCCAAGAAAACAGGTGTTGAGCTGGGCTCCACATGGCAACAACGTGAGAGAAACTCCCCCAACCTTCCTTCTCCCTTTCTCCTCCTCCTCCTTCTTCTCTTGCTCTTCTCCAGCCCTGGCAGCACATCTCTGCAATGGCCATGTAACAACAGCACCCTGGCTGCTGCCCAGCAGGGCTCCCACTGCATCTGGCATTTCTGGGCATGGCCCTCCTGAGTACACCCATCTTAACTGACCCACATCTTTGCACAGGCTGTTTCTGGGGCAGCGTGAGCGTGTTTTGCTACTGCAGCTTGTATCGCCCCTGCCCTGATAGGGCAGTTTTCCAGGCAGGGCAAACATTTCATCACCATCTCCTTCATGTTTCTTTTTCTTTCTCATTTCCCTTTTTTCCACCCCCATGTTTTTTTCCTTCAGTATTGCCTAACCTCCACCTGGGTGCAGGCGGTGGGGTGAGCTCACTGTGCACAGCCCTGCCAGCCCCAGGGCCGTGCAGAGCCAGCCTCCTCCACCCTGTGGGAGCCACAGGGACTCTGGTGGGAGGCATGGGGCCTGAGAAGTCCACACTGAGCCACTCCACCCAGGGACACAGCCCTCAGCTGTCCTGCTGCACATGCTGTCCCCTCCTGCATGGCATTGGGTGGAGGGAGCTTGGCCGTTTCCATCAGCATCCCTGATGAGGAGACACGGCTCAGCAGAGAGCAGAGAAAAGCATCAGCCCCACCACTGTCCTCCACCTGACTGTGGGAAACCAAACCTTGCACTTTCCTGGGGGTGTGGGAGGCACACAACGACCAGGGTGAGCTGCTGCCTTCCTGCACCTTCTCAGCCCATACCTCCCAAGAGACACAGTGGGAGCTCTGGTGGCAGACCTCACCAGGAAACGGTGCTTTCTGCAGGAAAAGCTGCTTTTTTTTCTCATTATTTTCTGTTTCTGCTCTTATTATTTTTTGGAGGGGGGAGGGGAATTGAGCTGGGGGATTTCTCTAAAAGTATATATTACAGGGGAAGAAATATCCATTTTCTGTCTAATCGCAAGAATTTTCTTGATGCAGACAAATATCACTTCCCAGAGGGCTGAATTGCTTCTGCTTCCAGTTGCTGAGAACTACACTTTGTTAGATGGGAGTTTGATGAAAACCTTCAGTGGTGGCAAAAATGGAAATTTTGCAGAGATAGCTGCTGGAACCCTCTGAAAGGTCATGCTTTGGTGATGAAAAAGAATTTTAAAACCTTTTTTTTTTACACCAGCTCTTTCAGCAGGATGGCTTTGCAAGGGGAGAAATGGGTTAGGAAAACAGGATGACACCACTTTCCTAGGGACAGACAGAAAGAGGAAAGGTGGGGAAGGAATGAAGGTTGCCCATTGCTAGACACAGGCAGGAAGAGAGACCTAGGACTGGTGGCTAAGAGCATGGCTGGGGTTTTGCTTGGGGACTTTTAGTCTTCTAATTCTAGATTCAGTACCAGTAAGTTGCATTTTTCCCAAAAAAATATTGGTAGAGTAATTCAGAGTGCTACAAAGGTGCTATGCAAATTTCTGGTGGGAAATGCAGCTGTCTCAAAACATTGATAGCCTGTGGTTTCATTTATGTGGTGGATGTTAATGTGTCTAATGATTCTGAGGAGAGATGTCTGAAAAAATGAATTTGGAGTTGTTTTGTTTCATGAGCAGTTCTGAAAAGTCAGGAAGGAGGGAATTAGTTCAGATTGCAACTAGGACTATTAGTTTAAATTACAGAAAATGTGAAAGGTGAGGAGAAAATGCTGTGCTTTGATTTGGAGCTATTTACAAGTAAAATGGAGGGGAATTTTAAACTGAAATAAACATTGCAAATGTACTTTCTTGGAATTTTTTTTCTCAGGACAAACAATTTAGTTCAACCAGAACTAATGCTCAAAACTATTTGTCACCAAATTTGCATTTTTCACACAAGGGAAGTTTCAGGTGAAATAATTGCACCCATCCCCAGCTCTGAGCCTGGGAATTGAGGACATCTCCCAGCCCTTTGCCATTGTGTGAACTAACTCAACTGGACATTCATACCAAACCTCTCACTGCTGAGGCTTTCCATATTGTGTTTGGGCAGCTCTGTCCTTTTAACATTTTGGCAAGGTTTCCCCCCAGTGTGGTGTCACATAGAGAGCTCAAGGGGCAGCTGGAGGTGTTGGCTGAGTTCATGTGAGTCACTCTCCTTCCCACAATGGCAGAAGGCACAAGGCCATTCCCTGGGGAAGATCAAGGAACTCACCCCAAGTCATATCCCACAATCTGTTCCAACCCCTCAGCAACCAGGTCATGGGTCCAGAGACAAAAATGTCACACCCAAACCCTCAGCATGAGGTCCCCATCTCACATGCATGGCTGCAGAAAATCAACCCTTCAGGCTTTGCACCATGGTGAAATTCCTTTTCTGATGGGGGACACAGAGGGCACTTCCCTGCACCAGCACCCAGGGCTGGAAGGGATGAGCATCCTCCCAGGGGATGAAGGCAGCTGGTCACACACCAACCTGGCTGGACCTCGGCCCATTCTGTTTTTCTGAGGTCCCACTGAAAATGGCAGTGGTCAATAAAAGAAGATAGCCAAGATTAGGAGCAACATTTTTCTAGGAGGTAAGTTAAATAAGAGGAAATGGTTTTTCATCCAAAATGACCTGAAAATCTAGTTTCTAGCTGTGTACATTAACTCTTTAGGGGCAGCAAGGTTTGGAGACGCCTCTAATGATTTTCATTAACATTTCAGAAGGGAATAGAACAAAGCAGCTTGGGAAATGGTTCCTAGTTTCTGAAATGTCTCAAAAAACACATGAGGGTACCTTGAATTTCCTATGTTCCAGAAGCTAGGCAAAGGAACGTTAATAAACCAGATTTTTTTTAATCCAACCTGCCATTTTTTCCCATCACTTTAATCATTCCCTGTGACCTGCTGCCCAAACAATGAAGCAGTGTGCAGGGAAATCATTCATTAATGTTTACAAGACACTCAGATAATAGTGGGAGAGAGGAATAGAGATAGCACATATGAATAAATGATAGCAATAATATGTTCAGTCTCTGAGATTACACATGCTATAAAATCTGAGCAAGTGCATAAGTTTTTACAGGTTTGAGCCTTGGCTTGGTCCAAAGATACTTTCAGGTCAGCCTCTTAGGTCCATGAATGAAGGACTTCCTGGATCCACTTGGCTGCTGTGGGTAAGAAGAGCGAAGCTGTCAGATATCAGGAATCTGGCAATATCACCACGCTATTTAAGTCATGCTAGTTAACTGGAGGAAGATCATTCACTAAAACACTGTGTTGATAAATACCACAGAAGTGTGGAGCTGGGGAGGTCCAGAGAACAAACATTGTTTAGGTTTTACAGTGCAAATCCCTCTAGGAACAGAAAAATGCCTTTCCATTTTTCCCAATCCCAGACATTCCTTGGAGCATAGGCCATGGCTGCTTTATTTTTAAAATCAACAAGTTCTTCTGAAGAAAAAGCATTTCTTGGTCTCGTGACTGCCACAGCAGAAAGCCCGTCCCCTCGCAGTCCGGCAATGAGCTTCCTGCCAGCTGGACTCACTGGCTGCCTAAACCCTGCCCCAGCGAGGCACGAGCTGCCTCTTATCTGCCAGCCTGGGCTGGAGCAATAGGATTGAGACATTGCAAGATATCATCTGAGAAAGCGAGATAAATCCAGGCGAGTTGATTTGTCAGTCTCTGCCGAGCACGCAGGCAGCGCATGGCCCCGGCAGCGCCACCTGTGCCGAGCCCACCCAGCCCTGTGCAGCCTCACCTGGGCACAGGGGCTGCCCTGCAAGGTCAGGGGGAGCCTTCAGCCTCGCCAGGCTCTCATACTGCACACACACCACCATGCCCAGGAGGCACCGAGGCCACCCTTCCTAACAGTGTCGTTATTGCATCCTATGAGCAACCCCAAGGGTCTTATGCCAACTGGATTAACCATATCAAAGCTGGATTGTGCAAGAAAAGCAACTTATTTCCCCTCATCGTGAAGTTGGTTACAATGTGAGGGAAACACCCGTACATTTAACACGGAAAAGTGTTTCACTCCAGAAAAATGCAAAACTGATACTCCTTCCATTCTCTGGCTGTGTTCTTGCTGTCCCTTATCTCCGTAACACATCACAGCACACTGCGCCTGAAGGCTGTGCCCCATCACCAGGCTGCACCAACACCTCATAGTTTCAACTTTCTCTGAGTTTTCAGTCCAGTTCTGTACTGGCTACTTTGTACCAGTTGAAACACCTTATCTCCTTAGCTGGATCAAGGTCTCCTCTGTGCGTGTTGCAGTTTAGCAGTCTGGCATGTAGAAACGGCAAGTTTCAGCTATCACCAGCTGCTCTGTGGCTCTGTCCAAGGCACACTGTGCTTCCCTTCAACAGGATTTCTTTACAGACTGGTTTAAACCTCACCTACCTGCAGCAGGGTATTAGGCCTTGCTTCCTACTAAAGATGTGTTGAATCTGTTCAAGCCTTTGTCTCCCTGAATAGGCAACCAAGTGGGGAAATTCAGCCTGACACATGGGGCTGGCAGAAGCGATGCTCTGAAAGCCCAAGGAGGCAGGAATAGCCAGAAGAAACCCAAACAGGGGTTGTGTATGAACACTTGCAAGGCTGGTACTCGCACTTGAGGCAGTCATCTGGGTGGTCTCTAAAGGTACTTGCAGGGCACAGCCAGCCTGCCATGGACTGCTCCTTTAGTTGAAGGGCCTCTTTGGAGCATCTCTTTTTCTGCACCCATTACAAAAGCAGCAGAGTTATCCAGCCCCAGTGAAGATGCTCTCACTGGTGTACCTGCCCATGTTCACAGTGCAGCCCAGTGGCAGGTCCAGAGGAGAAGCACCCCACACCACCCACCTGCCCCTCTCTTTGCAGCCACTTGTCCCCTCACCACCTCCCAGACAGCAGAGGCTGTCCAAGTCTCCAGACTGAAATTCTCCGTATTATCATTACTGTTATAGCATCTAAAGAGGACCCAACCAAGAACAAAGGACTTGTTTTGCTGGATCCTACACATCTCATGCGCTTTAAGGAAGTTTCTCTGTCTGTGAACACACTCATTGAGTTCCTGGTCTTGCAAACTCTTACAGGCATTACCATAAAACCTCTGAGAAATTACATGGACAGGAAAATGACCAGGCCCTGCAGAAACTGCCTGGTCCTGTCGTTAAGTTTAATTAATCTGTCCATGGCTTAAGCTGTTCAGAAACACCTCCTGGGAGATGAAGGCAGGACAGGGAGGGCTCAGGAGGTGTTAATGACCCATGGAGAGCACTACTTAGCTGGCAAAGAAGCTCTGCTTGTTGTGGTCTTGTGGAGCTCATGCTGCTCTGGAGGGTGTCCTCACACGTGGATTGTGTTTTCTGTGTATTTGATTGTTCTCAGTCAAGGAAGGAGTCTGAATGTCTCTGCTGAGAGACTCCCTATCAAGGCTGGAGTTTCCTTGTTTTGCATTTCTGCTCATCTCACAAACATATTTACATTTCTCGAGCACTGTTTTCCATGGATCCCACGCCTGTGTGCAACAGCTGCAGTGCTGACCCCTCCAAAGCCACATCTGCAGAGGGATTTGGAAGTGTGTGCACTGTGTCCCTCCCAGGCAGCACTGGGCTCTGTAGGGACCCGCTGTGAGCCGCCACGTCAGTGGTGCTGTGCCAGCTCCTCCGTGCTCTGAGCATTCTCCAGCCAGTTCTCTCTGTCTCAGAGCTAGACCTGATGTGTGTAACAGACCTGCTCCCTCCCGAGGGAAAGCTCTGCACTGTCGTCTTTTTGCCTTACCCAGACAGGCAGACCGATGAACCCCTGAGATACTGGGAACACCGGCTACTAACAAGGTTGGCCAATGCCTGGGATGTCTGGGGGCTTCAGGCATCTTAGCTGAGCTCTTCCTGCTCAAGAGAAGGCTAATTAATCAGCTCTGCTGTTCTGGCATCACCCAAAAGTGAAAATACTTTCTGGCAGGGCAGCAGGCACAAAATTAGCTGCTGCATTAAACTGCCAAATCTCCTTTACTCCTTTATTAGTTGCATTTGGTGATGATGAGGAGTGAGGCATTAACCGGTCCCTGATGGATAAAGAAACTATTACTCTGCTTTCTCTTTGCAGCTGGGAAGAGGAAATAGGTTTTATTACCGAGATTTCCTTGAAGACATTCACTTGACTTTGTGGCATCAGAGACGGAAGAGAAATGAAGAACACAGGAATCTTGGCACAGCAGGAGAGATTGTGCACGCATAATAACAGAGAGAAGCACCAGGTCAATTGGGAGCTGAAAATATACTTAGGTGATTGAATCCTCGTGTTGGGTTGAAGCTTTGACAATCTGCTGGGCTTAACTAATTTCAGCATTGCAGCCAGAATCTCTGTGCTGGCACTCGGGGCCTAAACCAGGGAACCTGCTGGGAAGACACATTTGGGATGGATGAGAATGGAACAGAAGAGAAAAAAAAATAATAGAAATGATAGATTATTAATTCTTTGTTGTTTGGTTTTGTTTGGTTTTTTTTACTCAAGATTAGATTTAGAGCTTACCCATCCTTGGTTTAGGCCTACATCCCAGCTAACATGACATGACCCTACTGGAGGAAGGTGCAGACTGGAAGAGCCCATGCAAATCACAATCCATGCCCTGAAATCTCAGAGGGCTCATTTTGGAATGAAATCCTGAGTTTCCTAAGGGATAATTGCAAATTCTTGAGTTTGCTATAATTTGTTACCAAGACAAACACAGCCTGGACAGAGATGTCCAAGAGATCTAGAGCAGACCAGAGCAAAGGGACAGAGCTGGTACAGAGCTGACCTAAGCATGGTGGGGGACCAATGGTCTCTGAACCAGCATTGGGACCAAAGTGGAAGAAACACCCTAACCATGTGGGGAAAGAGATCTTGTGACAGGCAGACAGAGGCAAAAAGCCAACCTGGCCAAAGAGGATGTGGTAACCCAGGCCTGTGGGGACCAGGCTCCAAAGCCCAGCAGGTCCCTCCTGTTCTTGGTCACTGAGGGACCCTTCTCATCTCATGGGCACATGGAGCCCAGTCAGGAGGAGGGTTGGGAAGAGGAACTACATGAAACCATCTTGTCCCATCACTTCTGACAATGAGGAGAGCTGACATGGGCAGGTGGGGCAGGCGGACAAGGGATATCCTCCTGGACAGGGTGTATCTGAACCTCCTAGGAGGAAAAGTTCAGGCTCCTGGCTCAGGCGCTGGCCCAAATATCAGCACAGCGTGGTGAGATGAGCTTGTCTCTCAGATCAGGTCAACCAAGAGGCTGGCAGAGGCCCGAGATTTACTTCTGGTAGCTCTTGCTGGCTGCTGCTCAAGGCACCACCCCCCAACTCTGCTGTACCTCGAATCCTCCCGCCTCCCTCCACCTCACTTTCCACATCTACAAAGTGGAGCTAAAGCTAATTACAGCCCCTAGAATGGAGCTGCATCACTTGACTTTACCAGTGTTTCAAAAGCACCCAGACATGAAAGGTGCTTGAGAAAGCAGAGTATTGTTATTACTAATAATTACAAAAATTAACCAAATATTTGTCTAGCAGCATCCATCCCCACTGCTGCTTCTTACATAAAACACACACATGCTCTGACTGCCAAGCCAAAGCCCCAGAATCACTACATCAGCCCTACGGTATCGAGAAGGGGGGCAAAGTGCCTTGGGTCTAAAAAGGGTTGTCTGTTCCAGCAATTAATTTAATTGTCCTAAATATAACCCAGGTATAGTGCAGATCCAGATTGCTGGCTGACAACAAACCCAAACGGGGCCCAGAGGCTGTGAGGCAGCAGGTTAAACGCTGCCTCTGAAGCTGCTGGGCTGATCCTGGCACACGAGTATATTTTCTCTTGGTATTCGCCGCCGCTTGCTGCTGTGGAGTTGAATTCTCGTAAAATGTTTATCAATGCCTGGGCATCTTCCAAACCAAGAAAGGGTGCGTGAGAAGTGTCCCCTTGCAGTCAGCAGAGACTGGATTTCATCACTTGTTTTAATTCCCGTCTTCATAATTTTATTACTTTTTTTGTCCTATTTTCTAATAAGCTCTTCTCACACCTAATGAAATCAGTTCATTTTTCCTTCTACTTACCTCCCCCTGCTGCCATCGCGATTACCTAGACTAGAAAAATACAGAGCACGGGGTCCTGCAGGCTGAGGTTTTAGTGACTGATTTCAACTGACGTGAGCAGAATCGGCAATGAACTTCAATGTCATGGAATTTTGATTCCTCCCTCTTCCGTATTGCATGAAATATCTGAAGGGGACAAATGCCAAGGAGTGAGAAGAATTCTTTTGGGTTGTACAACCAAAAATGAAACTAAGAAAGGAGCCATTTCCAGAGGGGGAGATGCAGTCAGCTGTGCAAATGTTATCTGTAATAGATGGCATCTCTCACTGACGTGATCTCTATTATCCTCCTATCTCAGCATCTCACAGGCTTTAATGGATTCTTCCCTCCAGCATTTCTTCAAGACTCTGCCATTGTCCTACACACATTTTACTAACCAGGACCAGAAGTACCAAAAGGCCAAGACCCAGCTTCCCTAACCTATGCTGGCACTCAAGTTCCTGTTGGTCACTGTCTAAAAACCCACCTGTAATCTGGGCATTACATTATTTAACAGGAAATTCATTTGCAAAGGTAAAAAAAGTGTTCTGTGGCCACAGAGAGGCAAACAAATCTCATAAAATCCAAGTTTATTTCCTGTTCTGCTTTCAAAACAAAACACAATAATTTTAGCAGACAATTAAACTCTCTGATTTCCAAGGGAGGCAGGCACACAAATACTTTTGAGGATCTGAGCCCACATGATTATGTAAGGAATTAGTAGGAGGGAATTAACCCAATCGCTGGAGCATCCTTGTGGCGAGGATATCATCCACACTTGGGGCTGCCATATGGGAACATGTCAGAGCAAAATGTAAAACTCAGAAATACTTAAAATTTAAATCAGCAAAGTGCCAAAAAATGTCACAGCACTGCTCCATGCAGGACAAAATCTAGCCTGTGCCCTTTCTACCTCCTGCCTCACCACCATGCTGTCTGTACTCCAAAAAGCCAGGGAAAAAAAGCCCAGCATTGCACGTACTGCTTCAAAGCACGTGGGACCTCCATGAGGGGCAGTTGCCTGTGGACTGGTTGTCTTTGCCTTACCCTCTGTGCGTGGACACAGGCTCTGTGTCAGGGCAAATGAGACATTTGGCAGGAGGACTAGGGGTGCTCCATGCCAAGCAGACGCAGGGATGTGGGGACAAGGCAGCAGCGGGGCAGGATTTCCACCACCCAGCAAGGATCTCGCATTTCTCCCTCCACCCTGGGGCTGCTCATTAAATATACTGTGACATTAAACCAAAACTACTTCAAAAACATAAAAATAAGTAGGAGCGAGCAGGATTTGGGGAAGGAATGGGGTAGGTCGTGGGCTCTTCCTCAGGACGTGGTAATGAGGAGCATTGAGTGAAGGCAGTTCCAAGGTGGGCTCCTTGATTCCAGCCTGAATGGGACATAAAGGAGATCTGGCTCCTTTCCCACATTTTAATGCTGTGACAGTTGAATTTATGACACTGAAACCCATGGAGTTGTTTCAGGAGTGAGGACTGAGGCAGCAGCAGACCTGGGAATGCAGAATGTAGACACTGGGAACCAAATCTCCTTGCCTGGGATGGACGCAGCTCCCAGCACGGCTCTGACAATAAAAGCAAAGCTTCCTGGGCAGGCAAAGGCTGCCTCGACTCTCACTTTAATTGAAACCTCCTGCAGTCGTATACTTCACCTTACATTTAATGATTCACATCTTAAGCAGCCCACTTGTACCTTTGTAATCTTTGGGAAGGTTAACTTGTTGATCCTCGAAACTTGTCTGCAGGGAGAGAGGCAATTCGCAGGGAGGCTCGGAAGGAAAAAAGTATCAAGTTTTCTGATGAAAAGTATTTTTATTGAGGGAGAAAGAATGAGAAATGAACTGCAAAATTCAGAAGAGCCGATGAGAGTTTGGAAAGCAAAAATAAAACAAGAAGAAAAAAAAAAGTAAAAAAAAGTCAATAAAAAAATAGGAGGGGTGGGGGGAGCAGTTGGGTTTAGTTCCCAGTTCCTGGGAGATGGTTTATTTCTGCTTTATAGGAATCAAAAATATATTTGTCATTTACCAAATTAAATAAAAATAATCCTAGCATTAAATTATTTTTAGTACATTAAGAGTTACATTCTTATAGGCAATAATCTATTTGTAACACTGTAATGGAGTAACTGGCAATTTCATACAGCTTCGGGATTGATTTTTTCCTATTTGCCATGTACCTATGCAAATAAATATCCCATTTGATTCATGTCCATATCGTAGGATCTGCCTGCTTCTTTCTTACTCCTTTAATATTTAATTATTTAAAACAAGTAGAAATCTCACGGGAATTTTTGTCTCAAAAAATAGCTGACTTTTTCTTGTCATTTGAGAATAACAGAAAAAAAGATGTGAAAATCTAATTCTTTTTAAGTCCTAAAACTGAAACTCAAATAAGGACGAGGAGAAAAAAATCTTAAACCCCAGAAACCAAACTTCCTCCCCTCCCTTTTTACATGAATATTCTGAGTTTTTACTGTAGCTATTCATAGTCATACCTAAATGTAGTCTATAAATCTACTAATATATTATTTAACACTCTAACTACTGGTATAAAAAATTATAAAATATTCTGTTGGCAATACATTTAATTGAATTCTTTTTAGAGACAGCTTGTTACTGCCAGACATGCTTTTAGAGATAGTACGGAGAAATAAAAGAATTCCAGAAGGCAGTAAAACAAATAATCACCATTTTCACCATTACTTCCAGATACCCTCCTATCCAATCACTAAATCCTTTAAGTCTAAATCAAAGAGTTTCTGTGAACAAAATTGCACAGATCATTTCAAAGAATATAAAAATTACGTCGATGTTTTATTTGAAGAGAGAAATTGAAATTCACACAGTACTCTACTGGCTGAGAGTCCGGGGAGTTATTAAAGGAAAAACAGAAATAAACCAGGCTAGTTTAGCCTGAACTTTAGAGACCGGTTTCAAAACGATCAGGGTCAGTGCAAATCCCTCTCTTAATTACAATATGTTTGTGCCTCTAAAAGTTTGAGGCATTGTCCTTCTTCTTAGTCTCTCTGCTGATTTTTAATATCAGGTATCTGCAAGATTCTCTGAGACGTAGGAGTATAAATAATATTATAAACCATTCAAAGCAAACACTGCCTTTTATTCTTTTTATTACTTTTTTCCCCAACAAAGCAACTTACACATTTGGTTTGAACTACCTCAGCACAACTCCTAATCAGAGAAGTATCTGTAGGGGTTAGTGAGGTTTTTTTCATTGTAACGTCTGAACGCTGACAGATCTGCTGAAAAGAAAAGAGGTCAGTAGTGCTGCTCAGCTATGGGACAGGGATTTTCAGCTTCCACTGGTCACACACTTCAGTTTGGTGGGTGCCAGGATGACAAGATTTGGGGACAAGCAAGGAATTAGGCTTGCCCCACCACATCCTGTGCCAGGAGGCTCCTTACCCGGCACAGCCCCACTGAGGCACGGACAGGCTTTGGTCCATAACTGGTTAAAAATTGACTGGGTCCAGGGTGGGGTGGGAGGTATTTATCTGCAGCTGGAAAACTTTAGGATGAATTTTCCCTTTTAAATTTAAGATGGGGCAGAACTGATGTGGGGCTGTGAGTGCTCAGTGGAATGGGGACAGTCCTTACCCACCTTCCGAGAACTGCTGTTTGTGCTCAGCCAGTTTGGGAGATCAGGCAGGAGACAGGCAAGTATCTTGCTCCTATGTGGCAAGAAAGTAATTTTTGACAGGCAAGTCTACACTGTCTCCTGTCAGCAAGCAGATATGCCAGTTATTTGGATCATTTTGCCAGAATATTATCCTGGGGGTTGACATGCGCACAGCGTGGATGTACAGCCCTCCATCATCAGAGCAGCTCTTCTTGCAGGGTATTCATCCAAGGGCAATTCAGTATCCCAAACAGGACGGCTGGACACGGCACGGGGGTTAAAACGTGTTCTCAGGCCGTGAGGGGAGCTGTGGCATGGCATAGAGGCACTGAGGGCCGGCCAGCCACACACCCCTCCACAGCCCCTGGCTGTCCCTCCCTCCATCCAGACCTCATCCCTCTGGTCCTGTCCTCCAGGGCACCTTGTGCTTCCCTTCCCAGTACCCATCCAGATGCTGGCAGATGCCAAGTGGTATCTGCAGCCACCTAAAGCCACTGCAAAGGAAATAACACAGACTGGGGCCGGGGGCTTGTGGCCAGTGGGCTCAGTGGGAGCCAGGCTGGGCGAGGGTGAGGTACAGTCAGGTGTGCCCAGGGCGTGCTGGGACAGCCAGGTTTTACCACAACATTCAAGTTTTTCCACTTCCAGCCCTTTCCCTTGCAGTAAATACCGAGTTAGAGCACAAACACTCAAATTTACAAGAAAAAAATAAAAAGAAAGCAAGAGAAAGGAGCCCCAATGAGCATCGCAGCACCCCACTCCCTGCCATTCCCAGAGGCCCAGCTGTTGCTCCCTCTTCTCCTCCCAGTCGGAGCCCATGCCTCTTCCGATACCCAGGAAAACATTTTGTTCCGCGTTAAAGGCTAAAGCTAACACATGACCAGCAAGAGGCAGCAGTTTGTTTAGCTCTTGGAGTTTATTTTAATTGCGGCCTTGTTTTGTAATGAGGACGGCTGCAGCAGGGGGAGCCTGCTGGGATCCGGGGGGCTGTTCCAGAGGATTTTCCTTATCAATAAAAAGAAGTCTCAACTATTTAAATTAACAACAACTGCATGGCATGCATGCTTAGCTGCTTTGTTTTCTGGGAAGTTAAACTGTACATAATTGCTTATTAAGGATTTCAGTGGCTGGCTGGGATCGCAAGTCCCCTCCAAGTGCCATCTTTTACATCCCCAACATCCACCAGGGAGGAATGAAGACGAGAGAAACGGGCCCCATGTTCATGCTGACAGACATAAAACAGCCTGGTAAACCTTAGTAGTTTGTTATGATGATGCATGAAAAAAAGGAGGAAAAAAAGTAAAATCATGTGATTTCTATGCAAATCAGATGAATTGGACGGTTTAAAAAAACCTTAAATGTCAGGTAGATAAGATCACATACACCTAGAGCAGTGTCATGATGTTCTCTGTACATTACATTCATACTGGAAACCAAAACGTGTTACAGAAATCAGACACCCACAAAAAGCTCTGAGATTGCACTGAGAACAGGTTCCTGCAAAGCACCGGCCTCTGACCAAAAAAAAAAAAAAAAAAAAGGCAAAAGAAAAAAAGTAGGTTAGATTAGAAAACAAGATAGCTGAATTCAGGCAGGGACTTGGCTGTCCCTGCGCAGCCTGGCCTCGCTGCATTTGCATTAATGTGCACAAAACTCCTTTTAAGTAATGTTCATGCGGTGGCACCCAGCTCCAAAATGGGCAGGCTGTCCCTGAAACTCATCCTCATGCAGTGGCACCCAGCTTCAAAACAGGCAGGCTGTCCCTAAAACCCATCCTCGAGGGCCACAGCGAAGGAGAGAGGTTCACAGGCTCTCTTCTGTCAGGCTAAACTTTTCTCTCGTAGACACATTTTTTTTTCCCTTTAAAAGTCCTGGCAGTTATTTTTGTGTGAAGATGGGGAAGCCTTATGGCCTGAAGGAGTTAATTTCAAAAGAAAAAATTATAGTAAGGTACTGTTTATTTAAGCAGTGTTTTGTAGAAGACAAGGCATTTCTTTCCAAGGGTGCGGTTCACCTGGGAAAAATACGCACTGGCCTCGATATACCATAAAAACCTGCTCTGTGTCCCCTGGAGGGAAACGACCCAAGCCCAGGGACTCCCCTCACTGCCAAGTAGCACCTCCAGCTCCAAGGCCCTTCAGCACTCAACTGCAGCTCCCAGGGATGGCTGAATAATTTCACACTGCTCTGTGCCCTGCACGCCAGCACACAGGCAGAGGGGTTGTTTTTCATCCCAGGAGCTTTGCCAGGGGAGGACATGAAGAAGCTGGAGAGGGACAGTCCGTGGGAGGGTGTGAGGCACCTGTGGCAATGCCCAGCACTGCTCCTGCCTCTGCTCCTGCTCCTTGGAGCTGCTTCAGTGCGACCAGAAATACCCCTGCCAACTCCAAGGGGGACCATTTCCCAGCAGCATCATCCCTGTGCCAGCACTGCCACCACTTTGAGGGGTGGCACTCAGGGGTTCAAACCCTTGCCTGGGCGAAGAGCTCTCTGCAGCGTAGAGGGTGTTTTGAGAGAGGGGTGCATGGGGCTGACCCCCCCAGCGGGGTTGCCACAGCCTCCCACAGGCAGGGCCGAGCTGCTGTTCCTCCACGTGCCACACAGGCACCTCGTGGGTGTGCAGGAGCCACGCTGAGCCCGGGGCCGCTGAGAAACATCCCACAGCCGACGTGGGGCTGCCACTGGCTTTGCACACTCCCACCAGCCACCCTCCCCACCACGGGGCCGCCGTTGTCCCCCAAAGAGAAAGCACTTGCTGTCGCTTGCAGAGGCAGGGGAAGCTGTCCCACCAGGACATTGCCACCCTGGCAGCCACCACCACTGCCAGCGGCTGCCGTGCAGGTCCCCAGAGCTCGGACAGGCAAAGGAAGAGGGTGTCAAGGCCGCACTCAGCAGAGATTCCTCTGGCCAATGGTGGGAAAGGGCTCCCAGGAAAATTACTCCATTCCCAGCTCCCTGAAGTCCCCAGCGAGGCAGCACAGGGACCGCTGTTGGTTTTGGGGCAGCAGGAAGCAGTGGGGAGCAGAGGTGGGTGGCAAGAGCCTGTGGGTAGCTGCAGCCAGGCCCTGAGTGACAGCGAGGGAGTAGGAGAAGGTATGACACCAGAGCAGAAAGGCCAAAACCTCAGCAAAGGCGCCCAGGCCGCTCAGCTCCCAGTCCGAAAGGGATGCTGCTGGCTGCTCCCTATGTCCCCGCAACGAGGCGGGTTAGGATGGAAACTCTGATGTAAGCCCGGCTTGGCTGTGGCCAGGCAGAGTGAGAAATCTCCCCCGTAAGAGTGCTACTTGAACGGAAGCTGTGCTCGACCTCGGGTCTCCACCAAAAATCCCCCAAGCGGCAGCCCTGCCGCTGCTGCTCCCGAGCGTCCCGCGGGCGCTGGGCTCGCTGGGCTCCGGCTAAAGCGAAAGCGTCACGCACTGCAGAGAAATGACAAACAGAACAGATCTGTCGATCCCAACAACCCCCTTCCTTTGGGTTTCATTGCCGGGGAAAAAGAAAAAAAAAAAAACAAATCAAAATCCCGGAACAGAGTTGCTATTCTTGGGTCCGTCCTCCTTCGGTCACTTGCAGAGCCGGGAGCCCCCTCCCTGCCCCGGGCCGGGATCGGAGTCGCACAAGTCACACAGCTCCAGCCGCACTCACTCCCTGGGAATCCCACATCGCATTTTAACTACAGGGAAGCCGTCTCTCCAGCATATCTGTACCACCTCAAGTGTCTCGGGAGTACCATCCCTGTCTTTCCACCGGGCTATTTTTAATGACGAGTCGTATTAGCAGAAGGGCTTTCTTCCTAATTTATTACCCCCCCTCCCCGCCGCCCAACCTCCTTGCTTTAAAATGTTTCGGTTCAAGAGCTCAGCTGATAAATGAAAATAAAGGCAGCACCCGGGCACTTTGCGTCCAAGGCGGCCGCTCCGTGGGCTCGCCAGGGCTGGAATCAGTAGCTCCGAGCAACTGCACCAGTGGACCGAGGGCACCGTGACCTGCGGTGGTTATTCTCGTAAACAAATTTCTATTAATCACCAGGGCCCGGGAATGCCTTCACAGCCCAGAGCGTGCCTTCCCCCGCTCCCCACCACCGCGACCGGCAGCTCACAGCCCAAAAACCCGTCCGGGAAAGCAAAATGAGCGCTCTGAACCACCCCTAAAGCCAACCCTTGCTGCAGGGCCCCAGGAAATAAACACGCGAGGCTGGGGGACAGGCGCAGAAATCTCCAGAGATTTACATTCAGGGTGCTACATCTGCACAGGGGAGCGGGGAAGGTTGGGGTGACAGGTCCCCTCCTCGGCACCCCCTGCGACACCCACCCGAGACACTGATTGCAAGGCTTTGCATCATCCCCCCCTCCCACCTCCCAGCAAAGGCCTTTGCCCAGCAAGACGCAAAAAGTGCAGAAATAAAATCCCTTTCCAGAAAAGCCAAAGCGATTTTGCATCCCCAGCACAGTACAACAATTCCATACAAGCAGAATATTTATAGACTTACAGGTTATTTTGCAACAATAACAAAACAGCTACACAGAATTAACCCACCACTTGAGTGTCCTGGAAAGGAAAAGAGAACACGGATGGAAAAAAAAATAAAAGAAGAAAAAATCATCAAAATGGGGGATTTTTGTCTGGAGAATTCTGGTAAAGAAATAAAAAAGAAAAAAAATTAAAAATAAAACCAAAAGTAAATATTGGGAGTTCATGGGGAACCGTCTTTAAGGAAAAAACTTCTTTCCCCAAGAGTAAATCCCATTGGAGGCCCTGAGCCGAGTGCGGCTGTTTGCAAAAAAATATTTAAAAAAAAAAGCTGAATGAGGGAAAAAATAATTAAAGAAAAAAAAGTAAAAATCCAGAACAATGCAGCTGGCTCCTGGCTTTGCTCGCTGGGTTGTTTGGTTGGCTTAGGGTATTTTTTAGGGGAGGAGGGTGTTTTAGAAACGCGAAAGTGACCCCCCGCCCCAAAAGAAATAAATTAAAAAATAAAAAAAGATAAATGATAATTAAAAATACATATATATATATATATATATATATAAATATATATAAAAATAAAAGGCGCATTTTTTTCCAAGATCTCTTCGCTCGTTTTCGGAGAGGTTTGGGAGTAGAAAAAAAATAAAAAACCCACAAAAAACCAGAAGCGGAGGCTGGTGGTGGCAGGGGGGTGAGATGTGTGTTTGCACCGCCCGGAGCCGTGCCCGGGACCCCCCGTTTTCCTCTCCCGCCGCCGTCGCCGCCGCTGCTCGATCCGCGCCGCGCGCGCTGCTCCGCGCCCGCGCGCCCCCCACGTCACCGACAGCACCCGCCGCCACGTGACCCGCCGGCCGGGCGCGACCACTGCTGGAAGGGGGGAACGGGGAGGGGGATGAACGGGGGGCGACACCGTGAGACCCCTGCCGCCGCCGCGGCCCCCCCGGGACACGCGCCCCCACCTCGCCCACCCTGTTGGCGGCAGCCCCGGGGGGGCGCGCACACCGGGAGGGGCGCGGCGCCGGGGAAGGAGCGGAGGGGGGAGGTCCGTGGCCCTCCCCATGACGAGGGCGATGGTAGAGTCCGCAGCTCAAATTCCGAGAATTGGGCTCTGTTGATTCTTAGAACTGGGGTTCTTAGAAGTGGTGATGCAAGGAGTTTCTAGGAAAGCCCGGAGACCAGGTGATTGCTGCTTCTATTGCCGCGGCCGATTTTACCCTTTAATTCTCTCGCTCGCTTTTTTTTTTTTTTTTTTTTTTTCTCTCCATTTTTTTCCCTCCTCTTTCCCTCCCTGCCCCGCTCCGACGCTTGGCGCGGAGCCGCCTCTATATATTTCTACCCTTTTTTTTTCCCTCTCCCTCCTCATTCCTTCCCCCCCCTTTCCCGCTGCAGGTGCCCTTTATTTTTTTTTAATACTATTATTATTATTCTCATCTCAATTTAATTTTTTCCCTGCCTTATTTATTTATTTATTTCACATACACATCTCCGCCTTTTCCCTTTCCCGCTGTTAGGCGAGAAAAAATTAGGGAAATAGGGGTGCCTGCATGTCTTTAACGCTGGGAGCGTGTATAAGGGGAGGGGAGCGGGGTGGGTGGGAGTGTCTCCCCTCGCCGTCCTCTCCCGGGGATTATCGGTTATCTGGGATTATTGGCTTTCCCGCACGCGTGACGGCCGGGTGGGGACGGGGGGGACGGCGGCGGCTCCTCTCTGCACCTGCAGCCGCTCCGCGGGCGCAGGACGGCGGCGAGCGCTGGCGGCCGCCGGGCTTGTGGCGTGACACGGGGTCCGCTCTCAATGGCTGGATCTTTCAGTCGGGGTGTGTTATTTTTCTTTGCCTTTTTTTTTTTTTTTTGCCTTTTTTTTTTTATTTTTTTATCTTTTTTTTTTTTTTTTTTTTTTTTTTTTTTTTTTTTTTTTTTTTTTTTTTTTGGTGTGTGCGTGTTGTGTCGCTGTTGTCGTTTCGCCGCCGCACGAAGCCGCCACGGAGCGGGGCTGGCGGCAGCGCGGGGGCTCGGCGGCACCGGGCACCGGCCTTTCCGCGCCAGCCCCCATTTCTGTTATTAAAGCATTATTATTGTTATTCTGTCCCCGGTGCAACCGCGAAAGGGCTAGTGCGTTTTGCAACCTGTGGCGGGGCTGCGCCGTGATCTGTCAAGCCCCGGGCTAAGAGCGGGCGGTGATGGAGAAGACTTGCGGCATTTCCCTGCCCGGGGAAGGGGGGAGCCCGCGGGGAGGCTCGGCCGCCGCCGGCTGCCGGCCCCGGAGCACCGCGGAGCGCCGGCCCGGGGCGGCGGGGACCGCGCTCGCCTCGATGGTGCGTGCGGGGCGGCTGCCGGCCGGGAACGCAACCGCGACGCAAAACTCGCGAAGGGGCAAAAGTGTATGAAGCGACTCTGAATATCACGCGTAGGGCTGAAAATAATAATAATAACACCACCACCACCACCCGTGGGGAGGAGCGGGCGTCCCCCGCCGGGAGGAAGGCGGCGGGCGGGGGGAAGCGGAGCGCAGCCGTGCGAGGGATGCGAGGGACGGGGTCCGGGGCGCGATGCGTGCGGAGCCCCCCGCTGCCCCCAGCGCAGCCCTTGCCCTGTGTTTACTACCGCGGCGGACTTGGCGCGGGGACAGGCGCTCGTAAATCTGCCGCCGGCAGCCGCGGGGCTGGCCCCCGGCCACACGCTATTCCTGGAGCGAACGGCCGCGGGGAGCCGCGCAACCCCCGCGCCGCTCGCTGCGGCCCCGAAACCGCCGCGAGCGGGCGGGGAAGACAGAGCGCTGTTTTGGTTTGTTGGGGTTTTTTAATGCTTTTTATTAGGTGCGTGATCTTGTGTGCGCATTTTTTTTTTAATTTTTTTTTTTAAGCTCCCCCTCCCCCCCTTTAAAAATAAAAGGCAAAACAAAACCGAAAAAGCCCAACTTTGTTATGAAAACTTTCGTGGTCGGACGGCAGCGACCTCTCCCGGCCGCCCCCACCCCCCCCCCGCCGTTCCCCCCGCCTGTAGTTTGCAAAGTCACAATATGAAATGTTATGAAATCGCCTCTTGGGAAGGAGGGAAACAGAAAGCAAGGCGTTTGCTTAGAAAAATCCGCGGCAGCCTCTCAGGTGTGCCTAAAAAGCTGCCTTTAACCCCCCTGTTGCATTTCCAGGGAAAAGGCAAATCTGGGCTTAAAATCATGAGTCAAAATCAACAAAAACAAACCCATCCCCGGTTAGTTTTTTCCACTGACTTCAGTAGGCGCAGGATCAGTGCGAAGGGAGGCTGGGGACAGACGGATGAGGCTCAATGAGAAGCTCCTACATTGGTCCGACATCTCTGTCTTGGGCCAAATTGCTACTTGTGCCAGTGGAAGTGTCAGCAGGGCTGGGTTTGGGATCTGGCCCTTATTCGATCTGGGAATTTTATTGATTCCTCTCCCGAGCCTTTAAATGCTTTAAAAATTATTTTTTGCCATACTGTTTAAAGACTTTAAAGGATAAGAGCTTTAGGAGCAAATGCAGGCTCCTTCTTCCAGTCCTTGAGTAGGTTACAGTTTGAAAATTGCTCTAAAAATATTTTAGGGGAATCCTCTGTTTATATATGCACAGAGAAGCAGAACCAAAGATTCTGTTATTTTCTCCTAAGGGTAGGATTGCAGGTTTAAAAACTTGCATTATAGATGGCAAACATTTTGCCCCATGAAACATATCACTAAACCATTAAAATATTCAAAGGGTATCTAGAAAATTTCCAGAAGAATGGATTATTATATTGTTCCAGTAAGAAAAGAGTTCATCTCTTGGTGTTCAATTTTGATTGGCAAAACAGATCAAAGATCTCTTGAGATACATTTCAATTCCAATTTCCAATCCTCCTCAGTTCTGACTGTCTGAGTCAATATTGGGAGAGGAAGTGGAGGTTAACTGGTTAGTTATTATTGTGAAGGAAGAAGTTGGAATGAGAAGTGATTCTTACAAATCCTACCCCAAAAACAAAGCAAAAAAAAAAATCCGTCAAAAGGCTTTGTGACACATTTTAGACATCCCTGTTTGCAGTGTGGAGAAGATTCAGCTGGCTGTTGGATGGTACAAAAATAAACCTAACAGAAACATTAAGTTTTTCAAAACAAGGCTGGAAAAGCTCATAAAAATAATGTTGCTCAGATGCGTTTTAAGAGAAACAGAATTACATCGACAAAATTATATGTTTTCCAGGTTTGGTTGGGGTGTTTTATTTTCCAAGGGGAAAAATTGCTCCTGCAGCAAAGCGAACTGGTGCCACCTAGTGTCACCTCCCGCCGCTCCGCGCGGGGCTGGCGGGGCCGCCAGCCTCGGGAGAGTGGGAACATGTTTATTAACTGCTCGTTAAAAAAAGAAAAAAAAATGCTTGCCAGCTTGGAGGAAGGTGGCAGAGGAAACTCTGGATGCCACTGAACTTACTTAAGGAGCCTAATTGGAAACAACCGAGTGCTTAATAAAGTCACTGACATTTCCATATGGAGTTCTCTCTGGGTCTGGTCATGAAATCACATGTGAAAATCTTTCCGAGTTGTGGTGTTAATCTGCCCTTGAATTTTTGCCTAATTTAGGATGTATTGTAAAGCGATGCTTTTTTTCTGTTTTCTTTTTTTTTTTTTCCTTGGCTGGGGAAAGCTTTCAGTGTCCAACTGCAGCAGCCCAATATGAATTTGTAGGAATAGTATTTGGGTTTGGAGCACATTTTTTTTCTTAGTAAACAGTAATGTTATCCTCAAAACCCCATACAAATACAGGTGGTAAAACTTTGTGTGCCAGTCCTATGTGGTGGAACTGTCCTCTCACTTTATTTTTCCATGAAAAATAAAACCTTTTTACAAAGTCTATAGATGAATAAAATGAAGTTCTAATCAGTAGATGCATTTCTCAGTGTGCAATTTATGTACCTTCATATATTTATGGTGTTAAGGTTGAACGACTGTTTCATGCCTGGTTTAGTCTGCATTCTGTAATACCTGGGCTGGGAACTTCACTCAAAGAGCTTTTACTGGTTCAGCTGGAGCCTGAAATGTTGTTTTCATTTTTCTGAGAAGTTGGTAAAATCTAAATTTGGTGGAAGGTTGCTTGTGTGCTCATAACCTCTTGCTCCATTTTATAGTAGCCTGGGAGTCTATAAACGGGAGCCTGTATGCCGAGTTGCCTGTATTCTTCTCTAGATCTATTTTTAAACCATTCTTCTGTTTGGCAAAAAGTGACACTTGGTTTCCATGTTTACAGCAGGCATTGGCAAACCTCAGGAGTTCACAGTTTGCAGTTTGGTTAGATCAGTATCCAAAAGTCAGCATCTGTCCAGTGAGCTCCTTCAGACTGCAAATTTAGACTGCAAATGTAGTCCTCCTTTTTCCTTTTTTTTTTTTTTTTCTTTTTAAAATCCAAGCTAGATCATATGTGTTAGCATCACTGCAGGATGCTGGCAGCCAAAAGACACACACCCCTAAATTGGAGCAAGTGTGTAGACTTTAGGACTGCTTTAAAACCTCAGTAATCTCAGTGGAGCTTCCCATCTAAGCCAGAGACAGAACTAGGGGCATTTGGGAGAGGGTTAGGGAATTTTTGATCTATATTGTTTTCCTTCCCCTCTTTCTCTTGGTCAGTTGCTGCCTTTGGGCTGTATGCTGGGTACCCATGGGGAATGTTGTACCCCTTTTCATGGAGGAGAGAGCTTGAGACAAGCACACTGCAGGACAGGGGGCTCTGAATGACTCCTGAAGAAGGTGTCCTGTAGGACTAGATACCCTTTGAAATTCACCTCCTTAAATCTGTTTGGCTAAATATAGGGGCAAGGAGGTGTCTCTGCCCTGGCCAAGGCACCCCAAACTGGGCATGTGTCCCATCCCATCCAGGTGGGATTCCAGAGCAGTTCCTTACTGCCAGAAGGAGCTGTGCCACCCTCAGCCCCAGGAGTACAGAGACAGGGAGGGTCAGGTGCCAGCTGATAATTTTCTGTCCCAGAGCAGGGTTGGGATGATCAGACACCTCCTTGGAGCCCAGTGGGGCCAGGGACCCAGCTCAGCTGCTGGGGACACCCAGCTCCAGCTGCACCCTGCTCTCAGGTCGGCATCTCAGTGCAGGGCTGTGTTGGCAGGGCACGGAGTCCATCTTCTGTTCTCTGGAGTAGCTCCCTAGATTTCAGCCAGGACACATGGTTCCTGCCTTCCCTTGAAAAATTAATGTGCCAGATTGCTTGGGGTCGTTTGAAATGCTGAGGAAGGCTCAACTCCTTGCTTCCCAAGGGCACGCACTGCCTCTGCCTCAGAGCCAGAGCTTGGCTCTGTAGAGGGCAGGGGAGTCCTCTTTAGTAGGAAAACATTGGAGGCAGTTTTAGCGTGCTTACCCCCTCCCTTCTGTGCATTTTCTTCTGCAAAGACCAAAACAATGTGAGACTTGAGCTGGGCCAGCTTTCAAGGGCAATCCTTTAAACCCTCTTTTGAAGTATGAACTATAAAGTTCCCTGCGGCGCTCGAGAAAATATGCAGTTTTCCTGGTTCCAAATGCTGATAATAAACCCGTCCAGATAATGCATTGCATTTCCTAGAAACATTTGTTTGCTGGCAGGAAATTGGATCAGATTGAGACCGCTCGATAGAGCGAGCGCGATCCGCTCTCGGAAGGGTACGGTGGAAAATACGACAGGGCTTGCACTGGTGGTGCTGCTTTTGATCTGTGCTGACGCTGTGGGCTTCTCTCAGTCTCTTCTTGGGTTATTATTAACCCAGCCACGTTTTGGCCTAGACACTAACCACAAGCTACTAAACTAATAAAACTGCTGTGACAACTAAAGGACACTTAGTGTCCCTGGATTGCATGGTATCAGAAAGCTGAGCTGGGCACTCACACACCCACAGCCAAAAGCATCTTCTTCACCATGGCATGTAGCACCCATGGCTTTGCTGGGGCAGCCACCCACACCCCACCTCATTTTCTTGGTTGTCCCCCTGATCCTTGTTCAGGAGAAACCAGGCATTCCTTGGCAGGGTGGAGAGGCAGCTGGCAGCAGGCCCTGGCAGGCAGCGGGGATGTTCACATGGGGCTGGGACCCTGCAGGGTGCAGGGACTGGGGAGGAGGAGGAGGGCAGGATGGAGCTTCCCCTGGGCGGGCAGTTTCAGAACACTGTGTGGGATGAGGCTGTGGGGAAGGAAGACTTCACCCAGCCACCCCTCTAAGGTGATGTGAGTGAGTCGGCGCTGCAGGCTCTGGAGGGGTAGGAGATTGGGGCCCAGGGAGGGGGAGTGTTTGATGCCCTCCTCCCTGCCTATGCGATTGGGGGTTGGAGAAGGGTTAAGACCATGGGGTATCACCATGCAAAGAAGGACAGGGGAGCAAGGAGTTCCCCCCTGTGCACAGAGTGGGAGGAGGATGGCTGAAAAGGGATTGTCTCTAACTGGGAGAGTAGATCAATGGAGAGGCATGGCAGAAAAATGGATTGGAAGTCCCTGGTTCTCAGCTCTGCCCTGGAGTAAGTGAGCAAAGAGGGTCTCCCCTTTGCCTGGGGTTGAGCTGAAAGAGGTTCCCCCACACGAAGGTACACCTTCCCTGTGCTCACAGAGCTGCAGGGAAGGCAGGGCCAGCTCTGGGCTCCTTTCCAGGAATGGGTTTTCTCGGGGAGGTGCCGGCAGGGAAGGGCTGTTCCCTGAACCGCTGGGGCAGACTCATTGCCTTCCTGGAAGGCAACAGCAGTGACTGTCCCGTGTGGCCACCCCCAAAATGGGCCCTGTGCCCATTCCAGACCTTCCTCTATGGGCACAGCCAGCCCTGGCACACAGCCTCGAGCACTGTCAGAGAGCTCACACCTTCAAGGTACTGGACAGGAAAACTGGAGGGGAGGCAGGGGTGTGGGATGATGCTCTGGCCCCAGCTGAGCCTGGAGGAGCTTCATGGGATTTGAGGGGGGTTTTGATGGCAAAGATCATGCTTGGCTGCAGTGGTTTTTTCTGTCCCCATCACTGATCTCTGGTCCTTGTTTGCCATCCTGTTCTCTCTGGTCTGAGTATCCTCCCGTGCTGGGGTACAGAGCTAGTGCTGCATGGGGACTGGAAGGGGCAGGGTTAACACAGCTCAGCACAGCAAGAGGAAGGAAAGTCCCTTTCCCTTTGCATGCCCACATCCTGCAGCCAGGAGCTGCTTGGGATGCACCTGCCCAGCTCTTGGGGCTGTGAACGTTGCAGCAGCACTGTGCTGGGAGGCATAATTTGGAAGGGTGGGGAGGGGGCTGTGCTGGGGTCCAGCTCTGGGAGAGAAGCTGGGTGTCCCTCTGGCAGTGCTGTGCCCTCACTGTGGATAAGGGGATTTGGCGACAGTAGCAGCTTCTCACATGATGCTCAGGGGTACAGAGTTCATCTGGCTGTTTGTAACTTTGTTGGTTTACAAGTGGATCACCTCCTCGCCTCTGTGACACTGAGGTGACTCCCCAGAGCCTGGCAGAGTATGTCTGCCACTGTGGCTGAGGTTGGGGTGCCAGCTAGCTGCCCCGGGCACACACATCTGCTCATGTGGGCACAGGGATGTGCGCTGGGCTCCTTGCAGAACACTCTGAGTCCCTTGGCTCGCAGTTCATGGTAGTGAGTGGCTGGCAGTGAGCATGTACAGAAAGGTCAGAGTCTGCAGTATTTGGGAAATGAGTCACTTTTTGTATGTGCATGAAGTTTTAAGCTGGCCAGGCTCAGAGCAGCTCTGAAGATTTGTGTTTGATGGCTGGAATAAAGCTGTAAGACACCCTCTGGGTTTTGTGTATGATACCTTGCCTTAAATCCCATTTCTTCATCCCAGTGGCTCTGGGGATGGGAGGGGATCGTGGGCCCCAATCCTGTACATCTCCTGCAAGGGAGAGGTGAAGCAACTTGACAATCCCTTGTCTCACAGGGATTATTGGGCTTCTTGCTGTCTTAACAGTCCAGGGATTGGTCCTCAAAATGGTGTGATGAAGGTCTTGGGGTTTGTTGTCTCACTTATTTATTGTGCTTCTACCTGCTGAGGCAGTTCTCTGAGGACATTCTTTCTGCATTGGTGCCAAGTCAATTGGGTTTGGTTTAAGTAAATTTTGGAGGATTAGTATGAGTTCTGTGAGGCAATTAACTCCTGGTTTCCTTGCTGTTTTGTCCCAGCTACATTGCTGGGTGAAGCCAGTGCCTGGAGACACAGCTTGTGGTTTAAGGGAAGGCTTTGGCAGCAGCAAGAGGAAGGGACATTTGTTCTGCATCCTTACTGTCTCCACCACTGGCTTCCTATGCAGTCCTGGCCAAGTCATGTATATACTTGACACCTATATCCTCCCAAATCTGTTGAGCAATCCCATCCCAGGGCGTTTTCACCAATGGCTGGAGCATGTGGGTTTCTGAGGAGAGTGGCAGCAGATGTTTGTGTGTATGTCATACCTGTTAACAGGGTGCTGGGAGTATGGCATGGCTTGAATGTGGCACTGGGCAGGAATTCAGTTTTGGCAGGGGAAGAGTTATCTCCAAAAGAAGTGGTGAGAAAATTCTCACTTGACTTCCTTTCCCCACCTGCCTTTAAGTTCCTGAGTCATGGAAATGAAAATCTCCTTGGCATCCGCCCATGGTTTGGGCTAGAGGGTGTGGAAGAAGCTATGATTGGATTCTCAAAGCCTGTGATTGTGATAAGAACGTACTGTACCGGAAGAAACAAATGTTAACCTTACTGGAGAGTAGAAGGTTTGTTATCTCGAGCTTTTATCCAACTGATACTTGAGCAAAATAGCAGCCTTGTGACCTGCCATGCCAATTCATAATTACCAGCTAATGTGGTGTTTGTTTTCTTGTGATTTATTTGTAGGTTTGAAAGAAACTTTTGGACTGTGAATTGAGGCATTGGGTATGTAAATTTAAATCTTGTGTTTTCCCTCCTAATCTGTCTCCCCCTTTCCTTAATGCAACGTTTCATTAGGCACAGCTGGAATTTGTTTTTGGGAGAGCAGCTGCTCTGTAGAAACTACTGTATGTTCATGTGTCACTGGGGAAGGAGGAGTCAGGATTATGGGAGGGGGTTGATCATCGAAGAATTTACCACCAAAGATGCACATTCCAGCCCAAACCTCAGGGAGACATGAGCCATCCTGGGTGCTGCTTCGGAGGACACCTCTGAGATGTGTCAACAGGTGTCGTGTTGGGAGAAGTCATATTCCTCGACTAACCCAAACCTTGCTCATGGGCCATGGTGTGGGTAGCAGCCCAGCAGGTTAGATGAGTTCTACTCCTCACCAGTTAATTGGGAAACTGTGGACAGGTCTTCTCCAGAGTGACCACCACTTGGGAACAGGAAAGCAGTTTCCTGGGTGAGGGCTGGTATTCCACTGTGGGCTGGATTTTCCAGAAGTTGAAATCATTCAACTTCAGTTGGGACCTTAAGGCTTGTTTTGATTCCTGTGGCTGGATTTACAGCTAGACATCACACAGGTGAGAAGGATCGCTCCTGAGGGAGTTTGGAAGGCTAGAAGCTTCTAATGTTGGAAACATTATGGAGATGAACCTGAGTGGGTGGAGTGGCCTGGGGTGGGGCTGCCATGGGTGAGGCAGGGAGAAAGAGGAGATGGTTGGCTAATCATCAGGAGGGTCTGATTGCCTTCACCCACCAGCTTGATGGGTGGGATGAGACGTGCGAGGTCTCACTATCAGGAGACCAGGGACCTCACCAGGCAGCCTGGCAAAAGCTTGGTGTGGTGCAGCACTGTTTGCCTTGGGAGCAAGGAGCTGGTGCTGCCCCTACCAGGAGCAATTGGCCATCTGAGCATGCCCCAGAGCAGCAGCCATCTCTTCCTCAGGTTTAGGGTACTTGCCTGGCTGTTCTCCATTCTCATCTTCCTCTGATGCTTGTGTCTCCCAGACTCAAGATGGCCTCGCCGGCAGACAGCTGCATCCAGTTCACGCGCCACGCCAGCGACGTCCTCCTCAACCTCAACCGCCTTAGAAGCCGGGACATCTTGACCGATGTTGTCATCATCGTGAACCGGGAGCAGTTCAGAGCCCACAAAACAGTCCTGATGGCCTGCAGGTGAGAACAGGCTCCTTCCCTGGCTCCCTCCTTGCTCTTTCAGCCTTTGGCCTCCAGAAGCACTGCTGCAGTCCTGTGGGGGCTTGTGGGATTCACAGGGAATCAGAGGCGGAGAAACAGAACTGAAAGGGGCTGCCAAGAAATTTGTACCTGTAATGGGATTAGAGCTGAAACCACTTCCCTCCAGTGTGCTGCCCTCACCTCTCCTTGTGTACCCACATCTGCCCACACACAGCCCATGGAGACCAGCAGGAGCACAGCAGCTGTGAGGCACATCCCTGAAGGCAAAGCACAGATGTGCCACAGGGACAGGATAGGAGAGGAGAGGGAGGGCAGGATGTTCGCTGGGATGAGTGAGTCTTCTGTGACCGAGGTGTCCCCTGCCACAGCTATTTTTAGAGCTATTCCTCCCTGGCTCCCAGACTGCTGGCTGCACCCACTTTAGTTGATTATTTATTTTTTTCTTCAAAGCCTGATGGAGTCTGAAATCCCTTTCCATCTCCTAAGATTGTTGGAATTGCTTCCCAGTGAATGCTAATTAATATCCCACTATTGCCCAGTTGAATTACAGCAAATGCCTTCCAGGTTCTCTTGCTGACATGGTGTAAAGATTTCAAAAAGCCAAGCTTTGACTATTAAAATGTCTGAAAAATGTTTTGCCAACATTTCTCCTTTTTTTATTTTTCTGGTTTAAAACTGTGTGGATGCCTCAAGAGGCTTCTGAAAGAAATGAGTCATAGTGGAAGGGGGATGGTGGTAAGAACAACAATGGAAAAAAACAAAAAAGCTGGGGAATTACTAAATGGAAGCAGTGGGGAGTTGTTGAGCAGGTGAGATCTAAAAGCAGGCTGTTCCAGTTGGGAAAAGTGCAGTGCAGAAGACGCTTACTAAGCTGAGAAACCAAGCTTGATAATAAGGGGGAAGCTCAGGGAATTCAGTAATTGCCTCCTCCTCCTCCCTTCCCATTCACAAACCCCCTCTGTACTCAGGGATTTCATACAAATTCTCCTTTTTTTCCTTTGACTTGTCATAACACTTTCCTCTGTACTGTCTCCCCTCTGCAGTGGCCTCTTCTACAGCATCTTCACTGACCAGCTCAAGTGCAACTTGAATGTTATCAACCTGGATCCTGAAATTAACCCTGAGGGGTTTTGCATCCTCTTGGACTTCATGTACACCTCCCGCCTGAACTTGAGGGAGAACAATATCATGGCTGTGATGGCCACAGCACTCTACCTGCAGATGGAGCACGTGGTTGACACCTGCCGAAGGTTTGTCAAGTCTAGGTGAGTGCAGTTGGTAAGCTTTGAAGAGCTGGGGACTGTGTGTTTGGGTGGACAAGGGAAGAACTGACAAAGTATCTGCAAATATGTCTTTAACAGCTGAAAATGACTTTGTCTCCCTCCTAAACAATTACTTTGTTTTCCCCGATTCCAGTGAAGCAGAGATGGTGTCTGCTGTGAAGACCCCAAGGGAAGAGTTTCTGGCTGGACGGATGCTGGGCCACCCAGAGGTGATGGCTTATAGGAGCAGAGATGTCTCAGAGAACGGAATGCCTCTCCAAAATGGGTCCCTCTGCAACGGGAGGGCCTTTGCACCCGGCTTGATCAACAGTTTGTCTGGATCCCCCATTTCCTACCATGGATACAGCCCTCTCCCTCTAAATAGCTTCCTGGTGGATGATGAGTTGCGGGAGATGAGGATGCCTCTCTCTGAACTCTCAAGGGCAGGTGCCTTCCCCAAGGAGAGGATCCTGCCGTGCGACAGCTCCAGGACAATCCCCACTGAGTACGTGAGAACCATCACCGACATCTCTGCCAACATGTGCCACGCTACCATCTATGCTCCTAAAGAAGGTGCTGCTGAAGAAGCCAGGAGTGACATGCACTACAGCGTGGCTTCTGGGCCCAAACCTGTCATCCCTTCAGTCCGGAACAATCCCTACTTCCCCTGCGATAAAGTGGCCAAAGAGGAGGAGCGGACCTCTTCAGAGGACGAGATCAGCCAGCACTTTGAGCCCACCAACACACCCCTGGACCGCAAGGGACTCATCAGCCCTCAGAGCCCCCAGAAGTCAGACTGCCAGCCCAACTCACCAACTGAATCCAGCAGCAGCAAGAATGCCCGTATCGGCCAGAACTCCAGCTCCCTCTTCACCAAGAGCCCCACAGACCCCAAAGCCTGCAACTGGAAGAAGTACAAGTTCATTGTCCTCAACTCTCTCAACCAGAACACCAAGCAAGACAGCGCTGACCAGAACGAGATGGGAACCCTCTCTCCTCGCACCTATGTGCCCATGTCCACTTGCCAGCAGTCCATGGAGCCGGAGCATCTCAATGTGCAATCCCCCACCAAGATAAGCGTGAATGGTGAAGACTCTACGATCCCACAAGCGAGCAGACTCAACAATATTGTTAACAGGTGAGAAGATTTCCACCCCCCTTGCCCCTCCCTGAGAAACAGGACTTCCTGCTTTGTTGGTGAGGGCTTGGAAGTGTGAAATATCTGTAGCATTGGGCTGGGAAGTCCAGTCATGAGCAGATGGAATCCCCTGCTTATGGTGGAGGGCTGCCAGTGACATTAGTGCCCACCATTCCCACTGTAGTGGTGCCAGCGAGGACTGGCAAAGGAACTGGGAATGTTGGGTTGTGAATCCCTGGGTAACTTTGGCAGCTCTGGATTATTCCTGGAGCCTGGATTTGCCTAGCCTGTGTTTCCACCAGATTCCCTATGCCTCAAGTTTTTTGTTGGCTGTAAGCATTGGAATGGCCAAAGTTTCAGGGAACAAGATGCCATCTTCTGGACCTGGATGTTCCTAAAGACATACAAGGTCATTTGGTGATGAACATCTGAAGGTTTGAAGCTTAAGGATCTGTTGTTGATCAGGGCTATGCTGTGCAGCTCACGACAAAGATGTCCCCATAAAATATGTCTGTCCCTTGTGTTGGGAGAGGTGCAAACACCCTCAGTATCTCGAGCACAGCAAGGGCCTTCTCACAGCTGTGTGCATTGCTCTCCTTCCACAGGTCCCGGGATGGGTCCCCTCAGAGCAGCGAAGGGCAGTCCCCACTGTACATGCATTCATCAAAGTGCAGCTCCTGTGGTTGCCAGTCCCCACAACATACTGAGATGTGCCTTCATACCCCTGGCTCAAACTTTGGAGAAGAGATGGGGGAAACCCAGTCTGAATACTCCGACTCCAGCTGCGGTGAGTCTTGCATCCTTGGTCATCTTTTTCAACCAGCAGCTGGGGGCTGTGCAATGTAGGGACCCATCACTGAGTGCCCTGTGATCAAGCACACAGTCAGACCTGTCCCAGGTCCACTGCTGGTGGATCCCACAGTGCTTTACAGCCCCCTCTTAACTGTCTGCCCAGCTGTGTGCATGCATATGAGGGGCACATGTACGTGGGAATTGCTGCCTTCCTCCCCTTCCCCAGCACCATCCAGATACCTTGTGCAGGGAGGTAGTCACCTGCTGCAAACCTGGCAGATAAGGACAGGAAACAAGTGCACCCCACCCCACCAGAACCACAGGAGAACAAGCCTGACAGATGTAATGACCCGTAATGGGGATTGGGCAAGCTGGCATGTCTCATGCATCCGTCATAATATCTTTATTATTAGGGAGCCCAGGGTGCACATCTGGGGAAATGCAGATAATGAGGCTTGCAATCTTGTTACAAAACCCCACAAGCCCAAAGACAGGTATCTGTGCACTCATCTGCCTGTAGCTCAGGGAGGGGGAATGCAGCATTGCCACCTGTAGTGTGGGCAGAGATCCAAGGAGGGAGCATCACTGTGGTGACACTCAACACAACATTTAAGAGTTGGGCATCCTCCTACTGGGGGAGTCTGCCTTGTGATTTGCATCATGATCATCTTCCCAAGCTAAAGGCAGAGCTCTGTGCCTGTAAAGGTTAAAAGACCTCTGAAGGTGCAGGTGTTGCTCCAGAGCTGAGCATCCTTCAGAGGATGCCTGATCTCTTGAGTGCTTTCACGGACCTCTCTGGAAGAGGTAACAGCACAGTGGAAGCACAACTGAATATGAACACCTGCACTTGGCTGCTTGTTCCAACACTTGAACTGGCTGCGCCTCTCCTCCAACCCAAATCCATCTCATAGCCTACCAAGAAGGTGACTCATGCACTGTCCATCTGATTGCTCCTCTCTCTGCCCTCCCAGAGAACGGAGCCTTCTTCTGCAACGAGTGTGACTGCCGGTTCTCCGAGGAGGCCTCTCTCAAGAGACATTCTCTGCAGGTCCACAGTGACAAGCCCTACAAGTGTGACCGCTGCCAGGCCTCCTTTCGCTACAAGGGGAACCTCGCCAGCCACAAAACCGTCCACACAGGTACAGTGCTGGCTGTGGGGACAGCTTTGGGGAGGCTGTGGGTTGGTGAGCACGTGGGTGCTTATGGCTAGGTTTGTGCCTGGTGCAGCGTCCTATACTCTGTGTCCCAAGCTGTCCCTGATGGGAAGAGCAAGGTGCTTTACTTGGCACTGCTACTTGGACAGAGCACCAAACCTGGGAATGGGGGAGATACCTGCCCTTGCAGCAAGGGTGGAACTCAACCTCCTTTGCTGTAAAGCACTGGGCACCACTATTTTTAAAGGTGTCGTGCAAAATTCATAACTGGGAGCAAATGCATGGCCTCTAGGTAACTTTGTGGTAGACTTAAGCAAGAAAAAAAATTAAAAATAGTCTAAAGAACATTTAGGGAGAAGTCTGAGATTTATTTTTACATCCTAGAAATTCAGGTCACATCTAGCTTGGCATAAACTGTGCTGATGAGAAAATCTGTGAATGGATGGACTCTGTGAATCAGCACAATGAAAGCTGAGAAAGGAAGAGGATATTAAGGGTTTAGTCATTTGCTGACAAACCTAGGGCTTATTTTATTTCATGCTTTTAATGCTTAACATGTCAACAGCCAGTTCACAAGCTGGGGAGGGGAAGTCTGGGCTGATGACTCTGTACTGCTGCACTGAATTAGACCCAAATTCCCACAGTCTCAGCTGAGTTCCAGGAGGGCTGTGCAGGGGACTGAGACAACACAAGTACCAGGGCAGTGTTCAAGGGTGCTTACTGACAGCTCTAGGGAGATGTAGATGCCAGCTGCTGTCCCAGGGTCAGGAGGAACAATGCTATTAATCCTTGCTGGCAGAGGTGCCTGACTTCCTCTCTTGCCCTGAAGGCTGCAGCTCCCAATCCAAAAGAGAAAATCTGCCTCCTGAGCTCAACCTGCCCTGTGGACACCCTGCCCAATGCTGCTTGTCCACAGCCATCTTCAAAAAGGACAGGAGTCAGGGCTGGTGTTTCATGCCATGGGGTCTGGCAGCTGAAGGGACTGAACTCTGGGGAGCACCATGGATCCTGGGTGCTGAGCACACCTGCAGCTAATCCCTCACCCTTCCTTTTGGGCTCTGCAGGAGAGAAGCCGTACCGCTGCAACATCTGCGGGGCACAGTTCAACCGACCAGCCAACCTGAAAACCCACACACGCATCCACTCTGGGGAGAAACCCTACAAGTGTGAGACCTGTGGGGCCAGATTTGTCCAGGTGCGTGTGGCCTCTGGGACCCACGGTGCCTGGGGAGGTGGGATATGGTTGGATCCTCTGCCCAAGACTGGCAGATCTTCACTGCCAAAACTGGTGATGCCTCATGGCAGAGAGGAGGGTGATGATAGCTCAGCTTGCTGCCTTGGGCAGCTCTTCCCATGGTGTTGTAGGATAAATTTGGACCTTAAGGTCCGAGGGGAAAAATTTGGCTTAGTAAGGAAACCTTGACTGCTGGTTGTGGCTATTCTGCTCCATTTTGTCTTAAGGACTGGAGGTACCAGAGCTCAGACACATGGCCCTGACTCCCAGCTATAACCCAACAGACCAAAAAAGCCGTCTGGGCAGAACCCCATTCCCGCAGGGATACCCTTGCTCCCAGTGGGATGCCATCCTCCCTGGGGCTGTTGTGACCCAGAGCTGCTCTCTGCAGGTGGCCCACCTCCGTGCTCACGTGCTCATTCACACCGGGGAGAAGCCGTACCCCTGTGAGATCTGCGGCACACGCTTCCGGCACCTGCAGACCCTCAAAAGTCACCTTCGAATCCACACAGGAGAGAAACCCTATCATGTGAGTGCCCTGCTTTTTTTGGTGGTGGGGAATCTCAGCTTGGGCTGGGGGACAATGCTGCCAAGCCTGAGGGGCTGTGAAGGCACAAGGGCATTTGCACAGGCTGGTTGCAGCATCCTAACGCCCTTTGCCAGCCTCATGAGGCCCCACACCAAGGTCACATCCCTGCTTCTTGTGCCCCATTTCCCTCCTGGGCATTAGCTGATGCTGATGTGGTGTTTTTTCAGGCGTGGCTGTGTTGGAAACACTGACATGCAGCCCAAGCTGGGTACATCTTAGTTGCTCTTTTCTTCCACCCCATCTGGAAGAAGGTCACACTACTTCAAATAGCTGTGGCTTAAATTACAGCTGCCTGTGGTGTGTGGGGATAGGGGAAAGGAGCAGACAGCCTGGCCTGAGCTCCCCTCTGATGGTGATAATCACACACAGCAAGCAGTATGCCCTGCCTTGCCTGCAGCCCTGTGGGCTCCCAGCGCTTTGCTGGGGCTTTCCTGGCTTTCACCATCTGTTCAAAAGAGAATCCAAGAAGAGGTTGACATCCTAACATCCTGGAGCCATTCAGCTCAGCAGAGGCCAAAAGCAGCTCCAGAAATAGCCCTGTAGCTGGTTTGATCACCTAGATATGGAGCTTGGTGCTATGTCTATCAGAGCCAGAGTAATCTCCTGAGGGACTTTGCCCTTTGTGCATCCCAAAAACAAATACATGCTGCTGAAAGCCTGGGATGGAGTGCCCGCAGGTGCTGCTCCTCCCACCATGTTCCCACTTTTCCCCTCATCTGCCTGTATAGTGGGTGCAGTGTCCTGGGGCCTCTGGTGGAGCGTGCCCTGAGGGGAGGACATGTCCCCTGCCATGGCATTTGACACCCTCTCTCTTTGCCTGTCGCCCCACAGTGTGAGAAGTGCAACCTGCACTTCCGCCACAAAAGCCAGCTGCGGCTCCACCTGCGGCAGAAGCACGGGGCCATCACCAACACCAAGGTGCAGTACCGCATCTCGGCCAGCGAGGTGCCCCCGGAGCTGCCCAAGGCCTGCTGAAGGCACAGGATTGCCCAGGAGGAGCTCGTCTTGGGGGGCATGGCGGGGAGCAGCTGTCCAAAGGATACTTGCAACACTTTAAAAAAAAAAAAAAAAAAAGAGAGAGAGAGAAAAAATATTCATCACATGATGGAGTGCCTCTAAACCCATAGTACAGATAGGTGGAAAAACATTAGAAATTAAAAAAAAAAATTACAAATACACGGGTTTTATTTTTCCCAGTTATGTGAAACAAAATGAAAAAATAAAATTATTCAGATCTTACTGTATATAAAACATAAAAAAATTTAAAATAGTCATTTTAAATGTCTGTGCAGTGGAGTGTTGATAAACTCTGGAGTCTAACCTTCACAGCCTTTGCAGTTTGAAGATGAGGAATGTAATGTTGATTTATGGGAACAGATTTTTTTCTTTTGTATGCAAAATGTGTGTTCTTTTAAAGAGAAAGTATGCTATTAAAGAGAGGGCTTTAACTTTTTTAACCAAAGGTGAAGGAATCTATGGCAGAGTTGTAAATATATATAGATATAAATATATAAATATATATATAAAATAAATATATATAGACCTTTAAAAAAGCTATATTAAAAATATATAAAATGCATTAAAGGCTCAGTTGGACTCTGCAGGCAGAAGCCACTCTGAGAATCTTTATTATGATAGAGCACTTAAGGAGATATTTTAAAGTATTGCATCTGTACAAGTAAGAAAATATTTTGTCTAAATGCATCAGTGTATTTGTATTTTTTTGCAAGTGAAGGTTTACAATTTACAAAAAAGTGTGTATTAAACCAACAAAGCTGCAGAAGGAATTTAAAATAATAATAAAGTGTAATTTTTTGTTCTAGTTCTCAGTCTGTATATATGTAAAATGTGGTTTCGCACGGTGCCTTTCTTTTCAATGGAAGTTTTCAGTGTATGGACTATATTGAGCTCAGTTTCTTCAAGGTACAGCCTGATGTTGCAAAAGGAGTTTTGGTGGAACTCTTAAGTGGGGGAATGTTTTATTTTTTTTGTTTTGGATTTTTTTTTTGGTCTTATTTTACATGCTTGTGTTATAAACAATCTCGGGAGACAGGGTTTGGGCTGTGTCTAAACTGCATTAATGCGTTCTGTAAAATATAGCTGTACAAATAAAAGAATAAAATGAAGAAAAGTGATGTATGATGGAGTGAGAGGTCTGTTCTTGCCTGTCCTTCTCCTTAAACACCTTGAAGCCTTGCTGGTGCCTGGGGAAGGGGCTGAGCATCCCAAGCCCTGGTGTGAGCTCTTGGCTTGGTGTGGCTCTGGCCCTGTATTGAAGGCAGGGCCTCTTTCAGCCTTGAGTGAGGGTGGTCTCTGGCAGGAGCAAGACTCAAGTTTGCTCTGGATCCTGGTGGGGACTGTGCCACCCCCTTGGTGCTTTCTGCATTGGCACCGAGTAGCCAGCAGGAACAGGGCAGAGCCTGGGAGAAACCTTTGCTAACCAGCCCAGGGACAGCTCCAGATGGCTGAGTAGTTATTTATATTTCCTGGAATCCAGTGCACTTGCCAGAATTGCTCAGGGAAGATGACCGCCTGCTGCTCCTCTCTTCTCAGAGCCTGGGATGGGGGGGAGCTGCTCTTCTGCCTGCCTTGTGGGATGATTCAGGGGAGCAGGGTCTGTAACCCCATCCAGGACCTCACTGGCCAAGAGCATCTCTGTTTCCAGCCATTGCAGTCTGGCTTTGGGCCAGAGCTGAGACAGCCCAGCCTGAGAGAGTCCCTGGGCTCGCCCTGGTGGGGAGAGGAGCTGCTTTGCTCTGTTTGGATGGCTGTGGTGTGCTGGGAGAAGCTCTGGGTGCCCAGGCCCTGAGCTCTGTGCAGGCAGCCCAGCAGCTCTGCGCTGCTCTGCTGGTTTCAGAAAACCAAAGAGCTTCAGGCAAAAAGTTCCTCTGAATTACACAGGACTGGCTGGAACCAGCACTGGTGTGGAGCTCGGCCATGGCTCAGCACAGCCCGGGGTGGGGTCTGAGTTTCATTTTGAGTTTAGTTAATTAATGGATAACTTTGTCTCGGGGATCGCCAGATGATTCACAGTGGGGGCACTTGGAAGCCCCAGCAGGAAGGGGAGGGCCTGGCTGTTTGCAGGGTCACTTAGGAGGAGCTGGAGATGAAGAGAAGGATTTGGTTTTCAACACGCCATGGGACAGAGGTGGATGTGAGATAACAAAAGCAGCTTTGCATGGGAAGAAAATGCCAAGAAGAGGGGGAGCCAATTTGCTGGTTTTCAGCATCCTTGCTGCTCTGACTTGGCCTTCTGATGGTCACAGCAGGCTGACACAACTATTGCTGACATCAGCTGAACATTTTTAGGACCAGGAGCTATGAAGATGCTTTTGGGCCCCATAAGTGGGATCATGATGACTGATAACAGCAATGCTATTCTTAGAGAAGTTTCACCTGAGGAATTGTCTTGCTTAGCATAGCCTCTGGATCTGGACAGGCTGCTGAGCTGGATAGAGTGGCTGGTCCTCATCTTTGTGAGCTTGTGGCTTTTAGGTCTGCTACTCCTCCTTATGACATCTTTGAGCTCTTGCTTTTTGTGCTCATCTAAAGGCAATGTAGTCGCCTTTTCCTGTTTGCCTCTAAATAAACATATTGTTTCAGGATGAAAGTTAAACTTTTTAACTTCTACTCTGGTCTTTTGAGGGTCAGGTCTCCCTGAGTACTGTGTCCAGCTCTGCAGCCCCCTGCACAAGGAAGACCCTTTGGAATGAGTCCAGAGGAGAGCCACTAAGCTGGCAGCAGGATTGGAACACGTCTTCAGTGGGGACATGCTGAGAAAATTGGGGCTGTTCAGCTTGGAGAGGGTTCCAGGGAGACCTTAGAGCACTTTACAGTACCCAAAGGGAGCCCACAAGAGAGTTGGAGAGGGACTTTTCACCAGGACATGTAGTGGGGGCACAAGGGGGAATGGCCTTAAGCTGGAGGAAGGTAGATTTAGATTAGCTATTAGGAGAACATTCTTACCCATGGTGGTGATGAGGCACTGGAACAACTGATGAGGTTGCCCAGAGAAGCTGTGGATGTCAAATCCATGAAGTGTTCAAGGCCAGGCTGGATGAGGCCTTGAGTAACTCTAATCAGGGGAAGGTGTCTCTGCCCATGGTAGGGGGTTGTAACAAGATGATCTTTAACATCCTGTCCAACACAAGCCATCCTATGATTTTGTGACCCCCCCCAGCTCCTCTGGCTTGTCTCCCAGCAGCCCAGGTCTGCTGGCATGTGAAGAAACCCCACAAAAAGGCAAGAGCTGAGCAAAGCCAGCCTCTCTCTTCTCCTGTTTGGTTTGGCCAGGCAGGACAGCTGCCTGGCAGCCTGCAGCAAGTGCCTGCCTGCTGTGGGGCAGGCATTTCATGAACTGAGGTCTTCCCAAGCATCCTTCTGGGCAAGAGTCTATTTTTTACCCCGAAGGCTGAGGCCAGCATGAGCCCTCACCAACTTACTCATGTTAGACACAGGGTGGTGGAAAAATAACCACAAATGGATCATTGCCTTAGTGTTAACAATAGCAAAATCTTACTTTCCCACCTTATTCCCTCATTTGCTTTCCCTTTCTACCTTTTTCGGGTGGGTTTTTAATGTTTAGTAAAGCTGGCTCTCCTCACAGCAGGATTTTGACACACTGCTCTCATTTGACACACATATTTAGGTTTCTGCCCTCCCTGTCAGGACCTGCTTGCCTTTGAGCTCACCGCCTCTCTGGTTACTGCAGTTGTCACTTTTGGAAGCAGCAAGGCTGGACTGACAGCTCCACTTGCCCCAGAAAAGCAGCTGTGCTGCCACGACCTTTATTTCCTATTGACTTGCCCAGCTGCACTTGCAAAATAAATACTGTATTTTCCTGGAGCATGGTTTCCTCCTCCTGACAGACTTTATTTTTTTTAAACAGTGATGTCATGGCTTTTCCGGGCAGTTCAGCTGAAGTGATAGCAATCCGCACTCACAGGCCTGCAGGCATCTGGCACGGAGGGTGTTTGGAGAGGCGAGGGAGCCCTCACACACAGAGCTGCCCTACACTTGCTTTATGCCTGCTTTATACCCATAAACACTGAACTGCTCGGCCCTGCCCGTGTCCGTATTGATGGGTTGTTCGCCCTTGGAAAACCCAGCTTCAGAGACAGGCTGGCATTCAGAGGGAAGGTCACCACCGAGCCTATGGAATGGCTGCTTGCCAGGAAGGCCCAGCATGGAAATGGGAATTCAAACTCCAGGGGAGCGAACAGGGCTGCGGGAGGGGATGCTTTATTTCTTTTGGCAGCGTTGACGGACGACCCCCGGGGCCAGGCCGGGGCCGGGGCCGGGGCCGGGGCCGGGGCCGGGGCCGGGGCCGGGGCCGGGGCCGGGGCCGGGGCCGGGGCCGGGGCCGGGGCGCTGCATTCTGCCGAGTCTCCACGAGAGGGCAGTGGAAGACGGAGTTTAAGAACGCAGTCCTGGAATTATGGAACAGTTTGGGTTGGAAGGGACTTTAAAGATCATCCAATTCCAGCCGTGGACAGGGATACTTTCCACAAGATCGGGTTCCTCAAAGCCTCATCCAGGCTGCTCTTCCAGGTGTTGAGCATCTTCAGCTTCTCTAGATTACCCATTCCTCACCACCCTCACAGTAAAGAATGACTTCCTTATATCTAACCTAAATTGTCCCTATTTCAGTTTAAAACCATTCCCCTTTGTCCTGTCACTGCATATCCTTGAAAAAGTCCATCGCTGACTTTCTATAATCCTGTTTAGGTACTGGAAGGTGCTATAAGGTCTCCCCAGAGCCTTTTCCAGGCTGAACAGAGATGGTGTTAATAGAGGAGAATTATATACAGAGATAAAGCAGAGAAAATTATTTCTTGATTTTATGTGCTCATCCATCTGTACCCATAATCTCTTTCCTTATGCTAATAATTCCTCACAGCTCAGGCCAGCATCTCTCTGTATGGTCCCAAACACAGCCCTGGCTCCTGGCAGCCACTGCAATAGTACAAGTAAATACCTCGGTATTTAACTCTCATATTATACCTGGTACATCACTCTTAGCTCAGCCTGTTCAGCTGTGTTTCTGCAAGTGTTTGTACTGTTTTTTCCCTTGTCTTTACCATATCTTTCCCTTCCTCTTTCTCTTCCCTCTCCCTTTTCAAGGCAGCTGCTATCAGCCCTATGGATGCCATGGCAGTATCCTAGGTGGCTGAGACTGGGAATAAAACTCAGGTAACAGCATCAGAAATCCTAAACACAGCTCAGGCTCTTAGAGACATTCCAAAAATTAGGTACTAGAATTCCACCTCTGTGAACCTCCACAGCCTGACTGCCTTCCCTCTTTGCTACTGGAGCAGAAATCCCAGATGCTTGTAATTGATGGAGAGGCAAATTCTTTTGGATCTGTGCCCAAGTTTTACTATAAAAACAGAACCTCTCAGGGCTGTTGTAAGTCTGTGTACAACCCCAACATTGCTGCTGTCTCTGTGCCCCATTCCAGGGGTACATGGTACCATTCAGCCAGAGGCTCTCTCCCTTATTGAGCTCTTGGTTTTTATTATCACTCAGGTAATGACTGACTACTTTTCCTCCACTCATCTGGATCTCCCGGGGCAGAAACCTGCTTTATTAGATTTCCAGCAAGCTGTTAAAGCTGTGGGGTTGTTGCAGCCTCCTCACTGCCCCACAGCAGCAGCTGCATGTCCAGAGGCAGTGTGGGGAATGCCACGGCCCTGGCTCCCAGATCACCGCTCAGCCCTACCAGCTTGAGCGCTGGAATATAAAGAAAAGCGGTATTCCCTGCTGGCAAGGCAGTGATCCAGGGCAGAACTGTCCTGCTCGTGGAAGCAGAGCTGAGAGTGTGGAGAGCGCTCCGTAGGTGATAGCGAGGGAGATAAGGTGCGATGGGAGCCGGGCTGGCGGCTGCGGTGACAGCAGAGGGCACGCTTCGCTGCCGAGTACACAGCCTGGGCACCCAGAGCCGGGCACTGCTGCGCTGCTCTGGGTCCCTGGAGCAAGCTGGAAGCGTGGGGGAAAGGAAGCAGTCACAGGAATTCAGAGCAATTCAATCGTCTGCAAAGCCACATGCCCTGCAGCGCTGCGGCAGAAAGAAAGGAACAGAATTGCCTTTGCCACAGCCCAGCGGATGATGGATTTATCTGGCTGGAGAATGAATGCAAAAAAATTCAGAGCACACAGATCCCACAGAGGAGCTGGGGGAAGGGAAACTGGTAAGTCAATCTGCAGCTCACTTGCTGATCTATGCCTGCACCAGCCATGAGGACATCTGGAGGTCTGCCCTTACCCCTTCCCCAGGAGTCCTCTGCGGGAGACAGTCCAGACTTGTATGGAGCAGATGAAAACTTCCTTTCTCCACTCCCTTGTTGCTGGTTCCTTCAGGTCAGCACAAGGTGGTTTTCTGAACCAAAGCATGTGGTCTTTTTCCTTTAGATTTTCCTTGAAAAGAAAGAATAATTTTTTCAGAAGGAGAACATCAGAGGGATTCTCACAAACATCACCTGAGAACTATGGTCCATTCAACATTGTATCTGTCAACAAGGCTCAGACGCTATGAGAGTTCAGTTTCTCTCCTCTAAACAGGCTGAGTTATTTCTAGGGGAACAGTCCCATCAAAGCTTTGTCTCTGGTCCTGCCTCACCAGCCTCACAACCTCAGCTGAATCCCAAAAAGGTAAAATCCCAAAAAGGTGGATGTCAGAGCCTTTCTGAGGCTGCTCTGGCTCAGGAGCTTAGTCATGTCCCGATGGAGGCCATGACCATAGAGAAGAAACCAACCACACTTTCCTCAGGTGTGCTTCTGAAATTCAGTGGGACAAATCCAAGACACTTCCATGCAGTCACTGTTCCCCTGTTCCTGGGGAACACTGATGGAATTCCTCCAGCCTCCCTCAGGCAGAGGGGGGAACAGAGGGACAGCCACCCAGCTCCAGTGCTGCACAGAGAGATGGAGTCAGAGCCAACCTCATCTTCCAAGTCTTGTCCTCAGGTACCTGGAAAAGCCAGTGAACATCCAAGCCAGGAATTCCCAGTGTGACTGATGGTCTGGGCTTGCCTGGAACTGGACTGTCAGGAACACAACTCCAACAACATTTCTCCAACCCAAAGTCCTGCTGGGCATTATTGTTCTATGGCTGGATCCCCTGCACTGCCAGGTGGCCAGGGAGGGTTGGCAGGGCAGGATTGGGCTGGATAAATGCAAAAATGAAAAACAAGGTGTGAGTGAAGACAGGGAAGGAACAGTTCTGGTCTGAACATCTTTAATAGAGCTGGGCTCATGCACACAGAGGTGCTGCGGGTAGCTGGGGAAGAGCAAGGTGCTGAGCAGCCTGGGTTTGGGCAGGACATCAAGAATGGCCTCTCAAAACCCCTTAGGAATCTAGTCTGGTATCTTCCCCCAGTTGATGGCAGCAGGACCATACCAACTTCCTGAAACCATCCCTGCCAGCCCACCTGGGACCCATCCATCTCCAGCTGAGCTGTGCAACTCTGCACAATCCCACTAGGTGTGTCTAAGTCCTGCTGGTCCCACAGGAAGTTATCAGGTAATGAGAAAGAGGGGAACTCATCAATGAGCTTGTTCCTGCACTGTGCCAGCTCCTACAGCTCTCATCTCCATGTTAGTGTCCAGGTGGGTCCAAAGGGTGATGAAATGTAGCACAGCTCTCCATCCCATGCAGCAATCCAAGGCTGCACTCCAGCCCATTGCAGTGCTCTAAGAAATACAGGTGCTGAACTGATCCCTCTGGCACTTCAGGGCAGACCCATCACTGTGGGAGCCAAAGCAGGACTGTAGCTCTGGAGTGATGGGAGTTCCCAGTGTGCCCATCCCCTTGGGGTGACACACTGAATGACAGAAGGAGTGCCAGCCTGGAGAGCTGCCTGCTGTGCAGTGGCAAGGGATGTTAGGTAAGAGTTTCCAGTAAGCCACAGGGGAGTCTGAAATAACCCAGTGTTGTCTCCCATTCCCATCTCTGCTCTTCTCCAATGTGGAACCCAAGCAAGCTGCACTGCCCTGGGCTGGGGGAGCTGGGATGAGCTGGTGGGGAGTTGGAGCCTTCTGCAAAGCTGGCCCAGGCTTGCACTGCAGTGTGGCACAGCTGGGCTCGGCTGTGCCAAGCAGGAGAGCCTGGGGGCTACAAAACAACTCTATTCTCAGTGCAAGTAGAATGGAGAGCCCAGCTTGCTGCATCTTTTTGCATGCCAAAAGATGGCACTTTTCTAGATGTGCCATCTAGAAAAAGATGCTGCTGTGCATCTTTTTCTAGATGTGCCATCTAGAAAAGTGGCGAAATTATTGTTGCTGAGAGAATCCTTTCCTAGGAAACCTCTCTGGAAGGCAGGCAAGAGATCCAGGATAGGTTTGGTGCCCTGGCATCTGCTGCCTTGGCCATTTGCCACGGCCAGGACTGGCTCTGCTTCTTTGCCCACAGGAGGAGAGAGATGCTGGTCCAGCTGCTCACACAGGATCTTGGTAGAGAGAAAAACTCTGACAGTCACAGCCCTTAGGGACAGTCTGCTCTTTTGGGTCCAGTCATTTCCTTTGGCGTTGGTAGGAGGCTGTGTCCTGTGTCCAAAGCAAGGGAATTTGTCTAAACCAGAGCAGGGGCTGATGCTTCTCTACTGGTTTCCCCAGAGCAAGACGAGTGCTAGAAGACAGACAGGGTCCCAGGAGCACGGAGCTTGGCCTTGTCCATGTCAGGCAGATGAGGAAAAACTGGCTATAATGCAGCACAAGTAAACCCAACCTCAGGGTCTCATGGGCTACAAATGAAGGCTTATTCTCTCATGATTTTCATTAATTTTGCTCCATAATTTGGGAAAGATGAAGAGGATGAAAGCTATGTGAGGCTACAGAGCTGCACTGCACAAAGGAAGGGAGCACCATCCAGGGAGGGCAGTCACAGTGCAGCCCAAAGTCCTGCCTGGTCTGGAACCAGCAACCAGCACCAATTCATCATGTTGGACTGTGAAACAGAGCAGGAACACTTTGTTTCATGTTTCACACTCCCTGGTCAGCTTCAACAAACCCAGACAGCAGCACCAGGGTTGAAAGTGGAGCAGGGGATGCACATTAATTCATCATGAAACAAAATGTCATTTTGAAGGCTTCTGGAGACCTTTTCGCAGTACTTGAATTCTTGTCCCCTCAAGTCTTTGACTTTCCTCAGCTGCAAATTGAGATAGGAGAGGTTCCTATACCCCTTTTTTGACAACAGAGGCCCTTTCCAGCACATCCCGCTCTGCTCCTGCCAGCTGGGAGACAGCTGAGGAGGCTGATCCTTCAGGGGGGTTGAAGCAGCTTTTCCGCGTTGTGAGCACCAGCCAACTCTCAGGAGAGGCTGGAGGAGTGGGGAAGACTGTCCCACCATCGAGTGGGACAGGTGCATGCCAAGGGACCAGCATGTCCAGCGACCCTGAGATGGAGACAAGGGTCCCCGCAGGCTGAGCCAGGGACCAGCACGCCCCGACCCAGGCACAGATTTGTGCTCGCCTCCCAGAGCGGCAGAGCCACGGCAGGAGCCGGGCACCGTCCCCTGAGGCTCCCGCTGCCCCCGGAGCTGCCCGCGGGAGGGAGCCTGGGGACGGACCGGTGCCAGAGCGACCCACAGGGGCAGGGGAGGCAAAAGGACCGACCCCAAGGGCACCTCAGCACCCCCACCCGCTGCAGGAGCCGGAAGCAATCGCCCTTCAGGGGACCCTTTGCCGCTCCCCGGATTCTGGAGCCGTTTCTCACCGACGGGGAGGGACCCGGCTCCAGGGCGAGGGGCTTTGGCAGCGCGGCTGCTGGGGGGCTTCACCCTCCGGCGCGGGGTCAGAGCCGCGGGTGGGCGGTAACAGCCGGGACCCCCCAGCGCCGCTCGGGTGGGCTTGAGGCCGGGGAGGAGGGAGCGGACGGGCAGGGTCGGGAGCTCTGGTCGGGGCGGTGATTTGGGACGGGGACTGGGGCCGGCCAGAGGGGAGGGGAGCTCCGGGGGAACCGAGGAGGCTTGGCCGGCGCCGGGCAGAGCGGAGCATCCCCGGTCCCGTTCCCCCCCCCCGTCCCAGAGACCCACCCCCGGCGGCGTGGGGCGAGGGGGGCGCCCCCGCCTTGACGTCAGGAGAAGGGTTTATAAAGGCGGCGGGCGGCGAGGAGATCCCCAACGCCGGAGCCGAGCCGCAGCGGAGCCGCCAGCGCCTCCCGCCGCCGCCTCCCGCGCCCGACCCGCCGGCGAGATGCTGTCGTGCCGCCTCCAGTGCGCCCTGGCCCTGCTCTCCATCGCCCTGGCCCTCGGCACCGTCTCGGCCGCCCCGTCGGACCCGCGGCTCCGGCAGTTCCTGCAGAAGTCGCTGGCCGCCGCCGCCGGGAAGCAGGTGAGAGAGAGCCCCGCGACGGGGCGGACACCGCGGGTACCCCCGGGCGCCCCGACGGCCGCGCTGCAGGCTCCCGCTTCTACAGAAACCCCGATTCCCTTCTGCAGAACCCCCGCTCCCTGTCACAGCCCCGGCACCCCTGCTGCGGACCCCTCCCGTTCCTCGCCAGGCTTCCCCAGTGTCCCTGTTTCAGACGCGCGGTTGCTTGCTGCAGACCCCTCTTTCCCCGCAGATCCCCCGTTCCCCGCCGGGGCTGAGCCATCGACAGGTTGGGCAGCTGGTGCTGGGAGGTGAGACAGTCCAGCTGGGTGCTGGTGGTCAGTAAAGAGCAGGCACTGCTGGAGCACAGGGCAGAGGCTCCTGGTGAAGCTCCCAAGGTTTTCTCCGGGTCACAGAATGAAAGCATCTTTCTCAGAGCACAGAACAATGGTCTTATCCATGCTGGGTGACAGCCGAGGCTTGGAGGGACTAGAAGAAAAATAAGTCCCAGTGAGATGGTGACCAATTCAACCTCCCCTGCCATCTTCCCCAAAGACCTTTCCCATGTCACTTTAGCAGCAGGCTTGTGGCATCCTTGCTGAGTGCTGGAGCGGTGGGAAGAGAAGGTAAAGACAAGTTCATTCCCTGTCATGCACAGGACAGCAGTCTGTTCCCCATACCAGGTAGATGCCATAGACACAACTGCTGCATAGCAGCTGTCAGGCTGGGCTCTTTGGAAAGCCAGGGCTCCTCTTCTCCTCCTGCATCCTGAATGTCTCTAATCTGGCCATGGAGAAGTCTTAGAGGAACAGAGTGGTGAGCCCCCAGAAATCAAGGAGTAATTGTGATCTCTCTATCTCTTTCTCCCTTTCTGTCTTTTGTCCCCAAGGAACTGGCCAAGTACTTTTTGGCAGAACTGCTTTCAGAGCCAAGTCAGACAGAAAATGAAGCCCTGGAGTCTGAGGACTTGTCCCGAGGGGCTGAGCAGGATGAAGTGAGACTGGAGCTGGAGCGCTCGGCTAACTCAAATCCCGCTCTGGCACCCCGGGAACGCAAAGCAGGCTGCAAGAACTTCTTCTGGAAAACTTTCACATCCTGTTAGCTTTTGAAACCCACCTCTCTCCCCATCCATCCCTGCCCTGCTCTGAGCAGAACCTTCACCACAAGAGGCGAAGACTGTAAATACACAATCCACAGTTATGGTGAAATTAAACAAGGAAAATTTGAGTTTGATTTCCACTTGTTTTAATAAAACTTTCTGTTCCAATTGTACATGATTTGCTTGAGTTGTGATTTCTGACTAGTTCTTTGATGACATGCACTCTGCAACTCTTTCAAATGTACTATTTTTAATTCTCTGTTGCAATAAAATTTATGTTTCAAACGGTGATGCTAAGGCTCGGTGGTCAATGAGAAAACTGAGGTTACCTCTCAGGCTGCTCATCTTCAGAACACTGCCTGTCTCAGGGCAGCCAACACCGTGCACATCCGCACATATGCACACACACACAGTGTATCATAATGGGATATTTTTTCTGTGGTCTTACTAAAAGAAATAGAGCCACAGTGATATTTTAGATATCAAATCCCTACAGTTGTGGCTGAATCAAATCCACAGCATTTGGTGCTTCAAGTGGGTCTGGAGGATTTACACCCATCACCAGAGGGATCAGTAAAAATCTCAGCTGTGTATTTTGAGTGATGGGGATGGTAAAAGTAGTTCATGGTACAAGTTTACACCACACATCTCATTCCCTCCTCAGCCACAGGCACTAAAAGGTTTCCCTACTTGGCATATTTTGGTCCTTGCAGTATTCCTGACAAACACTGTTCCAGGGATTCCTTCAGAAAGTTTTCCTTTGTTCTGCTGTGCAGGGGGCAGTTTCACATCCCTGTAAAGCTGAGATGTTAACCCCATGGCACCAGCCCCTCTCATCTAATGAACTGGTCATAGCAGTTTTTCTACCCACCTCATCATCTTGAAAGGCAATATTGAAGGGTTCAGCAGGGTAGGAGATTAGCATTGTGAGAAAAACATTATTTTCTCAATGGAAGACAGATTTTTCATGCTTTTGCACAGTCTCAGCTTTCTGGCCGTGATGGTTTGTGCCACACACTCACAGGTGAATTGGAGCCATAGAGCAAACATCCTGCACAGGGGACAGGTGCCACTTTGATGAGAAATTCATCATTCAGGATTAAAAATAAGTATTTTGTAGCCATCATATGTGAAAGAAGGGTGAAAAATGGGGGATTTCAGAGATATTCATGGGCACAGGACTCAGCATGACTCCAGTGAAGGTGGATTCCCCAGATGAAGGCTTGTTAAGTTGCCTCTGGTCTGTGCTCAGCGTAGCTCTCTGTGGGGCATCATTCTTGATGGCTTATGGACCATTGCTTTCATTCTTGGTCTGTGCCTCCTTTCCCTGCAGGCAGGGGGCTGTTGGATAAGAGCTGAGGGGAAGGTGAATCCCTTGTCTTGTAAAGTGTGAAATCCCAGCCCTGCTACAGAGCTCACTGGGCTCCTCCACAAACAAAGGCAACAGGCAAAGGCATCAGGGGCATGCCCAGGAAGGGGAGCTGCTGGTCTCAGCCCCTCTGAGGGGGCCAGAGGCAGGGCTGGATTCTGCTCTCCCTCCCTGGAGCAGGGCAGTCGTGGCTTAGCCTGTGCTGCAGGCAGGGCTAAGGATTGCTGCTGGCCCAGCTGGATCCTGCACCTGCTGGAAAAGCCTTGCTGTGATACTATCCTGTGTCTCCCCAGCTCCTGGGAGCTTCTCTCTTCCTTCTTCGGCCTGGGAGCTTCTCTCTTCCTTCTTTGGGAGTGGGATGGCGAAATGCTTGCTCCATATGCAGTGCCTTGGGGTTAGGGGCTCTGCCCTCTTTACCATAGCTGGGTGCAGTGCAGACTGGGCAGGGCACAGTGGTTCTCACAGCACTTTGTGGGGACAGGGAGAGAGCCTTACCCTCTTGGAGCCCTGGATTTCTGCAGCTGGTGCAGCTGTGGAGGATGCAGGATTAACTCATTGTTGTGGGATGGACAGGGTTGCACTGCAGGAAAAAGCCTCCAAAAAGATATTTGAGAAGTGCCGGTAATTTAGATCAGTAATCAGCCTCAAAAAGCAGGCAGGGTAAGAATAGAAGCCTGCTTGAAAATGTGGAGACAGACTCTGTGAGGAGACAGTAATTGTCCCAGCTCACATCTGATTCCTTCACTGCTGTGTAGCATCAACAGAGCAGATTTTAGGGGATTCAGTAAAGCAGAGACCTCCCTTTCCCGGACTGTTCACTCTTGTGTTGACTGAGGTTCCTCTTAGCTTTCAAGAAGAAACTAATTTTTCAGTGCTGAGACAGCCTCAAGAGAGCAGCTAGAGGAACAGGAGGGGGGTGGAGGGGCCAGGGGCTTGAATATTCTTATGCAGAGAGTCCATCTTTCATGGGATATAAATAGACCACTACTCGCCTGAGGCTTTTCCCCTTGTTCATATTGCTCAACCCGTGCTGCTGAAGGGAGTTTAATCCTGCCAATTGCTGGAGTGAAACTCATCCCAAAAAGGGATGAGGATGATCCCCAGTCACAAGCAGGAATTAAAGACTGTGATTCATAAGCTACACCAGCCTGTTTCAATACAGCTGATGACATGCCATGGCAGCTTCTGGGAAGCTTAATGAAGATCTACTGGTGAAGGCATGTCCCCAGTTCAGAGACAGAAAGACAAACTGCTCCTTGTGTCAGCTCGGGATTTCCTGGAGTCTGGGGAGCTGGCTTCCAAGGCATTAAATGCAGTATCACCACATGCAATTGCACTGTGGCAGTGCCAGCAATCCCAGGTGCTGGGAGCTGAACAAACACGATGCTCTGCCATGCCGAGCTAAAAAGACTAGAAAGAAAAAGAAAGATTTCTTTTTCCCTTTGACATGTGGGAGTTATGGGCTAAAGAGACTAAATAAGTATAGTTAATCCCTAGACACGGAGCCATGGAACAGTGCTCCATGCTGGGAACATTCCTGCTGGGCAAGGCTGAGTCTGGATGGGCACACAGGCCAGGGCTGCCCAAGAGCAGAGCACTTTCTGGGAGAGGTTCTCAAGCCACATTCTCTGCAGGTCAGAGAGGAGGCTCCATGGAGGGACAGCCTCAGCATGGGTTGGGGGGACCTTAGGGGCTGTGGTGATCCACACTCAGCTGATTCATCTCCCCTCTTGCACTTGGTGCCACGGGCAGACCCGAGTAATGCCCCTCCAGCAGGTACCTTCATCAGCAGGTGATTCATCTGAGGCAAAGCAGAGAAATGTCTGCAAGCAACAACATAAACAGGCTTGAAACTGCTGCCTGAAGAGTTGCCCTTAATGAAAACCAGAAAAATTGTATAAGGCCTGGAAACACACATGACCTGTGCGAAGTCAGTGAGGAGTTTCTCAGCCATCCCCAAAGGCAAAGTCTCCAATGATGCCAGGGGGCGTCTCTTGATCTAGCAAGCAGGCCAAGATTATTTTTTAGGTGCAGTTCTAGCTGGTAAAAAAGAGAAGTCTTCTTTGGTCCAGAAGGCTCACTGGGGACAAATAGCTTGAAGTGATCCTAGCTGTGCTAAGAAGAAGCACTGTGGGACCCCGATTTCATATCCTGAGTCCACTCTGGCACCATCCAGCTCCTTTTGGCTCTGCAGAAAATACCAAGAACCTGGACCCATGAGCACAAGTTCCCTCCCCCAAGAAGAGCCCATGAGATGCTCTGTGGTGCCTTTGCCTTTACTCTGCCTCTGGGGCTCCTCACAAGAATTGCACCAGCTGATTGTAGCTACCAGGAGCATCTCTGATTCCCAGACCTCTGCTTGCACCACAGGAAATTTCCCTTTCATCCCACCCAACTCCCAGCATCTCTGAGGAGCACCAGAGCTACCCCCAGCCCCCGCATGGGTGAGCACCAGGTGCTTGGAGAGAAGCACTCACTGCTACAACAGAGTCCTAATCCTCAGCAAGCAAAGCAGCAGGATGGTTATTGAGCAGGGTAAGAGAAGATATAACTAGGCAATAAAAGTTATTATGATAAAGGAACAGACTGTGCTCCTTGCTCACTGAACACCCTCTGACTCTCTGTCAGCTTATCACCAGAATAATGCAATAAAAACACTTTTATTCCTTTTTTCTTCAACTTTGTCTTTATTTTATTAGGGAGTTATTTGTTATTTTTTTCCCCAAAACCCAATTACACTTCTGAGAATAGCTGTTTGGCCAGATCTGGGTATCTCAGAAAACTTTTTGTATCCCAGTCTTAGAAAACTTACCCCATAAACAACTTGTAGAATACAAGAAAAAAATTAACAAAGTCACAAAAAAACCCCACAAGTTCAGTTTTCTTCATATACATAGTAAAAATGCCAGTTTGTTCCATGAATCATTACTTCCAGCATCATCTGATAAAGAAACACACCTGGTCATTTAATTAGCAAAATTAATTTAACAAAGGTCCCTAGTATTTTCTACAAAGGTATTCCCTGAGAAAACATGAAATAATGCAGACCCAGGCTTTGTTTATCACCTAGACTGGCTGCTGGAGAAGAGAGAGAGAGTGACTTGGTCTCATATACAACAACAGAGCATCCCTCCTGACGCTCTCCACTGCTTGCCTCCCCCTCCCTCGCAGCTGGCTCCTGCAGGCAGCAGCCTGCTGTGCTCTGTGGTGCAGAAGGATGAAACGCTTCTGGCCTCCAGCCCTGGAAAAGCATTCCCTGGAGGAGAGCTCAGAGATGCTCCAGGCCCTCCATACTCATCCCACAGCCCCTGTTCGGAGATGTCCCAGGCACAGAGCCAAAGTCAGTGATTCCCTCCCAGCCCAGCAATCAGCCCAGTGCTGCTCTGCCCGAGGTAGATCATTTGCTCCCTTGCACAGAGCTCTGTACTCTGCCTTCAAGGAAAACTTCTCCTTTTGCTCATGACTGAGGAAGGAAAAGGATCCCTCTGGAAATCGGCTGTCACATTTGCAAAGCTCTTTTGTAATTCTTTTCTGGCAGCTCTTTTTTCTTGCTTTACTGCTTGTGCCTGGCAGGGTTTGTGATTCTTCCTGGAGGCTCAAACACGATATTCCTCAGCCTGTGTGCCTGGCCCCGCAGCAGCGTGCTCCCCAGAGGGTGCCCTTGGGGGGACAGTGCCCGAGCCCAGGACTGGGGGGCTCTGCAGCCAGCAGAGAGAGCCAAAGAGCACAGAGAGCCCTGCTCATCCGTGTGTGCCCACATGCTGAGGATGGGGGTCCTCTGAGCCAGGAGCTGTTCCACCTCTGGCTACAACCTCACCACAGGGAGATGGGCTGCAGTCAGAGGTCCTGCAAAGAGGGGTTTCCATGGAGCAGCACTTTTGGGGGCCAGAGCTGTATCAGGATGCAGGCAGTGCAGTTGCACTGTCAAGGATTTTTTTTCCCAAACAAAGTGCCTGCTTCTCATTTCTAGAGGACATTTCTCATGTCACAGTTGCCAGTTTTTAATGTGCCAGAATAAAGTTAAATAACATGGTAATAACTTAAATGTTCTACCTGGGGTAAAATGCAGTGGGTTTGTCCTAATGGCAAATTTCAAGAAACTGCTTCCATGTAAATCTTCTTCCCATTTTTTGTTTTTCATCCTCTCCTTATTCACTCAGATCTTCTGAAACGTCACAGTCTAAGCAGCAGTGGCAAGGGCAGAGGAAGGAATTAGCCTGTTCAAAACAGCTGGGGATTTTCCTGAAGAACATATGAGGATGCTGGGTCATATTGCAAAACAGGAACCCGACAGGTCAAGAGTTTCTTCAACAATGTGTTTCAATGAGAAACCTCAGCATGGTTCAAACACAAGATGTGAAGTCTCTTGTCAGCATTCAGAGATGCACCCTTGAAGCCAGAGCCCACCTGCTCTCGAGGAGGAAATTTCAGTTGTGGATATGGCTCCCCAGACATTGCCTCCACATGCAAGTAAGCAAGTGAGCAGGCTGCTCTGCAGAAAACACAATCTCTTTAGACTGAAAGATATAATCCAGTTAGATATGAACCCTGAATTCCAAACCCTGCTTATCTCCTCAGACAGTGATGACACATGTCATAATGTCACCTCCACCATCAATTCCCTTATTTGTCACATTAGCAGTGGTGATACTGACACCAGCAACAAGGCAAAGAAAAAAAATTGAGGAGATCCTGAGACAGAGGAACAAAGTAGAAGCCACGTCTGGGCACATTAATGAGTTCCTTGTAGCCAGCTTTCAATCAATCAAGTTTATCAACCAGCGGCAGGAAGAAGATAAGAAATGAGGGAAGGAACAAATCATTCAGTGATGTAATTGTGTCATCCTGTAACTCTGTCTTCCAGAAGAAACTGGCTCAGGAGGCCCTACTGGAAATGCTTAAGGATGGAATGAACAACCTCTTTACCTTAGTGCTAGAATTCCCGAATGGAGGCACAGAGGAAAATCAGAAACTAACACAGCCATTAATGTCCTCATGAAGGGGGTGCTGTAAAAATCTGACCACATGCTGATCTTTTGTGCTCCAAGGTAGCCTGATTGCTGAGAGCAAGCCAGATAAGTTTTCTGAGCTGATGGCCAAGTGGCTGTGAAAGACCATGTGGCTTCTGCCAGGCATCATCTGCAGCAACATGGATGCAATCCTGTTGGATGCCCACACGCTCAGGAAGACTTTCCAAAGGAAACACTGAGGCAGCACACAGTGGGGCAAACTCCCACTGCAGACCCTGAAAACTGTTGCATATCTTGTGCAAAAGTGAGGATGCTGGACCACCTCACCCTGACTCAGGTGCAGCTGGCTCTGAGGTGGAAGCTTCCCTCCAAAAGACAGACAGCCCTACTGCCAAGCACAGGCTGGTGAATCAACTGTAGGAGCAGGAGGGGAGGTGCCCAGGGCAGCTCACAGGATTGCAAAGCACAAAGAATTTTCTCCAAATAGAGTTTGAAGGTCTAGAGGAGTTATATATATGAATGTAAGAAAAAGTGGCTTGGGGGAAGTTGGAGTTTTTCATAGAAATCCTCCCCTGTTCTTGCAGAGCTGTGTGAAGCAAAGCCTGGCCATCATCCAGTTAGCGAACAGGACACCAGAGAAGCTTCTTCCTCCTCCTCCCTTGGAGGAGGTTCTCCTCCCTTGTTCCTTCATCCTAAGGTGGGAACATCTCCTCTTAGATCCACAGAGATCACAGGAGGGTCCATGAAGGAGAAGGAGTTGATGCCATCCTGCTGCCTGGAAGACTGCAGCAACAGCCATTACCCTGCACAAGCAACACAGCCCTGCAAGCTGAACAGCCCACAAGAGGCTCCCTGCCAGTCAGGTCCCCTCAAAGGATGCCAATACATGGTTCTCCCTGGAATGATGTCCCTGGGGGCAGGAAGAACCACCAGCAGGAAAAGCACTGGCACCTCAGAATTATCCAGGTCTCCTCCACACATGTATCAGCAGGCAGATGGTGAGAACCACAAACCAATTAAGAAGAAACTCCAGCATAAATAACCATGTGAGTTATCTCTTTTTGCCCTTTAAAAAAAGGAAGGTGGGTGACATTGATACCTCAGGTCAAAACTGAGTACAGAGCGTACAAATCTGGCCAGGACAGAGAGCCAGCTGTGTGCTGACCCTTCCTGAACAGCCTTCACAGGAGCCCTGCCATGGCATTTTCCAGCATTCTAATATTCATAGTTAGTAAAGTATCAGACCAACTGTGCCCTGGTTCTCAGATGAGAGACAGATCAGGGCATCCAAACAGTATCTCTGCCTTCCTGAACACTGACCACCAGCTGCCCAGGGAGCCTGCCAGAGACAAAGGTTGCAAGAGGAAGCTCATAGGAGAAAGCGATTTGTAAAAGTTGCGGGCTTCTCTTAGCTAAAATCAATACATTGACTTTCAAACCCACTTTCACTTGTCAGACTGAAAGAGTTTGAGAGAGCAGAGCTGCTATGGACGACTGCAGAATGCCAATGCCTCACCCTGCCCATCCATCAGCTCCACTTTTCCGAGTACACTGCTATTCTCATGTAAAATCGCCTTAATTTGTCTTTAACACCCCTCTTGTCTCTAAGTTCTTTAGGTGGGAGTCCTTAGCTTTGTGTCAGGTATAACAGTAAGCACTTCAATGATGCTCACTGAATTACATGGCTTTTTTACTAATAGACAATTCAGTCAATTACAAAATGCTATTAAGCATTTGTGCTCAGGCAGAGTGAGCTAGGTCCTGGTGAACATGGCAAACCAAAATTTTTAATTAAAATAAGAAAAAAGGAACACACAGGCTGATTACCAGCCAACAAGAAAATTACCTCCCAGAGATCTCAAAGTGTAATTACCCTTTCTGAATGACCAAAATGACTGGTTTGCTGCAGACTGTAATTCTCTCTAATGCTGCTACAAAATCATGGCCACCCTCTCACCTATCCCATTCATCTGTGCTGTACTTGCCCAAGGGCTGCTCAAGTACTCATGAAATCATGCTTTGGTGCTCATGTGTGGTTTCTGCCTAATTTTCTGGCTGTGTAGCTGGAGGATTCACAATGAGGACATGGCTGATGCCTGCAGAGGTTCTGTTCTTTTGTTCCTTGCTGCTCTGTCCTTGTGACAGCCCCTGTTTTTGTGCTAAAGGACGTACCTGGAGCGGAGCTGTGTCACTTACATGCAACATAACTGGCTGCCCTGTATGTGGCCCTCTAAGAGCAAATTCATATCCGTGTTGAACTCTCAGGTCAGGCAACTGGATGTGCTGTTCCAGGAGGCTTCCTCCAGTGCTGTGCTCCCTTTTTCCTAGTAGCAAGTGCCCCAGGCATTCATTCCTGGAAATGCTCTCTACAGATGCCCAAACACCATTCCAGTATAGTTACCTGATAAGTCTGTCCATCCACTGCCTTGTGACTCAGTCCACACTGAAATTTGCCCAGTGAGAATGTTCCCTTTGCAAAAGCCTCCCTGGCCTTGGGGTCTCACCAGGCTTCCCCCTGCCCCACGCAGCAGCTGCAGTGCTGCATCTGACTCACTGCTAGAGGAAAAGCCATTAAACAATTGACAGAACTAATATGGTGAGGCCACACATTTTGGTATCCAGGGGGCACGTGCAGACTCCTCTTCTATTATGCTGAAGGCCTGATCCATTCCTTAAGGGTCCCAGAGACTGTAGGAAACGGGGGAAAGTGAAGTGTTTGGAAGCTTTGCAATATTTGCCCGGCAGGCAAACTATGCATTCATGCTATCAGAGTGCCTCAGAGCCCTTGCCAGCCATCAGAAGCCTCCTGTAGAGGGTGCAGAACAAAATCAGAGCAAATGACAGTCCCTGTCCTGCAGATACTGCATGTGATGGGAGATAAACACATCAGCAGAGATGCCTGGAGTCCTACAGGAGCAAGCAGCCTCTCAAATATTCTCAGCAGCAGTGTTCTCTCAGGTGCCCCACAGCACAGTCCCAGAGCAGCTCTCAGGAGTGCCCTGAGCACTCAGATCATGATCTCTGCAAGTCAATCTTGCTTGCAGCTCCTTGCCCCTGGCAGACAACAACATGCAGTGGGGTATCATGGGTCTAAGTGCTTATTCTGGAACTTACACCACAGCAGCAGGTTCCTGCTTGTGAAGCAATGGTTAAGGAATGGGTCCTAACACACAGCATGATGCTCTCGCCAGCTCCACGGGCTGAGCTTTGCTGGATAACAATTCAATTTCCCCCTCTCCTGCCTCCCAGTCAGACAGTCCTCCAGGCTGTTCATCTTCCCCCAGAGCCCTGGGGAAGAAAAAAGAGCAGAAGAGCACCTGGGTCATGAGACAAAGAAGGAGAGCTACAAAGATCTCATAAGGGAAAGCTGACCTGGTACCTTTTGCTCTTTCCTGGTTCAGTCCTCTTCCATTTGCTGGAATCACAATCAAACTGTGTTCTCAGGAGGTAACAGGGTCAGGGAGATCAAGGAATTATAAATAAATACAGTATAAACAAATCAATCAGAGGGATAAAAACATTCGACAGAGACACAGTAATTAAAAATATAATAATCCAGATAGTGGACATTTATTTAAAATGGTGCAATTACAGCTTTTAATCATCCCAGTTTAAATTAACAGCAGCAGTGAAGTGGCTGCGCAAATGTGTTCTCTGTAATGAACTGATATTAGAAAGCCAGCCTGGTGATCTCTCCCTCTCTCAGGCTAATTCTCCCTCCTCTCATTGTAAAATAACCTTTTGGTGTCATTTTCTTGTAGAGTCTTGAAGATGAAGACACAATATTGGAGCTAAATTAAATCCCCTTCACATATTTCTCTTCTTTCAAGCTGTAAAAATTGCTGGTATCAGTCATTCAATCTCTAGTGCTGACGCAACCACACTTGAGGAGAACATCTGGGGGCCCCAAGAGTCATTATAGGGAAAATAAAATCCTATATTACAATCAGTCAGCAATTAAAAGGCAGGATGCAGGAGGGCAAATCCTGCAAGATGCTGAGCAGGCTTGATGGGGAAATCAAATGTTAGACCTGTGATGCTCTGGGGCTCCTTTCTTTTCAACCAAGTCATTTGAGACGAGGTTAGAAAGATTCTACATCTGCTCCTGCCCAGCACAAATGGTCCTGGAAATAGCTTGTGTTAATCTGAGTCAGTACTGATCCAGAGGCCACAGGTTTCATACCAACTGGCCCCGTCTGCAGGGCTGTGGGGCCAATCTTGCCTGGCTTGGCAGGTCCCAGCCAGGCTTGGGATTCAAACAGCCATGGTGTGATGAAGGCAACACTCAGCTTGCCATGTGAAGCCCATGTGGTTACAGTGGGCTCGACTCAGGCACAGGAAAGTCAGAGACAGGAAAGCTCTCTGCCCCTGGTATGGTTCTGACTTAGTAACACAATGGCTCTGATCTACCTGGGCAGCTGCCATGGCCTTTCTCCCACACATGGATCTCCACTCCCCTGTTGATGCACCTGTCCTACAGAAAGCCCTGTGTCCACCAGACAAGGTGCTGAGGAGCTCATTGCAGTGGTGGAAGGGAGCAGAATTACAGACATGTGGCCAGTAAAACTGTTGGAGAAGAATCCTTCAGACATGGCTGTCCTGAGATGGATTCAAACTCGCAGCCAAGGAGAGACAATTCTCCAGTGCCTGCTAAAGCTCTTCTGCTCTGCAAGCCCTGCTCTGCCAGCCAGCAAGAGCAGCTCTGCCCTGACCCTGCCTTCACTCTGGCCCTGTGTCATCCTCTGCACAGGGAGAGTCACAGCAGGCCAGAATCCAACCCAAAAGTTCCTGAACTCAAGACTCAGCTCCCAGCAATGTCCCACAACTCCTGTTGGTGCCAGTGCAGTGCTGGTCCTGCTCACAGTGTTAGGATGCTCCACACCTCAGCCAGATTTGCTTCAAGACTGCAAGGAAAGGGACAAGAATTAAAAAAACAAGATTACAGAAACAATTTTGGAGCTATGGAAAGATTTCTGTGTGGGAAATGACTACCATGCAGGAGTGTAGATGTGTAACTCTGCGTGTGCAAGTCACAGCTTCTCCCAGAGCTGCTCACCCACTCCTGGATTCTGGCCATGGTCACCAAACACGATTCCCTACCTGCATCCCTAGTCCTCAGCACATGATTAAAATCAGGAGCCCTTTGGAAAGAGAATTTCATCTCATTAGCAGCAAACCTTCCTCTCCTTCCTGTTTACCTGAAGGGTGTGCAAACATACAGCGAGAGAGCAAGAGTCACACAGCCCTCACTGCTGTGGTGGGCCTGCAATTACCTGGCATGCACATTAAGATTAATAAATATTAACTTTACTTATGTTTATACTGTCCACTTAAAATGGAAACAACACGCTTTGCTACTTAATCAAATTAGAGCTATAAAATTATTTCCCTTTTAAAAGGTTCATTTCTGTTTGGTTGGCAATTAATGTTGATGATTTGAGTTCCATCTTCAAAGCATTTTGAAATACAGAAAAATGGCAGAAGTGCAACAGGGCTTTAATGGAGTCATAGCACACATCAGGTAATAAAGCATAACAGACCGTTTACTTTGAGTACTCTAATTATTTGAGAGCTTTTTTAAAAACAGAAAATCGACATGTGAAAACTGTAATTTCACTTGAATTAATTTTTTAAAAGAAGCTGGAAAAACCAAACAAATCAAAAACAGAAAACCTGTTTTCAAAATGTTTCTTTCCAATTCCCTGCAGCCAGGCCGAGTCCTAAGATGACACTGAGGAGCAAATTTTCCCTTTTGTTTTTCTCTAGTTTTTCTCTCTTCAGGGTGTGCAGGACAGGGATGACCAGTTACACGCTAGGTCCTCACACAACCCTTCCTGCACCATCACTGAACACATCTCAAGGAATCAATGCACCTTCTTGTAGGTGAAGGTGCATTGTCCCACCCCTCTCTGAGCTGCAGGGGACAAAGTCACTGTCATTGCCTCATCATCAGAGACACAAAAAAACCCTTCAAGATGTTCAGCACAACCAACAAAGTATTTATCAGCTGTACCTCGGTCTGGGACACAACTCTCTGGTGAGGCAGAGTGCCTCTCCCACAGCTTTCTGGCCTCTGCAGAACTAGCAAGGTTTAATTCCTCTTCTTTTCAAACCAGCACCAGAGCAGCAGCACAACTGAGGCGGGATGGGACTTCTGCAGGTCTCTGGCCCTCCCCTCTGCACAAAGGGTCCAGCTTGACAGTTAGATCATGTTTGCTCATGTTTCATCATGCTGAGTTTTACATCTCCAAAGACAGAGATTCTCACAGTCACCATTTTACTACAGCCACGGAGAAAACAAAATTACACGGAAGACAAAATTACAGGAAGAAAGGCTGGTTCCAGCAAGAAGAAGTAAGACCGCACAAAGAAGAAGGAGGAGCAGAATCTGGCCCCAGATCTGGTGGCCTGGTTTCCTGAAGCACATCTGTTCCCCCATTGCAGTACATGGGTTGCTTCACAACTAAATCTATTTGCAAGGCAGTACAAGCCAAGACAAATTTGCCCCCAAAGTAATAACTTTTCAATTACCTTCGTTATGCCTTGCTCAACACAACAGCACAGCACCTCTTGAGGGAGCAGCTGAGTATTTCTCTCCAGGGTGCACATTTATTATTTTAAGAATCATTTAATTTTCCATCTGAACAAAAGGGGCAAATGTAGGTCCTGAATGACTCCAGGGCCCTGTTCAATACATTGCTGTGTTATCCATCACAGCAATTACATGTGGTAATTCATCTCTGAGAAACTTCAGTGTGCAGATCTGAGAGCATTTGACATATCTGGCATGGCTCAAAACTCTGGGAGCCCATGGGAAAAAGGGATCATGACTGGGAACTGTGCCATTACACCCAAGAAACTCAGGCAAAAGCTTCAGTACTAGGACTTTTGGCACACCAGCAGCCTGGCTCCCAGAACCTTTCCCAAACTCTGGCTTCCCATAGCACACACTCATCCCTCCAAGCTCCATCGCTGGAGCCAATGGGATTGACAGTATTTGTGTGGTGATGTTCTTCACAACAGGTTCCCTGTTGGCTTTGACAGTGAGAGAAATGTGACTGAACACCACCACAGCAAACTGTCCATCAGAGACACCATTTACTCTCTGAGGTCTGTGTGTCTGTTACTCTCTGAGTGTCCCTAATTCACTGTCTCCATCAGTGACCTGCAGGGCTTGAACCAAAACACACCAAGGGACAAATAGGAAAGTTACCATTTCCATACCTAAAGGAATTACCAAGACAGCTCTGATCTTATAGCCGAGATCTCTCCATGCTTCCAACCACTCTCTGCCATCTTTATTTGCTTCCCAGTATCCATTTAGAAAAGGCTGCCTGGGACAGAGGTGCTGCTATGGGCTGTGGGCTTGTCTTTGGCACAGATCTAGCCAGGATCAGATATTCAGGATATTCTCCAGATTCTCCTTACCTGGCTGCCTGTCAGTGGTGAGAGCACAGTCCTGGTCTGTAAGGCTGGGCCTGAGCACTGCACACAACTCCAGGGTGCTTATTCAGAAACTCTCTCTGCCAGCTGGGAGTGGGTGGGCTCCTGCCAGCTCCTCAGAAGCAGAAGGAACAGTCTCAGAGGAAGTAACAGAGCTGTGGCCAGACTCCGAAAATAATGAGAACCTCAGCTTGCTTCAAAATGCTTCAGCTACAGGTACATGCTTCATGCTGGGAGGCCACTC